>NC_059201.1:31646216-31987716 GCF_020615455.1 Coregonus clupeaformis | reverse complement strand
GCTTCGGGACAAGTCTCTGAATGTCCTTGAGTGGCCCAGCCAGAGGCTGGAATCTGATCGAACATCTCTGGAGAGACCTGAAAATAGCTGTGAGGGGGTGAGTGATCGTTTCTTTCCACATTTTGCGGTCAAAAAGTATCTATTTTATCGGGAGCACGCCTAGGATCGGATCCTGGCTTGGTTGTACTGGCCCAGAGTGAAGAGGGCTGTCCAGGATTACTGCAGGCAGTGCGAGGAATGCCAGAAAACAGCCCCAAAGGTAACCTATCAAATTCCCTTTATCCCTTTACCAATAATCGAGACCCCTTTTCAGTGGATAGCCATGGACATAGTGGGACCTCTGCCCAAGTCCAATCGAGGACATAGGTACATCTTGGTAAACATGGACTACGCCATCCACTACCCTGAGGCCATCCCACTACGTGCCGCCAGCGCCCGTGCCGTGGGATGGGAACTGTTCCATCTCTTCAGTCGGGTGGGGATTGCAGAAGAAGTCCTGACCAATCAAGGATCGTGCTTCATGTCCCGGTAATGAAAGAAATGTACAGGATGTTAAAGATGAGCCAAATCCATACAAATCCCTGAAGCAAATGTTAAGGAGAGCCATTGAGGCAGAAGGAAAAAATTGGGACCAGCTAATACCATTTGTTCTGTTCTCCATCAGAGAGGTATTCTCACCCTTCGAACTCCTGTACGGCAGATGGGCCCGGGGCATGCTGGACCTGGCAAAGGAGGCCTGGGGGCAACAACCCTCCCCTCACCGGTCAGTTATTGAATGCGTGGAGGAGATGCACCACCACATGGCAAGACTCTGGCCTCTGATGCGGGAACACATGCTCCAGGCTCAGCAGGCCCATGCCCGGGTCTACAACAGGGGGGCTTGACTCCACAAATTCACTCCAGGAGAACTGGTCTTAGTACTCACCCCCACCTCCGACTGCACATTCCTGGCCATGTGGCAGGGCCCGTATGAGATAGTAGAATGAGTGAATGCAGTGAACTGCAAAGTAAAGCAACTAGGGAGACGCAAACCTACCCAGTTATATCAGGTGAACCTGCTAAAGCAGTCCCATGCCCCTCCCCGGGAGACAGTGACAGCCCTATCTGGTGTACCCTCCTCCCCAAAGCTCCCTGAGATGCCGCTGGGTCCCCAGCTTGGCCCCAGCCAACGACAGGATCTCCAGGAGCTGATCAGCCAAATCTCAGATGTCTTCTCAGAGATACCGGGAAGAACCACAGTGGCCCAGCACAACATCATCACGGAACCTGGAAAGAAAGTGAGATTAAGGCCATACCACATCCCAGAGATTAAGGGAGAGACAATCCGAGAGAAGGTGAGGAAGATGTTAGAACTAAACATAATTGAAGAATCCCACAGTTCTTGGGCTAGCCCCATTGTTCTATTGCCCAACCCTGATGGTAGCACTCGGTTCTGTAATGACTTCTGGAAGTTAAACGAGATTTCAAAGTTTGATGCTTACCCTATGCCCTGAGTAGACAAACTAATCGAGAGATTAGGGCCTGCCCGCTTTATCTACACATTAGATCTGACCAAGGGCTACTGGCAGGTAACCCTGATGGAAGCCGCCTAAGAAAAGACGGCCTTCTCCACCCCAGAGGGACTATTCCACTATCTGGTCCTTCCATTCGGGGTGCACAGAGCTCCGGCCACCTTCCAACGCATGATGGACCGGATGCTGCGACTCCACCGTGAGTATGCAGCAGCCTACCTGGATGACATAGTCATTCATAGTTCAGAATGGACAACTATCTAGCACGACTGGTTGCAGTCTTGAGGGCCCTATGAGATGCCGGGCTGACGGCCAACCCCAGAAAATGCAGGCTTGGCCTAGAGGAGGCTGAATATCTGGGCTACACAATTGGCCGGGGGAGTGTCAAACCTCAGCAGCGAAAGGTGGAGGCTATTTCAACCTGGTCTAAGCCCACCACAAAGAAGCAGGTAAAAACTTACCTTGGGTTGGTGGGCTATTATCAACGGTTTATTCTCCAGTTTTCCACGACTGCTGCCCCTCTCCATGACATGACCAGACAACGCCTGCCCCACCATGTCACTTGGACAAAAGAGGCGGACCAGGCTTTCTCCACCCTGCAGCATGCTCTGTGTGTGGAACTGGTACTCAACATCCCCAACTTCAATGAGCCCTTTGTGGTCCATACCGATGCCTCAGAAGTGAGCCTTGGCGCCGTGCTGTCTCAGATTCGAGGGGGCGAGGAGCATCCCGTGACATGCATCAGCTGTGTTACTCAAACATGAGAAAAACGATTTGACCCTATAATAAGAATGTCTGGCTATAAAATGGGCCTTAATGAAGCTCAAGTACTATGTACTGGTGAGGAAATGTACCTTAGTGACAGATCATGCCCCCCTCAAATGGATGGCCACGGCCAAAGATAGCAATGCCCGGGTCACTAGATGGTTTTTGGAGTTGCAAGCCTTTAACTTTATCGTGGACCACAGGTCCGGGAAATCCCATGGGAATGCCAATGCCCTGTCCAGGAGGGATGCATGCTGGTTTATCGACAGCCCACCAGCCGGCTGTGAGCTTGAGGGGCGGGAATGTGGTAACCCGGGGGCCAGCAGGGAGCAACAAAGGAAGGAGCAGGACCTTCGTCAGCTCCAGAGGGCTAGAGAGGCCAAGGTGAGTCAGCAACATGGACAGCTCTACTGGCACCAACTGGGACTGGTGATTCAACACCAATACTACCCAGTCCAGGTGCTGCAACCAATTGGCACCTGAAATTGGTCCCACCTGTCCCTCGTTACCCCAAATGGGTATAAGTAGAGGTGCAGTCACTTGGGCAGACAGGCAGAGGGTACGCCTAGACCGCAGAAGAACCAGAGTGAGTATGACAAGCACCTCGATCAGACGTCAAAGAAAATACTAGGCAATGTTTGACTTACCGGTCTCTCTCTCTCTTCCTTTTCTTTGCCTCCAAAGGAACAGGACCCATTCCTGGGCAGCACGCCACCGGCGCAAGTTGAGAGCTAGTATTGAAACCCCACACTCATCGCTCTCTCTCTTGTTTTTGTTCATTAACACAGGCGGTCTGAGGAGCCTCCACGCCGGACACAGAGTGACCCACCCGTTACCTGAGAGGCCTTTCAATTGAATTTCTCCCCTCCCCGTACCACCCAACATTTATTAAAGAACAACTTTTGTTTGAGCACTGCAGAACGGTCTCCCACTGCCTTATTTTATTGTGAGTTTCACCTCTGACTCCCCTGGGCTGCCGCAGTATGTACAAAACGACATTAATTTACTCAAGTAGTAAATTCTGTGACATTGCTGCCTTTAAAATGCTCGCTGGGGAAGAACAACATTCTGCAGCATCATCACACTGCCTCATTACTGCACCTCCGAAGAATTATGCCTTCTTAAACTTGACTTTAAAGTAACTGTCCAGTGAAAATCTCACTTTTAAAAGTTCATATTCTGTTACTGTAACTCATACCCAAATAATATTGTTGACTCGTCCTATACTCGTATTGGTAGCCAAAGCATACTTTGGAGAAAAAAACACAGTGGCAATATGTAACTTTTTGGGCGACTCAACCAAATTCACATAGACATGTGAGTTATAGATCTATCATTCTACTTGAAAGTAAGTCTAAGAAGCGGTAGATCTGTTCTATGTGTGCCATTTCTATGCTTCCCGATAAGTTTTGTTTTTGCATCTTTTACTTTCAGATTTGTACACCAGCTTCAAACAGCTGAAACAATATTTTCGGTTATGGAAAATATATTTCACAGCGCCTTTGATGGTACAATGATTCTCCACACTAATTTATTTTGTCACATAAACTGAAATTAAGCGAATTATTCAAGTTTTAGCAACCTTTTTTTTTACCTCTCAAACTTGTATCTCAAACAGACCGTTTAAAAAATGCATGCTATTTCCTCATAGAGTATGATGTCATACTCCTGAGGAGGATGAGCTGGCCAATCAGCAGTCTAGAGGAGGATGAGCTGGCCAATCAGCGTTCTACTTGCATTAATATTTTGAATGACCAGAATACGCCCACACCATTCTGTTGTTGGGGTACACCCACACCATTCCAACATGGAAAAGCTGCTTTAAGATACTTAAGGACAACTACTTCACTCATATTGTAAATAATTATAGCTCATATTTCATAGAAATCTGGAAACACTGGACAGTTACCTTAAGGTGAAATGTCTTCTTTGAAATGTATATTTTGAAGAAAAAAACTTTTCCTGCACAATCCTGCTTTTATACTACTAATTAAAGTTGCGATGCAGCATATTAGAATTGCTGTTTCAACCGTTGCAGGCCAGGAAGAAATGTTGAGCTGAGAGAGAGAGAGGTGTATAATGAGTAGAGAGGAGCGGGAGAACAACCCCGGATTGGGAATAAACGGAGTGAGGGAAATAGGCATCAACCATCAGTGTGCGTAAAGGAAGGAGGATTAGAATGAAGAAAGAGAGAGATGGAGAGAGAGAGACAATCATATGAATTATTCACGCTTGGCGGTCTCGTCTCCCTGGGCCTGTGTTGGTTCATGTTTCTTGTATCTGAGAATCAGTGTGTCCCGCAGCATTTGCTTAACAGTCGGCTCAGAGCTCGAGAAGACAGGCAGTTCTTTCTGTGTCATAATTACCATCCCTCTCTCTCTCTTATCAACTCCTAGCTCAGATTGTGCGCCTCTATGCCCCCTGTCTGTGTCTGTCTGTACTCGACACAGGCGGCCTCTCTGATGAATACATTACATACCTTTGCGCACCAGACAGTGCCTGCCATGGATCATTGGTGACTGACGGTTTTGCAAAGCAGCCAATCATACTTTATTTCCTGGAGCTGATTCAAGATCCATGTTGTTCGATGTTCAGAGCTTTCCATGTACAGCTGCTTTGTATCTGGTCAGACCAGCATGTCACAACTCCACAGTAGTCATGCATTTTCACATAGAGATATTTTTCCTCTCAATGATTCATAGAGTGTTCTATATCTGTGTGAATCTTCTTATTTTCTGTGAATCTTCAATTGTTGCACTTGTAGTCTTCATTCGTAGAGAATATACTGGGATTGACTTCTCCTGCAGCCATTCCTCCTATATAGATGTAGGATCTTAATTTGATCACCCTGTTGCATCAGTGTAAAGTTTGGCACTCTTTTTTTATTGTAATCTAGTCAGTCATTTAGACTCAAATATAATTAAGTCAAATTGTCATTTTAATATTGTCTAGTTAATGTCAAAATGATGAAAACATCACATTTTTATTGCCTCATTAACCTATAGTAAACATAAATCACTGACTTCCATGAGCACAAACATAGACTCAGTTTATTAGGTACACCACTCATACAGACTGTGAGTCACAAGGCCGTGGATTGCTATATAAAGCAGGCAGACAGGCATCGAGGTATTCAGTTACTGTTCGATTGAACATTAGACCTAAGCGACTTTGAGCGTGGTATGATTGATGGTGCCAGGCTCACCAGACCCAGTATCTCAGAAACGGCTCCAAGGTCATCCAGTCAGCGGCAGTTCTGTGGGTGAAAACCACTCGTTGACGAGAGAAATCGAAGAAGAATGGCAAGAATCGTGCAAGCTAACAGGCGGGCAACAAACAGACAAATAATGGCGCAGTACAACAGTGGTGTGCAGAAAGGCATCTCGGAAAGCACAACACATCGATCACGGATGGGCTAATGCAGCAGACGACCACACCGGGTTACACTCCTATCTGCTAAAAAAAGGATAAAGTGGCTCCAGTGGGCATACAATTACCAACACTGGAAAATTGAGGAGTGGAAAAACATTGCCTGGTCTGACGAATCTTGGTTCCTTTTGCGTCATGCTGATGGCAGAGTCAGGATTTGGCGTAAGCAGCATGAGTCCATGGACCCATCCTGCCTGGTACAGGCTGGTGGAGGTGGTGTACTGGTTTGGGGAATGTTTTCCGGGCAGACAATAGGTCACTTAATACCAATTGAACAACAAACATTTCTGACTGCACTCAATGAGCTGTATAAGGCTATAAGTAAACAGGAAAACGCTCATCCAGAGGCAGCGCTTCTAGTGCCGGGGACTTTAATGCAGGGAAACTTAAATCAGTTCTACCTAATTTCTACCAGCATGTTAAATGTGCAACCAGAGGGAAAAAAAACTCTAGACCACCTTTACTCCACACACAGAGACGCATACAAAGCTCTCCCTCGCCCTCCATTTGGCAAATCTGACCATAACTCTATCCTCCTGATTCCTGCTTATAAGCAAAAACTAAATCAGGAAGCACCAGTGACTCGGTTAATAAAAAAGTGGTCAGATGACGCAGATGCTAAGCTACAGGACTGTTTTGCTAGCACAGACTGGAATATGTTCCGGGATTCTTCAGATAGCATTGAGGAGTACGCCACATCAGTCACTGGCTTCATCAATAAGTGCATCGATGACGTCGTCCCCACAGTGACCGTACGTACATACCCCAACCAGAAGCCATAGATTACAGGAAACATCCGCACTGAGCTAAAGGCTAGAGCTGCCACTTTCAAGAAGCGGGACTCTAACCCGGACGCATATAAAAAATCACGCTATGCCCTCCGACGAACCATCAAACAGGCAAAGAGTCAATACAGGACTAAGATTGAATCGTACTACACCGGCTCTGACGCTCATCGGATGTGGCAGGGCTTGAAAACTATTACAGACTACAAAGGGAAGCACAGCCGTGAGCTGCCCAGTGACACAAGCCTACCAGACGAGCTAAATCACTTCTATGCTCGCTTCGAGGCAAGCAACACTGAAGCATGCATGAGAGCACCAGCTGTTCCGGATGACTATGTGATCACGCTCTCCGTAGCCGATGTGAGTAAGACTTTTAAGCAGGTCAACATTCACAAGGCTGCAGGGACAGACGGATTACCAGGACGTGTACTCCGAGCATGTGCTGACCAACTGGCAAGTGTCTTCACTGACATTTTCAACATGTCCCTGACTGAGTCTGTAATACCAACATGTTTCAAGCAGACCAGACACTAAGATAACCTGCCTAAATGACTACTGACCCGTAGCACTCACGTCTGTAGCCATGAAGTGCTTTGAAAGGCTGGTCATGGCTCACATCAACACCATTATCCCAGAAACCCTAGACCCACTCCAATTTGCATACCGCCCCAACAGATCCACAGATGATGCAATCTCTATTGCACTCCACACTGCCCTTTCCTACCTGGACAAGAGGAACACCTACGTGAGAATGCTATTTATTGACTACAGCTCAGCGTTCAACACCATAGTGCCCTCAAAGCTCATCACTAAGCTAAGGATCCTGGGACTAAACACCTCCCTCTGCAACTGGACCCTGGACTTCCTGACGGGCCACCCCCAGGTGGTAAGGGTAGGTAACAACACATCTGCCACGCTGATCCTCAACACGGGGGCCCCTCAGGGGTGCGTGCTCAGTCCCCTCCTGTACTCCCTGTTCACCATTGACTGCATGGCCAGGCACGACTCCAACACCTTCATTAAGTTTGCCAACGACACAACAGTGGTAGGCCTGATCATGGACAACGATGAGACAGCCTATAGGGAGGAGGTCAGAGACCTGGCCGTGTGGTGCCAGGATAACAACCTCTCCCTCAACGTGTTTAAGACAAAGGAGATGATTGTGGACTACAGGAAAAAAGAGAGGACTGAGCATGCTCCCATTCTCATCGACGGGGCTGTAGTGGAACAGGTTGAGAGCTTCAAGTTCCTTGGTGTCCACATCACCAACGAACTAACATGGTCCAAACACACCAAGACAGTCGTGAAGAGGGCACGACAAAGCCTATTCCCCCTCAGGAGACTGAAAACATTTGGCATGGGTCCTCAGATCCTCAAAAAGTTCTACAGCTGCACCATCGAGAGCATCCTGACTGGTTGCATCACCGCCTGGTATGGCAACTGCTCGGCCTCCGACCGCAAGGCACTAAAGAGGGTAGTGCGTACGGCCCAGTACATCACTGGGGCCAAGCTTTCTGCCATCCAGGACCTCTATACCAGGCGGTGTCAGAGGAAGGCCCTCAAAATTGTCAAAGACTCCAGCCACCCTAGTCATAGAATGTTCTCTCTGCTACCGCATGGCCAGCGGTACCGGAGCGCCAAGTCTAGGTCCAAAAGGCTTCTCAACAGCTTCTAACCCCAAGCCATAAGACTCCTGAACAGCTAATCATGGCTACCCGGACAATTTGCACTTCCCCCCCACCCCCACCCCGTCCCCCTTTTTTACTCTGCTGCTACTCTGTTTATTATTTATGCATAGTCACTTTAACTCTACCCACATGTACATATTACCTCAATTACCTCGACTAGCCGGTGCCCCCGCACATTGACTCTGCACCGGTACCCCCCTGTATATAACCTCCCTAATGTTATTTTATTTTACTGCTGCTTTTTAGTTATTAGCTTTTTTTTTTTTTGCTTAACACTTTTTTATTTGTTTTACTTTGCATTGTTGGTTAAGGGCTTGTAAGTAAGCAATTCACTGTAATGTCTAAATAATAATAATAATTAGTCATTTAGCAGACGCTCTTATCCAGAGCGACTTACAGGAGCAATTAGGGTTAAGTGCCTTGCTCAAGGGCACATCGACAGATTTTTCACCTAGTCGGTTCGGGGATTAGAACCAGCGACCTTTCGGTTACTGGCACAACGCTCTTAACCACTAAGCTACCTGCCGCCCTACTACAGCTGTTGTATTCGGTGCATGTGGCAAATACAATTTTATTTTATTTTATTTTATTTGACACCTTGTAGAATCCATGCCCCGAAGAATTCAGGCTGCTTTGGAGCTAAAGGGGGGTCAGACCAGATACATGTGTGTACCTAATAAACTAAATATTTTTCTGCAAAACATCATATTCTATTCCTAACTGCAGAAATATGACAAACATACACTATAGTCCCGTGTAGCTCAGTTGGTAGAGCATGGTGTTTGCAACGCCAGGGTTGTGGGTTCATTTCCCACGGGGGACCAGTATGAAAAAAATATATGTATGCACTCACTAACTGTAAGTCGCTCTGGATAAGAGTGTCTGCTAAATGATGTAAATGTATACAGTGGCTTGCGAAAGTATTCACCCCCCTTGGCATTTTTCCTATTTTGTTGCCTTACAACCTAGAATTAAAATGGATTTTTGGGGGGGTTTGTATCATTTGATTTACACAACATGCATACCACTTTGAAGATCAAAATATTTTTGGGGGTGAAACAAACAAGAAATAAGACAAAAAAACAGAAAACTAGAGCGTGTATAACTATTCACCCCCCCAAAGTCAATACTTTGTAGAGCCACCTTTTGCAACAATTACAGCTGGAAGTCTCTTGAGGTATGTCTCTATAAGCTTGGCACATCTAGCCACTGGGATTTTTGCCCATTCTTCAAGGCAAAACTGCTCCAGCTCCTTCAAGTTGGATGGGTTCCGCTGGTGTACAGCAATATTTAAGTCATACCACAGATTCTCAATTGGATTGATGTTTGAGCTTTGACTAGGCCATTCCAAGACATTTAAATGTTTCCCCTTAAACCACTCGTGTGTTGCTTTAGCAGTATGCTTAGGGTCATTATCCTGCTGGAAGGTGAACCTCCGTCCCAGTCTCAAATCTCTGGAAGACTGAAACAGGTTTCCCTCAAGAATTTCCCTGTATTTAGCGCCATCCATCATTCCTTCAATTCTGACCAGTTTCCCAGTCCCTGCCGATGAAAAACATCCCCACAGCATGATGCTGCCACCACCATGCTTCGGGGTGATGAGAGGTGTTGGGTTTGCACCAGACATAGCGTTTTCCTTGATGGTCAAAAAGCTAGCTTTAGTCTCTGTTCGGATTTTTCGTTATTTAGCCCTCCGAAAAGGCTCACCAGGAAGCACACAATGTCATGACTCGTGTTTTGTCCTTAATTTTATTTTAAATCAAATGACCACAGGTCATAAACCTGAAATACAACAAACAAATAATGACAATATATTATTCAAATATATAATGTAAATATATTATTCAAATAATATAATATAATAATAATGTAAATAATGAAAATCAAATAAGCCTGCAACACCATCAAAAATGTGGCAAATCTGGCTTAAAACAACATTGACTACATCACCCAGAATGCCTAGCGCCAGAGGAGCATGCGCACAGTGACTCTGCCATCACTGGTTGCTATGGACGCTGTCACAGGACATAGAACCCATGCCACCACATGCCTCGTCCAAAGGATTTACACACGCACAAACGCAACATAACGCGGCACTCCACCATGGATCACCGAACCAAACCACCGCTATCACCACCGCCACCAGAAACCAGCAGAGTGCTCCGAACAATCAGCACAACGCATATGGCTGATAATGATAGCCTAATGCTATACAGCATCTGGGTCGCTGAGCTACCGCACCCAGCGAGCTACAAGTTACTCTCGGCCAACTAACACCGACACAGTGAGGTAAATGTTCAGTGCTCAAACATATAAGTGACTTAAACATTAATGCTAGACTGTGAGTAGTTCGCAGTTACATACCAACGGGCTGTGTGCTCCTGATGATTGTCTGCGGTGAAATGATTACCAGCTGCCAAAATTTAAGTCTCTAGTGAAGCTGCGCATGCGCACATAACGTAACATATCTGAGCATCTAAGAAACTTAAAGAAATCACTCGTTCCCCATTTAATTGAACACATCAGACCCATTTGCTTCTCTTTTATCTATTTATATATATATATATATATATATATATATATATATATATATTTTTTTCCTGAGTGAGCTAGAAGTCTCAACAGTCTCATCTTACCAGAGTACCGTCTTCCATATGTTTGGGGAGTCTCCCACATGCCTTTTGGCGAACACCAAACATGTTTGCTTATTTTTTTCTTTAAGCAATGGCTTTTTTCTGGCCACTCTTCCATAAAGCCCAGCTCTGTGGAGTGTATGGCTTAAAGTGGTCCTATGGACAGATACTCCAATCTCCACTGTGGAGCTTTGCAGCTCCTTCAGGGTTATCTTTGGTCTCTGTTGCCGCTCTGATTAATGCCCTCCTTGCCTGGTCCGTGAATTTTGGTGGGCGGCCCTCTCTTGGCAGGTTTGTTGTGGTGCCATATTCTTTCCATTTTTTAATAATGGATTTAATGGTGCTCCATGGGAGTGGTTTAAGGGGAAACATTTAAATGTCTTGGAATGGCCTAGTCAAAGCCCAGACCTCAATCCAATTGAGAATCTGTGGTATAACTTAAAGATTGCTGTACACCAGCGGAACCCATCCAACTTGAAGGAGCTGGAGCAGTTTTGCCTTGAAGAATGGGCAAAAATCACAGTGGCTAGATGTGCCAAGCTTAAAGAAAAATACCCCAAGAGACTTGCATAATTGCTGCAAAAGGTGGCTCTACAAAGTATTGACTTTGGGGGGGGGTGAATAGTTATGCACGCTCAAGTTTTCTGTTTTTTTGTCTTATTTCTTGTTTGTTTCACAAGAAAAAATATGTTGCATCTTCAAAGTGGTAGGCATGTTTTGTAAATGAAATGATACAAACCCCCAAAAAATAAATTTAAATTCCAGGTTGTAAGGCAACAAAATAGGAAAAATGCCAAGGCGGGTGAATACTTTCGCAAGCCACTGTATGGCATGACCAGCCTTTCAAAGCATTTCATGGCTACAGATGTGAGTGCTATGGGGCGAAAGTCATTTAGGCAGCTTAGCTTGGTGTTTTTGGGCACAGGGAACAAGTTGAAACAAGCCTCCACGACTAATCATCTACACTGTCGGAACTGAAGACTTAATCTACAGTGACACCGTGAACCAACGTGATCACGCAAATGAAAATGTACAGTTGAAGTCGGAAGTTTACATACACTTAGGTTGGAGTCATTAAAACTCATTTTTCAACCACTCCACAAATGTCTTGTTAACAAACTATAGTTTTGGCAAGTCGGTCAAGACATCTACTTCATGACACAAGTCATTTTTCAACAGTTGTTTACAGACAGATAATTCACTGTATAACAATTCCAGTGGGTCAGAAGTTTACATAAACTAAGTTGACACTGCCTTTAAACAGCTTGGAAAATTCCAGAAAATGATGTCATGGCTTTAGAAGCTTCTGATAGGCTAATTGACATCATTTGAGTCAATTGGAGGTGTACCTGTGGATGTATTTCAAGGCCTACCTTCAAACTCAGTGCCTCTTTGCTTGACATCATGGGAAAATGAAAAGAAATCAGCCAAGACCTCAGAAAAAAAAAGTCAACCTCCACAAGTCTGGTTCATCCTTGGGAGCAATTTCCAAACGCCTGAAGGTACCACGTTCATCTGTACAAACAATAGTATGCAGGTATAAACACCATGGGACCACACAGTCGTTATACCACTCAGGAAGGAGACGCGTTCTGTCTCCTAGAGATGAATGTAGCTTGGTGCGAAAAGTGCAAATCAATCCCAGAACAACAGCAAAAAACCTTGTGAAGATGCTGGAGGAAACAGGTACAAAAGTATCTATATCCACAGTCTATATCCACAGTAAAACGAGTCCTATATCGACATAACCTGAAAGGCCGCTCAGCAAGAAAGAAGCCACTGCACCAAAACCGCCATAAAAAAGCCAGACTACGGTTTGCAACTGCACAAAGATCGTACTTTTTGGAGAAATGTTCTCTGGTCTGATGAAACTAAAATAGAACTGTTTGGCCATAATGACCATCGTTATGTATAGAACATTTGTGGGCAGAACTGAAAAAGTGTGTGCGAGCAAGGAGGCCTACAAACCTGACTCAGTTACACCAGCTCTGTCAGGAGGAATGGGCCAAAATTCACCCAACATATTGTGGGACGCTTGTGGAAGGCTACCCGAAATGTTTGACCCAAGTTTAAAGGCAATGCTACCAAATACTAATTGAGTGTATGTAAACTTCTGACCCACTGGGAATGTGATGAAATAAATAAAATCTGAAATAAATTATTCTCTCTACTATTATTCTGACATTTAACATTCTTAAAATAAAGTAGTGATCCTAACTGACCTAAAACAGGGAATTTTTACTAGGATTAAATGTCAGGAATTGTGAAAAACTGAGTTTAAATGTATTTGGCTAAGGTGTATGTAAACTTCCGACTTCAACTGTATCTTCAATAGATCACATGAAGAGAGTCTACTACAGCAATGCAAGGGCTTCTTCTTGTTGTGTGTGGATACAGTATAGCTCCATCCACTGTGCTAGTCCTACAGTACCTAACTGTCATCGAAGCCCATCATGATGTAGGGTGGCAGGTCGCGTAGTGGGTAAGAGTGTTGTGCTAGTGACCGAAAGGTCGCTGGTTCTAATCCCTGAGCCGACTAGGTGAAAAATCTGTCGATGTGCCCTTAAGCAAGGCACTTAACCCTAATTGCTCCTGTAAGTCGCTATGGATAAGAGCGTCTGCTAAATGACTAAAATGTAAAAAAAATGATGTGCATTCTAAACTGCCTCAAACCTGCTCAGGTCTGAGAGACTGCCCCACTGATGCTGCTCTGTACCTTTTTGGGTCGAAGGGAAAACAGAGGCACAGACAGAAATAATGATAAGGTAAAATAAGAGGGCTTCTCTATCAATTATTCCCATCTCTCAGAGGCAGCTCGCTGACAGCTCCTCCGAGCATGTGTGCGTTATACAGCCTTTGGAACCGCTGCCTCACACAGTTTCTCCAATGCAGCTTTGCCACAGTAGCATCATCAGTCATTCCCTCTGAGCTGAGCTGCGCTGTCTTCTCAACCCTCCCCACCGACTGTGTGACTTAGAAAAGACAATACACAGGTGTTACTATATGTATCATTCACATTATTTATAATAACTTTACATGGAATGATGTCAAAATGGTTTTCATCTTGATTACCTTCCACAGATGAACACATCCTAAAACCAAATATATGGGAGAGGACAATAGCTACTGTATATAGTGTCAGTATCACACATAAAACTTTTCCAGACACCTTCAAGAAACGTCTTCTCATGACACCTCCCGTGCCGTAGAGACACCTCTCTCTAGTGCCTGTAATCCTCAGTCAGAGCCAGAGGTATTCATCTGACTATTCCTGTTTCATACATGAGATGGTTGTATAACAGAGATAACCAGAGACATATGTATGCCAGCAGCTCCTCTCTGCATCCTGTAAGATGCCAGGGTGAGCAGAAGAAATTCATTTTTGCCACCCTCTCCTTTTTAACCATGGCAGAGCCCGGGTAATTAAGTCACAGAGAGACAGTGAATGTGAGACACCACGGGAGTGTGCATCTAAGACAGGGGTTCTGTTTGTATTCAGTGTTGGTTGCTGATCCATAAATATGTTTTATGAAACAGGTTCAGAGCAATCTGCAATCTGATTGGCTGAAATTGGGTTCCAAGCCATTGACAATTCCCTGTTATCCACACTGTCTATGGAAGTAGTGCCAGTTTTCAAAACATCAATACGCCAACTCCGAGTCCTGACCAAAACAAAAAACATCTCGCCTCAGATCCATAACCAGTAGTAACCACAAACTTCAGTGAAGGTTATCTTAAAATTAAAAGACTAATCTAACATTCCTGCATATATACTGAACAAAAAAATTAATGCAACATGCAACAATTTCAAAGATTTTACTGAGTTACAGTTCATAGAAGGAAATATGTCCATTGAAATAAATTCATTAGGCCCTAATCTACGGATTTCACATGACTGGGCAGGGGCGCAGCCATGGGTGGGCCTGGGAGGGCATAGGCCCACCCACTGGGGAGCCAGGCCCAGCCAATCTGAATGAGTTTTTCCCCCACAAAAGGGCTTTATTACAGACAGAAATTCTCCTCAGCCCCCCTACCCCCTCCTCAGACGATCCCGTAGGTGAAGAAGCCGGATGTGGAGGTTCTGGGCTGGCGTGGTTACACGTGGTCTGCGGTTGTGAGGCCGGTTGGATGTACTGCCAGATTCTCTAAAACGATGTTGAGAAATTAACATTAAATTCTCTGGCAACAGCTCTGTTGGACATTCCTGCAGTCAGCATGCCAATTGCTCGCTTCCTCAAAACTTGAGACATCTGTGGCATTGTGTTGCTTGACAAACTGCACATTTTAGAGTGTCCTTTTATTGTCCCCAACACAAGGTGCACCTGTGTAATGATCATGCTGTTTAATCAGCTTCTTGATATGCTACACCTGTCAGGTGGATGGATTATCTTGGCAAAGTAGAAATACTCACTAACAGGGATGTAAACAAATCTGTGCACAAAATCTGAGAGAAATACACTTTTTGTGCATATGGAAAATGTCTAGGATATTTTATTTCAGCTCATGAAAAATGGGACCAACACTTTACAAGTTGTGTTTATATTTTTGTTCAGTATATATGATTCACAGTGACGATACTGCATCAGTTTGAAGAAATGTAGAAATGCACAGGAAAATGAATTCCTGAAAAATGTATAGAATCATATTAATATTGTATTAGTTGCTACTACAGGTTGTAGGTTATACCGCAGGTTGTAGGTTATACTTCAGGTTGTAGGCTATACTCATCCATGGTCACGATGAGAACTGCTAGACAATATTCCACAATAGAGCATGTTAGAGTAAAATGTAGACCTGTGTTGATGATAAGAAAGCTAGAGACAATACTTCCTAGGGGACATTGTGTGTGTGAGTATGACAATGCACTGCACAGTATGCCTGAGTGAGTGAATGCATGCACATGTGCATTTAAGTGTGAACGCGTGTCCTGAACGTGTATGTGTCTTTTCAGATCTGCACAAGAAACAAATACCTTGTCTGGATTTAGCTGCACAACTCTCCCTTCTGTCTAAAATCCTCAACCTATGTGTCTGTCAGTGGTTATTTTCTATTACTGTATCAACTATCAACTATACAGGGAAGATGAGAGGGTGTGGGTGTGTGTAGATATCCATGTGAGGTGATTGTAGTGCATTTTGTACACCTAATTATTTTTTAAAAACACAGCTCTCTTCTGAAAGAGCTCAACATCACAGCAAATTATTCATGATAAAGGGCCCGGGGAGGCTGAGCCATTAACGAGCATGACGGGGTTAACTCAGGGCCCGACAAAGATATCTGACTCTCCAGCCCAAAAAAACCCAGAGATACTGCTCTCTTGTGGCTTCGCTTTAACTCTGCTTGACAACCCCGGAGGAAGAGTGTACACATGCTCACACACACACGCACGTAACACACACACACACACACACACACACACACACAAGCCCAAAAGCTTTTTGCTTGCTTTAAGTAACTATTTTTCTTCTTACTTCAAAGTTTACAATGATTAATCAGAAACATAATCAAATTAATTTACAGAGACATACTGTACATGATGTTAGCACTAACAGACTTCAGGGGAGACTCTGAAATGGCTGCAATAAATACAGTATGTCTCTAGTTTATGGGGGAAGATGACATTCATTGGTTGGACCCCCTCCTCTCTCCCCCTCCTAACAGAGTCACGTGCACATCTAATCCCATTAGGTTCCTCTTCCTCCATGCTGCTTCAGCTACACACGCTTTAATTGCCTCACATAAAATTGACATTATATTAAATATTTTCGTCTCACGCCACAGATAAATAATAGCGGACTCAGTTTTAATGTGGGCTCTGCACTAATTGAAGGTCCTTTCAGAGTGCTGACTGCAGTGTTGAGAGTACAAACTAGAGATAAATTGAGTGCAGCAAATTCAAGAAAGGCCATCTATGAAGCCGAGGGAGGGAGTGCGAAGTAATAATATATGGAAAAAAGATGCCAAGCAATGATGGATGCTTCCCATTGAAGCAGTGGGGATGAACCACTTCCTATTGCTGAACTGATGGAAATAGATACCACTGTACTATTGTTGAACGTACTGGAATGCAACCTTAACACGACACACTGCTAAACAATTTATCTTCATATTATTCAAAATACATAGAGTAAGATCCAGAGCGACTTACAGTTAGTGAGTGCATACATTTTTCATACTGGCCCCCCGTGGGAAACGAACCCACAACCCTGGCGTTGCAAGCGCCATGCTCTACCAACTGAGCTACAACTGAGCTCCAGCACCTGTTTTTTTTCCTAGCCACCGTGCTTCTACATCTGCATTGCTTGCTGTTTGGGGTTTTAGGCTGGGTTTCTGTATAGCACTTTGTGACATCTGCTGATGTAAATAGGGCTTTATAAATTAATTTGATTTGATTTCTCCAGCACCTGTTTAGTTCTGGGAGCAGTGTTACATCAGAGCATAGTTAGTCCCTTAAAGTGTGAACCAGACAACCAGTCTTTTCTCTGGAGCGTAGCTCACTTCGTAGCCTGCCGGGACTTTATCTCTGCATCTCAAGCCGATTCTGGGACAGATAATCCATAGCTGAGCTCTTAAGACGACTGTCATTTCACACATTCCTGTCACTGCTACCTGTTTTACACCACAGGGAAAAGAGAGAGAAAGAAACATTGAACATCTCCTATGACATTAGATGAAATCCTTCTGCAATACAATTACAATTATATTCTAGAATTCATAGACATTTCAATATGCTGGAAGATTTGTGTCAATGTTTGGCACAACAATGACAAAAGCCAAAGCAGACCGACTGGCACCCTGGCTAGCTCTTCTCTGCCCATCTAGTCCAGATGTTACAGGTTCTGTTCAGTCTCCATATTGTATCTCAAGGTTCGACCAGTCCATATATAACAGTATTGTTCCCTGGGGTACAAAAATATCACAATACACATAATGTACCTTCACATGGTACTGTTCGGTACCTTTTAGAGTACATGTGTAGATAATCTAGTATAAGGGTACATTTTTGTACCCAATATTTTGAATATAAAAAGGTACAATCATTGGATGCCTGGCTTAGTGGGGTTGTCATGTCAAATAGTGTCCCCCTGTCAAAAAGAGGACATGGGCAGTTCTATTTCTATTTCACCTCGTAAGTGCTCGCTCAGTCTGCGCAAAATGATTACCTCAGAATTGCTCTCCAAGGACAGTGTCTTTGATGGTGACTACCTGCTGACTCCCTACTGCTTCAGAGGACCAAAAACACTGGAAAGAGAACACTCTTTCTTTACCATATACAGTGGGGAAAAAAAGTATTTAGTCAGCCACCAATTGTGCAAGTTCTCCCACTTAAAAAGATGAGAGAGGCCTGTAATTTTCATCATAGGTACACGTCAACTATGACAGACAAAATTAGAAAAAAAAATCCAGAAAATCACATTGTAGGATTTTTAATGAATTTATTGGCATATGATGGTGGAAAATAAGTATTTGGTCAATAACAAAAGTTTCTCAATACTTTGTTATATACCCTTTGTTGGCAATGACACAGGTCAAACGTTTTCTGTAAGTCTTCACAAGGTTTTCACACACTGTTGCTGGTATTTTGGCCCATTCCTCCATGCAGATCTCCTCTAGAGCAGTGATGTTTTGGGGCTGTCGCTGGGCAACACAGACTTTCAACTCCCTCCAAATATATTCTATGGGGTTGAGATCTGGAGACTGGCTAGGCCACTCCAGGACCTTGAAATGCTTCTTACGAAGCCACTCCTTCGTTGCCCGGGCGGTGTGTTTGGGATCATTGTCATGCTGAAAGACCCAGCCACGTTTCATCTTCAATGCCCTTGCTGATGGAAGGAGGTTTTCACTCAAAATCTCCCGATACATGGCCCCATTCATTCTTTCCTTTACACGGATCAGTCGTCCTGGTCCCTTTGCAGAAAAACAGCCCCAAAGCATGATGTTTCCAACCCCATGCTTCACAGTAGGTATGGTGTTCTTTGGATGCAACTCAGCATTCTTTGTCCTCCAAACATGACGAGTTGAGTTTTTACCAAAAAGTTATATTTTGGTTTCATCTGACCATATGACATTCTCCCAATCCTCTTCTGGATCATCCAAATGCACTTCAGACGGGCCTGGACATGTACTGGCTTAAGCAGGGGGACACGTCTCGCACTGCAGGATTTGAGTCCCTGGCGGCGTAGTGTGTTACTGATGGTTGGCTTTGTTACTTTGGTCCCAGCTCTCAGCAGGTCATTCACTAGGTCCCCCCCGTGTGGTTCTGGGATTTTTGCTCACCGTTCTTGTGATCATTTTGACCCCACGGGGTGAGATCTTGCATGGAGCCCCAGATCGAGGGAGATTATCAGTGGTCTTGTATGTCTTCCATTTCCTAATAATTGCTCCCACAGTTGATTTCTTCAAACCAAGCTGCTTACCTATTGCAGATTCAGTCTTCCCCAGCCTGGTGCAGGTCTACAATTTTGTTTTTGGTGTCCTTTGACAGCTCTTTGGTCTTGGCCATTGTGAAGTTTGGAGTGTGACTGTTTGAGGTTGTGGACAGGTGTCTTTTATACTGATAACAAGTTCAAACAGGTGCCATTAATACAGGTAACGAGTGGAGGACAGAGGAGCCTCTTAAAGAAGAAGTTACAGGTCTGTGAGAGCCAGAAATCTTGCTTGTTTGTAGGTGACCAAATACTTATTTTCCACCATAATTTGCAAATAAATTCATTAAAAATCCTACAATGGGATTTTCTGGATTTTTTTTTCTCAATTTGTCTGTCATAGTTGACGTGTACCTATGATGAAAATTACAGGCCTCTCTCATCTTTTTAAGTGGGAGAACTTGCACAATTGGTGGCTGACTAAATACTTTTTTGCCCCACTGTATGTCTCTTTATATAAGAAAATATTGTTAAATAGGAATAATTAATTTAAGCTGTTTTAGATAGATTTTAGATTGACGTTGCTAGCTACTGTACTTATTTACCTCAGCCTGCCTAGTCAGCTAGCCAACGTTAGCTGTTAACTGTTATTGTAGCTTTCTGTTTGTATGTAGCTTGCACTTCAATGGCATCCCTCGAGGAGATTTTATTTATTTTTTCCAACCAGGCGAATTACAGTACTATGAAGGCACCACAGATCTCGACAAGAGGCGCAACATTCAGAGAAATTCACAATTCAGGGTAACGTTAAGCAGTTAACTTATATTAGATAACTGGACGGATTTAGCTATGTACAACCATTTTTCAACAACCACTTTAGCTGGTCATCTACATGTTGTTAGCTATACAGACTGTATAGTTATATGTCTGTCATATTGAGGTATCTAGCTATAAGTTAAACCTGATCAAATGGTTAGGTGTAAGCAATTATGGTAATTCAAAATGCCCTTAACTAGGTGTCTTCGCTAGACAGACACAGACAGAGAGGGGGGACAAAGGATGAAAGTGAGAGAGGGAGAGAGAAAGGTGGGAAGAGAGTGGAAGACATTAAGAGAGAGAGAGATGGAGAGAGAGAAACAGAGAGCGAAAGACAGCAGTGCAAATTTACTTAGACTTTAGTATTTCAACAACTCGTCTCTTCCAACTTGTTAGGCAATCACATGTACCTACGTGGGAAGGATGGCCAGCCACACTGAAGGGTGATTTTTACTAAGGACAAGGAGGCCGGGCTGACCGAGATGCATGCTGGCCATTTCGGAGTAAAGCGCATGATTGCCAAAATCAACATACGCTTCTTCTGACATGGATTTGTCAAGGAGGTGGACAGCTGGGCAAGTGAAATAACCTTTCGTTTATCAATCACATTCTATTATATCTGAAATTATTATGATTTCGAATAATGTCATATCAGAGAGCACAGAATGTTTCAATTTGTCACTTTGTGCTTAAAGGTCAGTACCCTGTCTAGCGTGACAGAAGTTTGAGAGGGTGAAGTGTCACGAGTTGCTAAGCCAGAACCCAGAAGCAGACCAGGACAAGGTAAGTTGAAACGAAGGTGAGTGTTTATTTACAAGTTCAAGAGTGATGCTGAATAATCCAGGGAACAGAGCGGGCGGCGTTGATTAGTTGTTGGGGGTGCAGTGGTTGATCCCATCCTGGGTCGGCAGCCGCCGACCACCAGGCAGAGGTTGGATGAAGGTTCCGGACGGGTGACTGCAGATGAAACAAAACGGGGGTAAGTAAGCAACAAACCAACAAGGTGCAAAAACAACAAAACTAACGCTAGGCTCTAAGACTGATACTCTGGTAAACCTACTGTTCATGGCTAACGATCCGGCAGGGAATGGATGTTAGGCCAGAGCCTAAGAAGGGTGATGATCAGGACCAGGTGTGCAGATTGCTGATGGGATGCAGGTGCGGAAATCAAGAGAGCTCCCCGGAGCGTTCCAGAACCCTCGGGAAACTGGAGATCACGAACATAACAACTAGTCCACAGACAGGACCCGACTCAGACTGCCGGGATCGTTACAGTACCCCCCTCCGGCCGAACGCCACCGGGCGGACTCCCCGGAGCGCCAGGATGGAGGCGGTAGAAGTCACTGATGAGGTCAGCATCTAGGACCTGTCGCCGCGGAATCCAACTCCTCTCTTCAGGACCATACCCCTCCCAGTCCACGAGATACTGGAAACCCCGGCCCCGCCGTCTGGAATCCATGATGCGACGCACCGTGTAGGCAGGACCACCTCCGATCATCCGAGGAGGAGGAGGAGGAGGCGGAGGAGGCAACAGAGGACTGAGGAAAACAGGCTTGAGGCAGGAGACATGAAAGGTGGGATGGACTCTGAGCGTCCTCGGGAGTTTGAGTCGAACTGCCACCGGATTGATCACCTTCTCCACCACAAACGGACCAATGAACTTCGGTAACAACTTCCTAGACTCAGTCCGTAAAGGAAGATCCCGTGTGGCCAACCAGACCCTATCTCCGATGGTGTAGGTGGGAGCGGGGATCCGGCGACGATTCGCCTGGAGCTGATACCGGTCCGAAACTCTAAGGAGTGCTTTTCTGGCCCGATGCCAGGTCCGGTGGCAACGCGAATATGGACCTGAACAGAAGGCACTGAGAGCTCCTTCTCCTGAGAAGGGAACAAGGGAGGTTGGTAGCCATACAGGCACTGGAAGGGAGACATCCCAGTGGCAGATGTAGGGGAGAGTATTGTGGGCATACTCAACCCAAGGCAACTGAGAGACCCAGGAGGTGGGGTTGGAAGAGGCCAGGCAGCGTAGCGTGGATTCCATCTTCTGGTTGGCTCTCTCCGCCTGACCATTAGATTGGGGGTGAAAACCAGATGTGAGACTGACTGTAGCTCCAATGGCCAAACAGAAGGACTTCCAGACAGCAGAGGTAAACTGAGGGCCACGGTCGGAAACGATATCACTGGGCAACCCGTGGACCCTGAAAACCTCCCTAACCAGGATCTCGGACGTCTCCGAGGCAGAGGGAAGCTTGGCAATAGGCACAAAGTGGGCGAACTTGCTGAATCTGTCCACGATAGTCAGAACGACCGTGTTCCCCTCAGAAGCGGGCAACCCAGTGACAAAGTCCAGGGCCAGATGCGACCATGGTCGCCGGGGAATAGGAAGGGGGTGAAGTAGTCCAGAGCTGGGCCGATTGGTACTCTTATTCTGCGCACACACTGGACAGGCAGCAACATAACCCCGAGTATCCTCGGCCATGGCAGGCCACCAAAAACGTCTGCGAAGAAACGCCATTGTCCGAGCCACGCCAGGGTGACAAGCCATCTTGCTGGCGTGGGACCATTTGAGGACAGCAGGACGAACCGACTCAGGCACAAACAACCGACCGGGTGGACCGTTACCGGGACCGGGCTGAGTCCGAAGGGCCGCCAGCACCTCCTCCTCAATCTTCCACATAACTGCTCCCACGACGCAGTTCCGGGGGAGAATTGTCTCGGTCTTGGACCCACTCTCCTCCGTCTTGGAGAACATCCGGGACAAGGCGTCCGCCTTGCCGTTCTTAGATCCAGGTCGGAACGTCAGGGAAAACTTGAATCGTCCGAAAAACAACGCCCACCTGGCCTGGACGGGAGTTGAGACGTTTAGCCGATTGCACGTAAGCAAGATTCTTGTGGTCAGTCCAGACAATAAACGGTTGCTCCGCCCCCTCCAACCAGTGGCGCCACTCCTCCAAGGCAAGTTTCACCGCGAGAAGCTCCCCGGTTACCCACATCGTAATTCCTCTCCGCAGGCGAAAGGCGACGAGAGTAGTAGGCGCAGGGATGGAGTTTACTGTCCGTGGAGCATCGCTGCGACAGGATGGCGCCAACTCCCACATCAGACGCGTCCACTTCAACGGCGAACTGACGGGCCGTGTCCGGTTGAGAGAGAATCGGTGCGTTGGTGAATCGCCTCTTCAAATCCAGAAACGCTCGATCCGCCTCCGGATTCCACTTGAAGGTCCTGATACTGGAAGTCAAGGCAGTTAACGGAGCGGCCACACGGCTGTAATCCCGGATGAATCTGCGGTAGAAATTCGCAAACCCCAAAAATCTCTGGAGCTGCAATCTCGTACCGGGCTGGGCCCATTCCAGAACCGCTCTAACCTTCTCCTGGTCCATCCTAATCTCTCCCCTGGAGATGATGTACCCGAGAAAGGATGTCGTGTGGGCGTGAAACTCGCACTTCTCGGCCTTCACGAACAGGCGATTCTCCAACAATCGCTGCAGAACCTGCCGGACATGCTGGACGTGGTCGGAAGGTTCCTTCGAGAAGATCAGAATGTCATCCAGGTAAACAAACACAAAGAGACCGATCATATCTCTCAGGACGTCGTTCACCATACTCTGGAATACCGCTGGAGCATTGGTCAGTCCAAACGGCATCACCTGATACTCGAAGTGACCCATCGGTGTATTGAAACCCGTCAACCACTCGTCCCCCTCTCTGATCCGGACCATGTGATACGCATTGCGTAGGTCTAGCTTGGTGAACACCGTAGCACCCTGTAAGGAGTCGAAGGCAGAACTCATCAAGGGCAGGGGATACTTGTTCTTGACCGTGATGTCATTCAACCCCCGATAATCAATACACGGTCGAAGAGAGCCATCCTTCTTACCCACAAAGAAGAATCCTGCCCCCAGGGGTGATGACGAGGGACGAACGAGACCAGCAGCTAGGGACTCCTTGATGTAGGTCTCCAAAGCCTCACGTTCAGGTCGGGAGATACTGTATAACCTTCCCTTGGGGTAGACAGCTCCAGGGAACAGGTTGATGGCACAATCATATGGTCGGTGGGGAGGGAGTGACAGAGCCTTCTGCTTACTGAAAACTTCCCCCAAATCGTGATATGTCTCGGGAACCAGGGACAAATCTGGGGGTTTAGCCTCAATCACCTGACTGGGAACCGAATGGGGGCAGGCAGTCTTGAGACAGTTAGCATGACAATCAAGGCTCCAACTCGTTACCTTGCCCGTCACCCAATCGAACGTGGGATTGTGTTCCTTCAGCCAGGGGTATCCAAGGACCAGAGGAACCTGGGAAGACGGCAGAATGAAGAATGAAATCATCTCAGAATGATTCCCCGACAACCGCATCTTAACCCGGTTCAGTCCTCATCGTGATACGTGCCAGACTACTGCCGTCCAGAGTGGTAGCTTCAATGGCTTCCGGCAATTGCTCCTTGGAAAGCCCCAGCTGTTCCACCAACTCGGCATCTAGAAAGCTTCCATCGGCACCTGAATCGATAAAAGCGTTAATCGCTAAGCTCTGATTCCTGTTCATAAGGGTAGCCGGGAAACGGGGTCTGACAGAGGTATTGAGAGGTCGAAACTGGCTCGCTAAAAGTCCTCCCAACTTTAGCGAGCCGCGCAGTTTGACGACCCAACTGGAACCTGAGAAGCTGATCGGTTGGACGGAACCCATTGCTTCTCCCTCCTTCGCTCTCGGACTCGATTATCCACCCGAATAGACAAGGCTACCAAGCTGTCCAGGTCACTAGGCTCGGATAGGAGATCAACTCATCCTTGAGCTGCTCCGACAGACCCTGGTAAAAGGCCGCTTGCAGAGCCTCCTCATTCCACCCACTCTCCACAGCCAACGTCTTGAACTCGATCACGAAGTCGGCCACGCTGCGAGTTCCTTGGCGAAGCGAAAACAGGCGCCTAGCTGCGTCCCTCCCTCGGACGGAATGGTCGAAGAGCTTCCTCATCTCGGCCGTGAACCCCTGGTATGAAGCCATGCAGGGATCCTGTCGTTCCCAAACGGCTGAAGCCCACTCAGCGCTCGACCACGCAGCAACTCAATCACAAAGGCTATCCTAGCCTTGTCTGTGGCATAAGAGTAGGGCTGTAGATCGAACACTAATCCACACTGCATAAGGAAGGAACGGCATCTTCCCAGCTCCCCCTCATATTTATCCGGCGTCGGAACCTTGGGCTCACGGAAGGACACAGCTTCAGAAGCGGCAGGCGAGATGGGTGAACCCGGTAGTGGATCTTCCACCGGACACTTGCGTTGGTTCTGGACCTCCGTCAGACCGGTAGAAAGGTTCCGAACTGACAACGCGATCTCCTGTAGTACCGTGCTATGATGGCCCAACATCTTCTCCTGCTGGGTAATGGCATGGCGAACAGAGTCCAGGTCCGCTGGGTTCATTACTGGCCGGATCGTTCTGTCACGAGTTGCTAAGCCAGAACCCAGAAGCAGACCAGGACAAGGTAAGTTGAAACGAAGGTGAGTGTTTATTTACAAGTTCAAGAGTGATGCTGAATAATCCAGGGAACAGAGCGGGCGGCGTTGATTAGTTGTTGGGGGTGCAGTGGTTGATCCCATCCTGGGTCGGCAGCCGCCCGACCACCAGGCAGAGGTTGGATGAAGGTTCCGGACGGGTGACTGCAGATGGAACAAAACGGGGTAAGTAAGCAACAAACCAACAAGGTGCAAAAACAACAAAACTAACGCTAGGCTCTAAGACTGATACTCTGGTAAACCTACTGTTCATGGCTAACGATCCGGCAGGGAATGGATGTTAGGCCAGAGCCTAAGAAGGGTGATGATCAGGACCAGGTGTGCAGATTGCTGATGGGATGCAGGTGCGGAAATCAAGAGAGCTCCCCGGAGCGTTCCAGAACCCTCGGGAAACTGGAGATCACGAACATAACAACTAGTCCACAGACAGGACCCGACTCAGACTGCCGGGATCGTTACATGAAGACTGTGGCACCGGAGTTGAAGCCCATCAAAGTTGTTTCACAATGGCACATGGTCGGTAAGTGTCCCAATTCTAATTTTGCCCTGATAAGTTGTTTTGTAATGGTTGCTTTATTTGACTACAGCAGAGTTCAATATTATAGAATGTGTGTGTGTGTGTGTGTGTGTCAGTATCCTTACAAATATGAAAATCTGCATACTGTAGCTCAGTTGGTAGAGCATGGCGCTTGCAACGCCAGGGTTGTGGGTTTGTTTCCCACGGGGGGCCAGTATGAAAAACGTATGCACTCACTAACTGTAAGTCGCTCTGGATAAGAGCGTCTGCTAAATGACTAACATGTAAAATGTAAATGTATGACACAGATATGGGTAATACTGTATGATACAGATATGGGTAATACTGTATGACACAGATATGGGTAATACTGTATGACACAGATACGGGTAATACTGTATGACACAGAAACGGGTAATACTGTATGACACAGATACGGTTAATACTGTATGACACAGATACGGGTAATACTGTATGACACAGATATGGGTAATATTGTATGACACAGATATGGGTAATACTGTATGACACAGATATGGGTAATACTGTATGACACAGATACGGGTAATACTGTATGACACAGATATGGGTAATACTGTATGACACAGATACGGGTAATACTGTATGACACAGATATGGGTAATACTGTATGACACAGATATGGGTAAGAATAAAGTAATCTTCTCTCTAACACTTTAAATGTTAGGGGTGGACCTCATCGGACCCTTCACGAAATCCAGGAATGGCAACAGCTGGTGTCTGACGGCGACCGATCACTTTACCAAGTGGGTGGAGGCAATACCCATTAAGGTCAGTAAAGATGGAGAACGTGCTTAACTCTAAATTGCCTTCTGTAACCCATTAAAAAGGGTGCTTGGAACCAAACATGTATTTTTATTTTGTATGATACCCATCAAGGACAAGACTGGCGAGGCCACCTCCAAGGCGATGATAGACATCTTCAACACCCACGGTTCTCCTGAGGTCATCTTGAGTGACCGAGGTTATGAACGCTTGGACAAGGTACGGATGTTATAGGTTATATTCTGTCACCAATGGTTTGTTTTACTTATTTTTTACAATTTGTTTTAGTTTTTCCATGGTACATAATCAGACATTTCAATATCTTACATTGTCAATAGATATCGCTTTCATACCCACTCCTCCAGGTTTGGATGAATGGACCAACCAGACCCTCAAGACTGCCATGGGACAAGTCCCTTGACGGGTACCAGGAACGGTGGCAGAACAACCTGAAGGTAATTATCTTTACACACAACAGCAGCGTCCAGGCCTCCACCGAGTACAGACGGGAGCCGCAGCTTTTGACTGAGGTAAACAATGCAATTGTATATACAATTATTGCATATACTGTAGTCCTTCAAATTTGTGATTGACTTGGTGTTGTTGTTTGTCTATTGCAAAAAAAAATTTTATGTACTTTCAGATCACTGAAACCCAACCTGATGTGGTGGAAGTTGTTGAACCAGATCAGAACGCCTTCGAGGACCACCTTCAGGCACTGACAAATGTTCTGGCCCTCCAAGAGATATGTAAGAAATTTATTTGTAATATAAAATATAATTGCATTTATTCCTGTTATAAATCAAGGTGAGACTGAACATCGACAAGGCGCAGGAGAAACAGAAGGAGCGCTACCGGAGGATAATCAAGAAGGGGACCAAGTGCTTCGTCATCCGGGCGAATTACTTGGTTTGGGAGAAGGACGAAAGGAAGGCGAGACCTGGGAAACCTCGCTGCTCTTTTGCTCCTGGCTGAGGTCACCATCTGTTAAGGTGAATATAAACAATCTCAGATAATAACTATTTGCATTTGCACACATAATAACCTGAAGCTAGTTTTAGTTTCCCTAGCACTGATCTTTTTCTCTTTGTCTTCCTAGGGAAGCCAACAATCAGCAGTTGGATGGTTGACCACTGAAAGCCCTGACGCCCTACACTTCGGTGAAGCCCAATAGACAAAGAATGTTAAGCTTTGGTTTACATTTGAGAAAGCAAGAAATTAGTTATGCTGAGCTCATAAAAAAAGTACTTCTTCAATTTACCTCTCCAAATGGCTTTAGGACCATCAACTGTCCGAGCCCCCCAGGAGGTATCCCATCCACCAGAGCCAGTGAGTTTGGATCAGTCTGATTCTCTGTGCTCTGAGTCAGAGGTGGACCAGCTTAAGGTAGGCTATACCTTCCAAAACTGTTGAAGAATACGTATCTCCCATTTATAACACTGCACTAATCCATCACATTTTCTCACAGTAAAGTGTAACCTGTGTGTTTGCTTGTTTACGTCTCTGTCTCCTACCCTGTTCCCTTTAACACTGCTCCTGTTCTCCAGGACCTAGGGGTTCTGCCCAACACCCAGACGTGGATCCACAAGATGTCTTCCATTACCAACCACTCTCCAACTTTTCATTACATAATCTACAGCTACTCTTTTTGTCATGTTGTCATTATCTGCTAAGAAAGTTTTCTTTCTCCATCATACTGGGCACATAATATGTGAGATACACAGATTAACTAAAAACACTAGCATTGCAAACACTCAGAACAAAGAGAGCAGCAGTGCCTGGACTTTGCAGTCTCCCTCTTCAAGTCCCCCTTCTGAGACTGGCTGCCTGTTGAGAACAAGTGACATGCAGAACCTCCCGCCCACACAGCAACCACCTCCTCTATATTCCACACACCAGAATTCAGTATTTTAGTCTATGATTGCCATGTGAGTGTACAACAAATCTGTGAAAATAAATTAATGACAACTGCACCCAAAAAATATTAAAATATTAAATATTGCCAGGTTGGTTTTCACAGCTGTTTCACAAGGTGTTCATTATTGTAAGTTGTAAGGTATCCTTTGATGGTATTTATTAGTTTCACATTATTCAGTGTTGTATCCTAGGACCTACAATAGATACATATATATTCAACCACAAGGGTGTACTAATGAGCTATGCGAGATAGAAAAAATGAACGATAATAGAGGACTACTGAAATTATATTATTTCAGTGTAGATAAGGGAAGGGCCGGTTAAAATAAAAACATGACAGCCATACAAGCCAGTGTATGAATCAAACGGATTTGCATATGAATGGAGTGGAAATTAGCAGATTTAGTGATCTGTAAGGTAAGTAACATTAACGTGTCAAGCAGATTACACGTTTTCTTTGCTATTTCCGAAACGTAGCAACATTTAAGACATGGATTTCATGTTGTTGTAATGTTACCAAGGTACCCAAAAGTAGTTCGAAGTAATGTTTTCATTTTATTAGCTAAACAAAACTTGTTTAAACAGCGAAATTGTCATGGAAATCAGCCTTGTTTGGATAGCGGGGATGAAAAGAACGTCGTTTAGGCAGTAATAATGTCCAAAATTTGAATCATTAGGTCATTACACCGTTGATATAGCAACGGACGCTAATAGATTCAGCTGTCATAATGCAAATTGTGTACTATTGCGTCATTCCAATGCCATTATGACGTAATTTCACTCCCAAGGCAAAGCCTATAAAGGTGCGGTCCAGCCACTCAGTGGGTATAACAATAATCATGCCCAGACGCAGACAATCCACTTCTCACCCAGTCCGCAGGAGGCATGGAGCCACTTGGACTGTGAGGTGCAGGAGGAGGGTTGGCAGGAGGTGACGTTAGATCTCTTTCTAGCCATCAGCTCCCTGTTAGGCAAGTGTCCTTTGTGCTGCAAAGCTCACTGAGCAAAGAATTTGGCAATATTTAGCCTACAAATATAGATTTTATATAGGCTACATGTATTCTAGATTTGACAAACAATAGCCTAACTTCTAGGATACTCTACACTCCACACTGACTTGGATGTACACATTTCTAAGTCAATAGGCTAACATTGTTTTATGTTCACAGCTCAGATTTGCAAGCAGTGCTTCACTGACCACAAAGAAAAATTGCCTTGATCAGAATGAATTACTTTTCTTACCCGTAGGTAAGGTGTCCTATTAACTGCGCTGCTGTGCTTATAACCTATGGGCCTGTGCGTAAAATCTTCAACTGCATATCTCATGAGTGATGCTGCCCTGTTTCCCCAACTTTTAAACTAGCCCCAAATATTGCTTTCATATAAAGCCAGGTACATGAGTCAAATAAGCACTAGGTCTAAAACATACAGTAGGCAACAAATGTGAGCTGGTAGATTAGTCAGCCCGGAGAGGTGGAAATTACACTCCCACTCCAAGCTTGGATGTGCGGAGCGCAACGAACATCCAGGACCAGCCCTAGCCTATGATACCACAACAATTTTGTCTCATTTCGCAACCCTTTGTTGTGACAGTTGGAACGAAAATGGTCTCAGCTTTCTGTAGGTTTGCCAACTCTCAATATTGACTGTTTTAGCACTGTTTTTACCATGAACCGAATTATCTTTGAGATACAGTGAGGGAAAAAAGTATTTGATCCCCTGCTGATTTTGTACGTTTGCCCACTGACAAAGAAATGATCAGTCTATAATTTCAATGGTAGGTTTATTTGAACAGTAAGAGACAGAATGACAACAAAAAAGTCCAGAAAAAACAAATGTCAAAAATGTTATAAATTGATTTGCATTTTAATGAGGGAAATAAGTATTTGACCCCTCTGCAAAACATGACAATCACAGAGGTCAGACATTTCTTGTAGTTGGCCACCAGGTTTGTGTTATTTTAGTGTTCCCTTTATTTTTTTGAGCAGTGTATATATATATATGCAGGAGGGGGAAATTGCAATGAATCAAATTATTCATTTCCAATTATTTACCTCCTGTAAAGGCGGGGTACAACTAGTGTTACAGTGCAATCGGAAAGTATTTAGACCCCTTTACTTTTTCCACATTTTGTTACGTTACAGCCTTATTCGTATGAAAATGTATGCACTCACTAACTGTAAGTCGCTCTGGATAAGAGCGTCTGCTAAATTACTAAAATGTAAATGTAAATATTCTAAAATGGATTCAATTAGTTTTTTTCCTCATCTATCTTCACACAATACCCCATAATGATAAAGCGAAAACAGGTTTTTAGAAATTTAAGCAAATGTATTCAAATAAAAAAGAGAAATACCTTATTTACGTAAGCATGGATGAGCCACAAAAATGGAGCAACTCATTCTTATTCTTATTCAAGGTTTTTGTAAAAATAAATACAAGTGTATTGTCCTTCCAACAGACATGCTCCGGAACTTTGGCGACTAGTAAGTATTACCTCAATCAGCCACAAAATCCCTACTTTGAAAGCAACTGTTTTGAAAGCAGCTTCTAGTTCAGCCCCCTAGCAATTCGAGTTCTAGCCAATGAGCTTCAGCCCCTCACCATTTGAGTGACAGCTAGCAAGATGCACACACAGCAGAGCGAGAGAGAGCAATGAAGTAGTATGCAATTTTCGGGGGACTACTTTTGGCTCGTGAGCCCTACTTTCAGAACTACTGGCTAAAAAGTATACTACAGTACCAGAGAATCTCTTTAAATAACCAAGCTATGTGCAAATGATCCATCAGTGAACTGGTGGAGACTTGTTAGTTGGATTTGGCACAGCTTGGTGGCTCATTGCCAAATGCTAAGAAAGACAAAAGGCATTAATATCCATCCAGGGCTTTTAAAAATGTTCCTCCCCTGATGATTTCAGGTGGCGTGTGTTGTACCAGCAGCCAACAGGTTGATATGGCCATTATGACAAATTCCAAGATTCCAATTACATTAATCTTTGTCCCTCTTAAATCTGTTTTGGCTGACAAAGGCACATAAAGCATTGAACAAAGGCAGGGACAATCCAAAGGGTCTTTAAAACCAGATACAAGCATTAAAACATGAGGCAATGTTATTTTACTGTAGAACTATAGTGTAGGCTAATGGTACACGCTTTAAAAAATATATATAGAACCTAAAAGGGTTCTTCGGCTGTCGCCATAGGAGAACCCTCTGAATATTTTTTTTTGGATCCAGGTAGAACCCTTTTGGTTCCAGGCAGAACTCTTTTGGGTTCCATGTAAGGGTTATCCTATGGGGACAGCTGGAGAACCTTTTTGGGACCCTTTTTTCTAAGAGTGTACTTACATCATGACCTGAACCATATTAATCAACATACAGTATGGTGCATTGTATTTATAACTGAAAAACACGAGTGTTAGCAAGGGAAATAAGGCTGGATGGTGGTTGGCATATATGTCAGCGGCGGTCGGTGCCGTTTAAGATTAGGGAGGCCAAAAAATGTTTTATGAGCATGGCCTTATTTCTATAACAGCATATTGGATGACTGTCATTCCTATTCCATTCACCCAGCTCAATATAATATAGATAGGTTTAGGCTACTACATGATACTCAAATGTGCCCTATACCCATCATGAGGTTGCTGCAACCTAGCCTGCAAATGAACATTTCTAACGTAGGTCGAGAGACAAAATTGGAGTAATCAAGGTAAAAGAAAGTGACACATTCAATACTGCCTTGCACACTCTTGCCTGCATCTAGCTGATCTGGGGTGTAATCATTAGTCGAGAGTTTTTATTGGACAAATTCCAGTAGGTCCATCTCCGTTTAAGAAACGTTTGGCAACAGAATCGCCAGAATGAATACACCCCTAATCACCCACACACACAGTTCACTTTCATAGCAGCCACATACAGCATCATCACTTTGCTCATTGTATAATTCCTTCTCGCATCTACGCGCTCTCCTCCTCTCACCTTTCCCTTCGCTTGTGGGCTTCAGTGCACAACACAACAGCTGTCTGTGACCAAGCAAAAAAAACTATCCTAGCCAAACCTTCATACCATAAGCGCTAAGCGCTACACAGCCTACATCGTTATCACCATATTAGCTTAAGTCATAGGCAACATGTCTAGAACTAACGCATAAGTAAACCCACAATCCAATCCATGTGTACAACCATACAGTACAGTGTACAGCAAGCAGTTTAGCAGTTACACCGGAGCAATTCATTAATAAATTAATAAAACCGAAAATTTACCTTGAGTTGGAATAGTTTAGTGTTGGATAGCCTTAGTCAGCTAGCTAACATAAACAGCATTCCTCTCTGTTTGAGTCAGGTTGTTGAGTAGGCTAAATTAGCCGCATTCGCTAGCTAAGAAAGTGAAAGGTAAACTAAATACAACAACATACAGCTCTCTCTATCTCGCTCTCCTGCTTCTCCTTAATTTCTGAAGAAATTAATTTGTTCAAAACTGTTAAAATATTGTCTTTCTCTCTTTGAGTCAACTACTCACAACACTTTATGTACTGCAGTGCTAGCTAGCTGTAGCTTATGCTTTCAGTACTAGATTCATTATCTGATCCTTTGATTTGATGGACAGCATGTCAGTTCATGCTGCAAGAGCTCTGATAGGTTGGAGGACATCCTCCGGAAGTCGTCATAATTACTGTATAAGTCTATGGAAGGGGGTGAGAACCATGAACCTCCTAGGTTTTGTATTGAAGTCAAGATACCCAGAGGAGGACGGAAAATAGCTGTCCTCCGCCTACACTATGGTGCTACCCTAGAGAGTGCTGTTGAGGCTACTGTGTTATTTAATCAGTTATTTGGTGACGAGAATATATTTAGTATTGTTTTATCTAAAAAGGAAAACTTTTTTAATGTTTCACTATTTTTATTTTTATGAAAATCATTGAGTAGGATGGTCCTCCCCTTGCTTCTCTGAGGAGCCTGGTACAGTTGAAGTCGGAAGTTTACATACACCTTAGCCAAATACATTTAAACTCAGTTTTTCACAATTCCTGACATTTAATCCTAGTAGAAAATCCCTGTCTTAGGTCAGTTAGGATCACCACTTTATTTTAAGAATGTGAAATGTCAGAATAATAGTAGAGAGAATGATTTATTTAAGCTTTTATTTCTTTCATCACATTCCCAGTGGGTCAGAAGTTTACATAAACTCAATTAGTATTTGGTAGCATTGCTTTTAAATTGATTAACTTTGCGAAGTTAAATGTTTTGGGTAGCCTTCCACAAGCTTCCCACAATAAGTTTGGTGAATTTTGGCCCATTCCTCCTGACAGAGCTGGTGTAACTGAGTCAGGTTTGTAGGCCTCCATGCTCGCACCTGCTTTTTCAGTTCTGCCCACAACATTTCTATAGGATTGAGGTCAGGGCTTTGTGATGGCCACTCCAATACCTTGACTTTGTTGTCCTTAAGCCATTTTGCCACAACTTTGGAAGTATGCTTGGGGTCATTGTCCATTTGAAAGACTCATTTGTGACCAAGCTTTAACTTCCTGACTGATGTCTTGAGATGTTGCTTCAATATATCCACATCATTTTCCTTCCTCATGATGCCATCTATTTTGTGAAGTGCACCAGTCCCTCCTGCAGCAAAGCACCCCCAAAGCATGATGCTGCCACCCCCGTGCTTCACGGTTGGGATGGTGTTCTTCGGCTTGCAAGCTATCCCTTTTTTCCTCCAAACATAACGATGGTCATTATGGCCAAACAGTTCTATTTTTGATTCATCAGACCAGAGGACATTTCTCCAAAAAGTACGATCTTTGTCCCCATGTGCAGTTGCAAACCGTAGTCTGGCTTTTTTATGGCAGTTTTGGAGCAGTGGCTTCTTCCTTGCTGAGCGGCCTTTCAGGTTATGTTGATATAGGACTCGTTTTACTGTGGATATAGATACTTTTGTACCTGTTTCCTCCAGCATCTTCACAAGGTCCTTTGCTGTTGTTCTGGGATTTATTTGCACTTTTCACACCAAAGTATGTTAATCTCTAGGAGACAGAACGCGTCTCCTTCCTGAGTGGTATGACGGCTGCGTGGTCCCATGGTGTTTATACTTGCGCACTATTGTTTGTACAGATGAATATGGTACCTTCAGGCGTTTGGAAATTGCTCTCAAGGATGAACCAGACTTGTGGAGGTCTTGGCTGATTTCTTTTGATTTTCCCATGATGTCAAGCAAAGAGGCACTGAGTTCGAAGGTAGGCATTGAAATACATCCACAGATACACCTCCAATTGACTCAAATGATGTCAATTAGCCTATCAGAAGCTTCTAAAGCCATGACATAATTTTCTGGAATTTTCCAAGCTGTTTAAAGTCACAGTCAACTTAGTGTATGTAAACTTCGGAATTGTGATACAGTGAATTATAAGTGAAACAATATGTCTGTAAACAATTGTTGGAAAAAGTAGATGTCCTAACCGACTTGCCAAAACTATAGTTTGTTAACAAGAAATTTGTGGAGTGGTTGAAAAACAAGTTTTAATGACTCCAACCTAAGTATATGTAAACTTATGACTTCAACTGTATATGTTGAACCCAGCGCCAGGGGAAAGACACAAAGAGGGGTTGAGAGCGGCTCTGCATATGGCCCAGAGTCCTAGAGGAATCATGTCACCACCTGCCCCCTGCCCACCTGCTCCCATTCAAAGCCAACCAAACCCTGTCCCCATGCTGGGCGCACTTCCTGACTAATACACTTAGTGACCCACACACAGTACGTCATTGTGTTTGGCACACAAACCAACATTTAAATCATTATGGGCACTGATGCGTGTCTCACACACACAGTGTGATCACATTTGTTCTGTCCCAAGAGATATGCATCAGGGTCCAACCAACAGCCAGCCTCTACCCTCCCTGATGTCGTTTTTTCTCTCCCTCAGACCAATGCAGTTTATTGTGCACTCTACACTAGGATGGTTGCTGAAGTGAGTCTTCATCCCTGCATCAAAAGCTCAGGCTTTAATGTTTCACTTGAAAGTGGTGGATAGCCCGTCCTCCTGTCCTCCCCTTGGTGACATAGTTTAGAGCAGTGAAGACTAAACAAGTCTTTATCGGCCATGTCAGAGGGCATGATCCTGTCATAGTGATGCAAATCAGATCCACACTGCAGCCCAAAATCCACTATTTCACAAACGTTCAGTATGTTCACACCGTAACTTGAAGTAGACTACAACTGGCAAGGCAGGGGCAATAGATTCAGCAGGTAAATGTCAGGCTCATTTCAAATTACAGCAGAAAAGCGGGCCCATACAAATGTGAGCTGAGAGAATTGAGGCCAGAGAACTGAAAGCCCATGGGTCAGTGTTCTGAGGCAACATACTTGCCCTTTACAGTGTATGTTAATGGAGCTGGGAGAGCAGCCTCACTGGCACTGCACTACAAAACCTACTATCCACCACAAAGCTGAAACTATGCTTCCTTACTCCCACGTGGATGACAAAGCTCACCTGCGAGGCCCTTCTTCAGTCAATTGTAGCAGTCTGAATCTAAAAATATATCCTTTGTTTTTCTTACAGTCGAGAGGCACAGATACAATGAATCCTCTCTGGGTACTGTAGATGCTGCTCAGTGCAGAGCAGCGAGAGACTCAAGTAACACACAGGGAACAGGCAGTTGAGGCAGAGGGAGGTGGCTCCCTGTGACAGGGGTCAGGAAGGTAGGAGGTGGTGGTGAGATGACTGAGGTGTGAATCCTGCCTGCCGTTAATGGAGGCATCCCTCCACTCCCATCAGCTCCTCTTGTGATCAGCATCTCTCCTCCAGTTTCAATTTCAATAATTGTCCATTATTATTTGCTCCAATACCCATCACTGTGCTTCTATCACATAAAAATCTATTATAAATTACCCCTGTTTTGGTTATAGGGGAAATTCCATTGCAGTACATAGTGCTATTACCAGCACCTAAAAGGTGTGCTTAACTTCAACATGTTGATACCATGCTGACAAAATTAGCGTTGCAGGCAGTAAGAACTGTGTCTACTTTGGAGTGAATAGTCACAGTTAAAACCAATAAACCATACCGGCTTATATAAAAATGCTTCCTCTTCACACTTCACAAGTTAATCTGACCGTTCTATGTGCCTGTTGTTTGTTGCCTTGGTTACAAAGTCCTTCAATGGCATCATAGTACTGTGTAGAGTTCCAGATGAATGCGGAGAGCAGCGTCACTTGGGTTGGTGGAAAAGGAGGATGTATGTTATTGCTGTATGGGGCTAAATTTAGGAGCTGCGGGAAAACGGAGTGGTTTGTTTTGTCTTAGTGCAGCCAGTATAAATAAATAATGTACACGCATTATCATATGGATGTGAGCTTTGTGTGAGTGGAGTAAGAACTGTTGCAGATTATGAGTAATAGTTAGAACAGCAAGCTACTTTCCCATGCCTACCATCTGTTCTTTAATACAGTGTGTGTCCACCTGTTGTCTGAAATTTTATATTTAAAGTATATTTCACACACATTACAGATAACTAATTCAGTTGAATCACATTAGCATCACACACACTGAATGAATCCGTTGCTGCTCCCTTCATTCTATCCAACTATCCTTTTCTCAAGCCTAATTTCTGCTCTACACTCAACTTTAGACCCATCACTTACCACTGTGGCATCCGTCTGATGTTTGCTCTCCCCAGGTGTCTTTCTAAGTGCAGTGGAGCCAGTGTACTTTAAAAGTCTGCCCACCCCTCCAGCGCAGTGTACTGACAACTCTATCCTGTGTCTGTCCAGGTTTTCAGAAGCTCCTAGGTGAGAGGTGAGGCAGTGAATGGGCCCTCTTTTATAACCCACTGCTCAAACAGATCAGCATAGAGCATCCAGGGGTGCACCTCAAAATGTTAAGTGGCCTCCGCTCCTTGCTCAGCCTCCTTCAATGATCTGAAAATGTAAGGTTAGAGAAAGCATATGATGTCTATGATTTCTACTGTACATTTTCTTTCAGCTGCACGTCTTTGTATCAGTACGGATGGAGGGAAAGAAGTAAGAAGAGGATTCCTCCTCAGACTATAGAGATGCACCCCAGGTGTCGAAAATGTCCCACTACATCTTCATAAGGCTGACAGGAAAGGAACATTAATCCCTTACACTGGGATCTGCTCGAGGCATGTCAGGTTGAGAGCTTCAAGTTCCTTGGTGTCCACATCACCAACAAACTATCATGGTCCAAACACACCAAGACAGTCGTGAAGAGGGCACGACAAAGCCTATTCCCCCTCAGGAGACTGAAAAGATTTGGCATGGTCCTCAGATCCTCAAAAAATTCTACAGCTGCACCATCGAGAGCATCCTGACTGGTTGCATCACCGCCTGGTATGGCAACTGCTCGGCCTCCGACCGCAAGGCACTACAGAGGGTAGTGCGTACGGCCCAGTACATCACTGGGGCCAAGCTTCCTGCCATCCAGGACCTCTATACCAGGCGGTGTCAGAGGAAGGCCCTCAAAATTGTCAAAGACTGCAGCCACCCTAGTCATATACTGTTCTCTCTGCTACCGCACGGCAAGCGGTACCGGAGTGCCAAGTCTAGGTCCAAAAGACTTCTCAACAGCTTCTACCCCCAAGCCATAAGACTCCTGAACAGCTAATCATGGCTACCCGAACTATGTGCACTTGTCCCCCACCCCCACCCCATCTTTTTACGCTGATGCTACTCTGTTAATTATTTATGCATAGTCACTTTAACTCTATCCACATGTACATATTACCTCAACTACCTCAACTAGCCGGTGCCCCCGCACATTGACTCTGCACCGGTACCCCCCTGTATATATAGCCTCCCTACTGTTATTTTATTTTACTTCTGCTCTTTTTTTCTCAACACTTTTTTGTTGTTGTTTAATTTTACTTTTTTTATTAAAAAATAAATGCAAGGAATGTCACTGTAATGTCTATACCTGTTGTATTCGGCGCATGTGGCCAATAAAATTTGATTTGATTTGATTTGTCAGAGAAGATCTCTATCCCTCCATTGATTGGTCCAATGTTGACATGCAAATGTAGCGTGTCTGCAGGGCCTGTCATGCAACTTTAATGAAAATAGATTTTTGCCAGCCTTTACCTGGAAGACTTGCAGTCAGAGCATAAAGAAATGCCTCCACATTGGTTGGATGGAGTCAAAATTAAATGGCTCCATTTGTTGACAAGTATTCCCTCGAAAAACCTGATGAAGAGTGACAATATGCAAACATATTTATGTGATATCTCCTGGACAATCAGAGGATGTTCCCCTCAGATAAGAAGTCAACGTTCCACATGCCATAAAAATGACATCAATGCTCTACTGTGGTGGATTGGGAAAGAATTTGCTTTTAGAAAAATGTAATTTGAAATTCCATCAAGGTTAATCGGAATCTATGGCAGAAGATCGAGCAAAACTGAGGCTCAGAATTGATTTGAAAAATGTCACCTTCAAATTACTTTATTTTGCCTATTATCATGGAAAACTGTCACTCCTCTCGACTGCAGGAAGCCAACAAACATCACCGGTTGGTTTCTCAGAATCAATAATAATACCATCCATTCATCATCCTGTTTATCTTTTCAGCCCCATCAATTCACACTACTGCTTTGAATGAGAACATTACATTGGCAAGCTGAGCAGCAATAACTTTAAAATGGCAGCAGCACTGTCCACATGGGGCCCATTATTTCTGATGCACAGTGGAGAGGAGAGGATGCCGCAGATCAAGAAGGCAGTAACGTCACCGCTCCTCTTTGCATAAACGACTCAGTGGAAGATGAAAACGTCTACAATGGCAGCATGAATCAATTCTGAGGTGAAATATTTATCAATTTCCATTTAAAATTCCCCTTTAAATTAGCTATTTGTGAATGCTAGCTGGGGTGTTTTTTGAAGCAACATTGCGCCACAAGTAACCCTTTCAGTAAAGAAGAGCTCTGAGGGCAGAAAAAGTCTGGTACTGTATCTTCCAATTCACTCATCTGCTCTCTCCATCTGTCCTCTCTCCAATTGATTGAATCAATCTCTCTCTATAAAACAGAGGGATACCACTCCACTCCCTCTCACAAGGAGAATAAGTATAGGAGCTGAGAAAACTGATTGCCACATCCGTGACAGTGGTGATGTATCATCCTAGCTTTTCACCACATCTGTCTGAATCCATCCACAGCCTCTCTCCACCTGATAATACACATGGTGAACTGTGACTGTGTACCTCAGCCTAGATCTGCTTGGCCTTGTGTTGATTGATGCACTAATGCTGACAGACTTCAGTATCAGATAGCAGGATGTAGAGACAGAAAGAAAGAAAGAAAGTTACTCTTTCATTCACCAGTGGAAAAGTGCATAGAAAAGGCATCAATGATGCAACACAGTAGCTGAGGACTTTCTCTGTTCAGCCAACACTGCACTAAACAACCAATAAAATGAAATGGGAGTTCCATTGGTACTGAGACCCAAATTCTGTACAGTACTAGTACTACTATAGTAATTCTAAAGTAAAATATGTTTTATCAATGTTAACTAAATCATTAAACACCCCTGGTATTGAAATAGTAATGACATATTAAAGACCAATTTTCAGCCTTCCCATTCCCCACTAATGTAACTATCTCCATACAGATGCTGCGTGATGCTGTATGTGCTGTATGTGACCACTTACAGCCAGTTACATCTACTGACACATATGGTAAATAATTTACTGGCAGACCGAGATGACATTTGTCATCATGTGCACTGATGGGCACGTCAAACCTAAAGCTCACCACATGATCATCTAGGACGGATCTCATCAGGGGCGGACTGGGACCAAAAATCAGCGCTGGAATTTATAACACACCATTTTTCCCCTTGTGGCCCGAACACCGGACTATTTTTTTCCTCAAGGCCCCCACACCGGCCCATGTTTGTCCTCGAAGCCCCCACACCAGACGATTATTTTCCTCAAAGCCCCCACACCAGCCCATTTTCTTCCTTGAATCCCTCATAAGACAGAAAAAACAGGCCCACTGGGGAAAACAATTTACCAGCCCATCTGGCATTTGCCCGAAATGCCAGATGGCCAGTCCACCCCTGGATCTCATTGACAGTATGTCCTACTGTGTATGAAGATATTGGCATCATTGCTAATAATAATATACAATGGATCAATGTGTTTTAAATGTTTAAACTTTTCTCAGCTTGACAAATCAATTGGTTCTTATATTACATTTTAACACAAATCTCCCAATTGACTTCAACACATCTGAGTTACATGTGCAGATCATAAATTAGAATTTGGCCCCAAGGGATTATTCATTCACATCTATCATCTCCAGCTTCCTTATTGGGGGTTAAGAGTTAAGAGGCAAATATGGCAAATATGTTGCTGCTCCCAACAGCCTATTGATTCCAATCAACAGAATATAGAGGGAGGAGAAAGTAACACTAATGATGAGAGTAATGGAACGTGACCCATCTCTTGGAGGCAGTTACACATTCAACAGTGGAAAGATTACCTTTCCTCCTCTTCTATTTATTGTCAGGGCAAATGAGGACAGCAGATAAATGACCTTTGGTCAGTCAATAAGAGCAATGAAATGCAATGCATTATAATGGGAGCCATTAACTAACAATATTACACATAAACTCAGACATGGAGAGATGGGTAACATTAAAGGGGAGAACAGGGTAACAGACTATTTTATGTTTCCTATTACTATGGCAGAGGAAAAACAGTGCCATTGTTGTCCTTAGCTGTCACATATAAGAAATAATATAAGACACGTTTGCTATAATAGAATAGACAATATGTATAAGATGAGATTGAGGCTAATGACTTATGCAAAGTAAATATAACAGTGTCAGACTGGAGAAGTTTAATATATTTGATTCTACACATCAAAGGAAGAGACTATACTCTCAATTCAAATACTGTTCTTGTGAAATAACTACAGTCTTATCTTATTACTTGAGTAGATCTAACACTTTCAAAATCTTTGGATGTTATCTCTGTCTTCAATCATTAAACGCTCTCGTCTGTGGAAATATGAACCTTTCACTCCACCCAAAAGCCTGCTATTCTCATTCTCACGACAGTCCCATCACTCACACTTCAATCTAATGAAAGACCACAGTGAAAGGTTCCACTGCACTCCAATGCTGTTGCCCTTGCCTCCCCACACTGACAATGTCTAAGGCAGGGCTCTCCAACCCTGTTCCTGGAGAGCTAACGTCCTGTAGGTTTTAACTCCAACCTTAATCTAGCTCACCTGATTCTAATAATTAGCTGGTTGATAAACTGAACAGGGGTTGGAGTGGAAACCTACAGGAGGGTAACTCTCCAGGAACAGGGTTGGAGAGCCCTGGTCTAAGCTGTGTGTCAAGACGTGTAATTCATCTTCAGTAGAGTGGAGGAGTGAATGACCTTGCTGAAATCAGACAGGCAGGCAGGTAAGCAGGAAGCCCACTGAGCGGTAGCTGCCTGCTAGGGAGAAAGCCACTAGTCTCAACTCCCAGTCTCAACTCCATCCATTTGGAATTAAAACAAATCAGAGAGCTGCATGCTGTCAACCACAAACACCCTGGAGATGAGAGGACAATGTACAACCACATGACCAGTGGTGTAGTGCAATATTTTTTAGGTGAGGGAGCGCAATATATATTTTTTAATTACTTCATAATTTCCTCAAAGTTTGTACTGACAGATGTAGCCAATTTAATAGCATATCATTATAGAAAATGCATCCTCCAATTGCAATGTCTGCCATGCCCTCACACAGTAAAACAAAACAAATGTTTAATACCCTCAAACACCAAGTTAGGCATAGGCTACCTAATTTCAAAATAGGCCATCACTGTCAATCGTGAATTATAATTCTTCACATTTTACCTATGAAACGTCCAGACTGCATCTTCATGCCAATCAGATTGATCTCAGTCAGTTTCGTGGGAATATGCATTTAGATCTTCTTGAATTACTGCTTTATGAGCGAATTAGTGCAGATGGTGTTAACAAACTATTAGCCTTTATTGTATTTTGTTTCAATCAAAGCATATATCCTGCCTAGTGGCAAGCTCTGTTGAGTTTTGGCACATGATAAAAACAATGACTATTATAAGCTAATCATCCTAAAATCTCATTAGAAATTGTGTTTTTGGTGTAACAGTAACGTTATAGGCCTACAATGCTATGGTATTATATTCAGTTCTGTTATGTAAAATGCAAATGAATCATTATGTGATCTTGCGAGACATTGATTCAGCTTCGACCTAACTTTACTAAACGAGCACCATTGTGAGAAGTAAGAATCTTCTATTTGTAATAATAATAAGTGATGAGTAGGACTATTAGGCATAGGCAACAGATCTTAATGAGATGTAATTTTAAGCGTTTGGAGCACCCTTCGTGGTGCTGAAAGGACAGCTCCAGGATCGAGCAATGATGTAAAAGAAGTTGAAGGAACTTGTGGTACTGAAGGATAGCTGTCATTCAGCAAATTCAGGAACAAACAATAATTTGCAATAGGCCTATAGCCTAATAGGCTTACGACTACATGGTATAGCTAGTTGTAGGCTATAGCCTAATGTAAATACAAATACATATAGCTTAATATCATTGTACTGTTTGCGAGAAGAGTTTTATTGCGAGTAGGCATTTCATTGTATTTTGTAGCTTACATGCTGTATCATAAATAAACTTTGATTTGATTAGCTTCAACACATGGTTACAATTGTGTTTCATGTAGGCTTATCCTGGCGTGACGTTTTGATAACCATGTAAATCTCTCTCGAACAAGGTGACTTTTATCAATATATTCGGGTCTATTTTCTCTCAGATTCGAAAATGCTAATTAGCATCAAAGTAGATGTCATGCAATACTACAAATCCCTGCAAGCTCCTGCACGTCATCTCTAGCACCTTTGCTAACAGGTACATTTAAAGAAATGTAGCCAATCTATTCATTCTGATTCAGAGGGGTTGGGTTAAATGCGGAAGACACATTTCAGTTGCAGTGGTGTAAAGTACTTATGTAAAATACTTTAAAGTACTACTTAAGTAGTTTTTTGGGGTATCTGTACTTACCTTTACTATTTATATTTTTGACTACTTTTACTTCATTACATTCCTAAAGAAAATAACATTCCAAAAGTACTCGTTAAATTTGAATACTTAGCAGGACTGGAAAATGGTCCAATCCACACACTTATCAAGTGGTCATCCCTACTGCCTCTGATCTGGCGGACTCAAGAAACACACATGCTTCGTTTGTAAATTATGTCTGAGTGTTGGAGCATGCCCCTGGATATCCGTAAATTTAAAAAACATGAAAATTGTGAAGTCTGATTTTCTTAATATGAGCAATTTGAAATTATTTATACTTTTACATTTGATACTTAAGTATATTTTTGCAATTACATTTACTTTTGATACTTAAGTATATTTAAAACCAAATACTTGTAGACTTTTACTCAAGTAGTATTTTACTGGGTGACTTTCACTTTTACTTGAGTCATTTTCTACTAAGGTATCTTTACTTTTACTCAAGTATGAAAATTGGGTACTTTTTCCACCACTGTTCAGTTGAATGCATTCATTGTACAACTGACTAGGTATCCCCCTTTCCCTTTCCCTTACTACATTTACAGTAGCTAACATTAGATAGTTAATCCAGAGATTCTTACCTTTGCCTCGATTCGGCAGTCTCGTCCAGATCATCATGGCATTTGTAGTTCTTTATGATAGCCACATTAGCAGCTAATTAGCATTTCATTTGTTTGGGGTAAATACAGGCAAATATATTTATAAAAGTCACGTTGTCCGAGAGAGATTTACAAAAACAGAGGTGAACTATCAATTTTTTTAAATATTTTTTGGACAAAATAAACATTCACAGACAAAAGACAGACGCACACAAATAAACATCAACGACATAAAACATGCCCAGACCCACATGCTCCATCTCCAACGCCTGCAATACTCTATTCCACATGACTCTGCCGTTGTGCTGTAGAATTTGTGAATTTTGTTTCTTGTATAATAAATTCTGTACATTAGTTTATACTGCATTAAGCGTACATTTTAGTTAACTGTAATTTAGTTAGTTACAGTGCCTTGCAAAAGTATTCATCCCCCTTGGCGTTTTTCCTATTTTGTTGCATTACAACCTGTAATTTAAATGGATTTGTATTTGTATTTCATGTAATGGACATACACAAAATAGTCAAAATTGGTGAAGTGAAATGAAAATAATTACTTGTTTCATAAAATTCAAAAAAATACATAAAGGAAAAGTGGTGCGTGCATATGTATTCACCCCCTTTGCTATGAAGCCCTTAAATAAGATCTGGTGCAACCAATTACCTTCAGAAGTCACATAAGTAGTTAAATAAAGTCCAACTGTGTGCAATCTAAGTGTCACATGATCTGTGACCAGGTGTCGAATCGCATCTCTGCATGTCTGGCAGACATATCTGTGTGGATGACGGATCACCACCTCAAGCTGAACCTCGGCAAGACGGAGCTGCTCTTCCTCCCGGGGAAGGACTGCCCGTTCCATGATCTCGCCATCACGGTTGACAACTCCGTTGTGTCCTCCTCCCAGAGTGTGAAGAGCCTTGGCGTGACCCTGGACAACACCCTGTCGTTCTCCGCTAACATCAAGGCGGTGACCCGATCCTGTAGGTTCATGCTCTACAACAGTACGACCCTGCCTTACACAGGAAGTGGCACAGGTCCTAATCCAGGCACTTGTCATCTCCCGTCTGGATTACTGCAACTCGCTGTTAGCTGGGCTCCCTGCCTGTGCCATTAAACCCCTACAACTCATCCAGAATGCCGCAGCCCGTCTGGTGTTCAACCTTCCCAAGTTCTCTCACGTCACCCCGCTCCTCCGCACACTCCACTGGCTTCCAGTTGAAGCTTGCATCTGCTACAAGACCATGGTGCTTGCCTACGGAGCTGTGAGGGGAACGGCACCTCCGTACCTTCAGGCTCTGATCAGTCCCTACACCCAAACGAGGGCATTGCGTTCATCCACCTCTGGCCTGCTGGCCCCCCTACCTCTGCGGAAGCACAGTTCCCACTCAGCCCAGTCAAAACTGTTCGCTGCTCTGGCACCCCAATGGTGGAACAAGCTCCCTCACGACGCCAGGACAGCGGAGTCACTCACCACCTTCCAGAGACACTTGAAACCCCACCTCTTTAAGGAATACCTGGGATAGGATAAAGTAATCCTTCCACCCCCCCTTACCCCCCCCAAAAAAAAAGAAAAAGAAAAATATTTTACAAAAAAATATATATATATACATATTGTAAAGTGGTTATCCCACTGGCTATAAGGTGAATGCACCCATTTGTAAGTCGCTCTGGATAAGAGCATCTGCTAAATTACCTAAATGTAAATGTAAAATCTGTCACATGATCTCAGTATATATACACCTGTTCTGAAAGGCCACAGAGTCTGCAACACCACTAAGCAAGGGGCACCACCAAGCAAGCGGCACCATGAAGACCAAGGAGCTCTCCAAACAGGTCAGGGACAAAGTTGTGGAGAAGTACAGATCAGGGTTGGGTTATAAAAAAAATATCAGAAACGTTGAACATCCCACAGAGCACCATTAAATCCATTAATAAAAAATTGAAAGAATATGGCCCCTCAACAAACCTGCCAAGAGAGGGCCGCCCACCAAAACTCACGGACCAGGCAAGGAGGGCATTAATCAGAGAGGCAACAAAGAGACCAAAGATAACCCTGAAGCAGCTGCAAAGCTCCACAGCGGAGATAGGAGTATCTGTCCATAGGACCACTTTAAGCCATACACTCCACAGAGCTGGGCTTTACGGAAGAGTGGCCAGAAAAAAAGCCATTGCTTAAAGAAAAAAAGAAGCAAACACGTTTGGTGTTCGCCAAAAGGCATGTGGGAGACTCCCCAAACATATGGAAGAAGGTACTCTGGTCAGATGAGACTAAAATTGAGCTTTTTGGCCATCAATGAAAACGCTATATCTGGCGCAAACCCAACACCTCTCATCACCCCGAGAACACCATCCCCACAGTGAAGCATGGTGGTGGCAGCATCATGCTTTGGGGATGTTTTTCATCGGCAGGGACTGGGAAACTGGTCAGAATTGAAGGAATGATGGATGGCGCTAAATACAGGGAAATTCTTGAGGGAAACCTGTTTCAGTCTTCCAGAGATTTGAGACTGGGACGGAGGTTCACCTTCCAGCAGGACAATGACCCTAAGCATACTGCTAAAGCAACACTCGAGTGGTTTAAGGGGAAACATTTAAATGTCTTGGAATGGCCTAGTCAAAGCCCAGACCTCAATCCAATTGAGAATCTGTGGTATGACTTTCAGATTGCTGTACACCAGCGGAACCCATCCAACTTGAAGGAGCTGGAGCAGTTTTGCCTTGAAGAATGGGCAAAAATCACAGTGGCTAGACGTGCCAAGCTTATAGAGGCATACCCCAACAGACTTGCAGCTGTAATTGCTGCAAAAGGTGGCTCTACAAAGTATTGACTTTGGGGGGGTGAATAGTTATGCACACTCAAGTTTTCTGTTTTTTCGTCTTATTTCTTGTTTGTTTCACAATAGAAAATATTTTGCATCTTCAAAGTGGTAGAGGCATGTTGTGTAAATCAAATGATACAAACCCCCCAAAAATCTATTTTAAGGCCAGGTTATAAGGCAACAAAACAGGAAAAATGCCAGGGGGGGTGAATACTTTCGCAAGCCACTGTAGGCCTTTCCAACCCAGCTCCTCTTAAATGTTACATTTCTCATTTTTTGAAGTGCAACTCTTGCAGTAAAACCACATCTGCTGACAATCTCTTTAAATGTTCAAGAACCTTACACTTTTTTTTGCCATCATGAAGCCTGTGCACATTCCATGTAATTAGTTGATTTTTCTGGCCTTTACTTGTATAGAATCAAAGTTAACCTCGTATTTTCTGTCTGTCATTGAAGAACCAGATTAAATATTTCAGCAGACATGTCATATGAGTGCAGTGGACATCCCATGGACATCAAATCAAATCAAGCTTTATTTATACAGCACATTTCAGACATGGAATACAACACAATGTACTTTACAGGAAAAAACTAATAAAAAGAATGAAAATAAAAACAATGTCATTTAGCAGACACTCTCAGAGTGACTTACACAAGCAATTAGGATTAAGAGCCTTGCTCAAGGGCACCAACAGATTTTTCACCTAGTCGGCTCAGGGATTCGAACCAGCGACTGGCCCAACGCTCTTAACCGCTAGGCTACCTCTCTGCCCTACACAACAAACATAAGATGATAAAAAACAAAACAAAAAAGACTAAAAAGCAGCCTAAGGAAAAGCAAAGCTAAATGTAAAAGTCATAGTATGAATACCTTGTTATTGTATAAATTAAATGTATAGAACGTGTGAACATCTAGGCTGAGCAAGCAAGCACCAGTTAGCCTTGAGCTAGCCTCGAGCCAGGCCCATATCCCGGCTATCTACCTCTCTGTCTACCAGACGGGAGTAGCCAGCTAACTAGCTACTTGCTATTAGCCACCGTTAGCGGGTTTTCATCATTGTCCGTGGCCTGCACTACCTACCAGCCAGCTCTAGCCTGGACTATTATCGGCCAGTCAGCACTGTCTGCACAGCGCGTTATCGACCCAGAACATATCAGTTTTTCTACCGGAATCACTGAATCACTGGACCTTTAATACCGGATCCTTTCAACTAGCTTGCTGCAACCAAATGGATGTAGTTGTTGGCTAATCAGCCCTGAGCTAGCCTCGAGCCAGGCCCATCTCCCGGCTATCTACCTCTCTGTCAACCGGACGGGACCTCCTAGTGTTGACACGGAGCCCCGCCGATCCAACACGACTGGTCTGCCGATGAAATCGTCTGATGTGGTTTCAACAGGCTTCCCGTTACGACGTCGACCACGAAGATCCATCTGCTAGCCCCGGCCCGCTAGCACACGCAAGCCGTGGCCTCTTGCTCGCCAGTGCTGTAGCAGCCCCCGAACTACCTCCGAACTCTCCTATTGCTGTTCACCGGACCTTATGATAACTCAGCTATACAGCTGATGCCTGCTGGACTGTTCCTTTATACGGTACCGCATCCTGTTTATGTTTAGCCTCAGCCCAAACTTTGTCGCCATTGCTTTATGCCTCTCTCCCATGTCAATATGCCTTGCTTATTGCTGTTTCGGTTATTTCTTATTGTACTATTTCACTGTAGACCCCCAGCCCAGCTCAAACTGCCTTAGATAGCTCCTTTTTCCCACCCCCCATACACGCGGAGACCGACTCAATCGGTGCCTCCAGTGATGCTATCTCTTTCATCGTTACCCAACGCTTAGGTTTACCTCCACTGTACTCATATCCTTCCATATCCTTGTCTGTACATAATGCCCTGAATCTATTCTACAACGCCCGGAAATCTGCCCCTTTTTTTCTCTGTACCCAACGCACTAGAAGACCAGTACTTAAAGCCTTTAGCCGTATCCTTATTCTACTCCTCCTCAGTTCCACTGGTGATGTAGAGGTTAACCCAGGCCCTGTATCCCCCAGTATCACTCCTACTCCCCAGGCGTTATCATTTGATGACTTCTGTAACCGTAAAAGCCTTGGTTTCTTGCACGTTAACATCCGAAGCCTCCTCCCTAAGTTTGAGTTATTCACTGCGTCAGCACACTCCGCCAACCCGGATGTTCTAGCAGTGTCTGAATCCTAGCTTAGGAAGGCCACCAAAAATTCAGAAATGTCCATCCCCAACTACAACATTTTCCGTCTCGATAGAACTGCCAAAGGGGGTGGGGTTGCAATCTACTGTAGAGATAGCCTGCAGAGCTCTATCGTACTATCCAGGTCTGTGCCCAAACAGTTTGAGCTTCAACTTCTAAAAATCCACCTTTCCAGAAATAAGTCTCTCACTGTTGCCGCTTGCTACAGACCGCCCTCAGCCCGAGCTGTGCCCTGGACACCATATGTGAACTGATTGCCCCCCATCTATTCTCAGAGTTCACACTGCTTGGTGACCTAAACTGGGATATGCTTAACACCCCGGCCAACCTACAATCTAAATTAGATGCCCTCAATCTCACACAAATTATCAACGAACCTACCAGGTACAACCCTAAATCTGTAAACATGGGCACCCTCATAGATATCATCCTTACAAATGTACCCTCTAAATACACCTCCGCTGTCTTCAACCAGGATCTCAGCGATCACTGCCTTATTGCCTGCGTCCGTAATGGGTCCGCGGTAAAACGACCACCCCTCATCACTGTCAAAAGCTCCCTAAAACACTTTAGCGAGCAGGCCTTTCTAACTAACTTGGCCCGGGTATCCTGGATGGATATTGACCTCATTCCGTCAGTAGAGGATGCCTGGTTGTTCTTTAAAAGTGCTTTCCTCTCAATATTAAATAAGCATGCCCCATTCAAAGAATTCAGAACTAAGAACAGATATAGCCCCTGGTTCTCCTCAGACTTGACTGCCCTTGACCAGCACAAAAACATCCTGTGGCGTACTGCATTAGCATCGAACAGCCCCCTGCAATATGCATCTTTTCAGGGAAGTCAGGAACCAATATACACAATCAGTTAGGAAAGCAAAGGCTAGCTTTTTCAAACTGAAATTTGCATCCTGTAGCACTAACTCCAAAAAGTTTGGGGACACTAATGTCCATGGAAAATAAGAGCACCTCCTCCCAACTGCCCACTGCACTGAGGCTAGGAAACACTGTCACCACTGATAAATCTACAATAATCGAGAATTTCAACAAGCATTTTGCTACGGCTGGCCATGCTTTCCACCTGGCTACCACTACCCCGGCCACCAGCTCTGCACCCTCCGCTGCAACTTGCCCATGCCCACCCTCCGCTTCTCCTTCACACAAATTCAGACAGCTGATGTTCTGAAAGAGCTGAAAAATCTGGACCCCTACAAATCAGCTGGGCTAGACAATCTGGACCCTTTCTTTCTAAAATTAGCCGCCGAAATTGTCGCAACCCCTATTACTAGCCTTTTCAACCTCTCTTTCGTAACGTCTGAGATCCCCAGAGATTGGAAAGCTGCCACGGTCATCCCCCTCTTCAAAGGGGGTGACACTCTAGATCCAAACTGTTACAGACCTATATCCATCCTGCCCTGCCTTTCGAAAGTATTTGAAAGCCAAGTTAACAAACAGATCACCGACCATTTCGAATCCCACCGTACCTTCTCCGCTATGCAATCCGGTTTCCGAGCTGGTCATGGGTGCACCTCAGCCACGCTCAAGGTCCTAAATTATATTATAACCACGATCGATAAAAGACAGTACTGCGCAGCCGTCTTCATCGACCTGGCCAAGGCTTTCAACCCCGTCAACCACCGCATTCTTATTGGCAGACTAAATAGCCTTGGTTTCTCTAATGACTGCCTCGCCTGGTTCACCAACTACTTCTCAGATAGAGTTCAATGTGTCAAATCGGAGGGCCTGTTGTCTGGACCTCTGGCCGTCTCTATGGGGGTGCCACAGGGTTCAATTCTCGGGCCGACTCTATTATCAGTGTATATCAATGATGTCGCTCTTGCTGCTGGTGACGCTCGGATCCACCTCTATGCGGACGACAACATTTTGTATACATCTGGCCCTTCATTGGACACTGTGTTAACAAACCTCCAAACGAGCTTCAATGCCATACAGCACTCCTTCTGTAGCCTCCAACTGCTCTTAAACACTAGTAAAACTAAATGCATGCTCTTCAATCGAACGCTGCTTGCACCCGCCTGCCCGACTAGAATCACTACTCTCTCCTTCCAGACTCACATTAAGCATCTCCAATCCAAAGTTAAATCTAGAATCGGCTTCCTATTTCGCAACAAAGCCTCCTTCACTCATGCTGCCAAACATGCCCTCGTAAAACTGACTATCCTACCGATCCTTGACTTCGGCGATGTCATTTACAAAATAGCCTCCAACACTCTACTCAGCAAATTGGATGTAGTCTATCACAGTGCCATCCGTTATGTCACCAAAGCCCCATATACTACCCACCATTGTGACCTGTACGCTCTTGTTGGCTGTCCCTCACTACATATTCGTTGCCAAACCCACTGGCTCCAGGTCATCTATAAATCACTGCTAGGCAAATCCCCGTCTTATCTTAGCTCACTGGTCACCATAGCAACACCCACCCGTAGTCTGCGCTCCAGCAGGTATATCTCACTGGTCATCCCCAAAGCCAACACTTCCTTTGGCCGCCATTCCTTCCAGTTCTCTGCTGCCAATGACTGGAACGAACTGCAAAAATCTCTGAAGCTGGAGACACTTATCTCCCTCACTAACTTTAAGCGTCATTTGTCAGAGCAGTTTACCGATCACTGCACCTGTACACAGCCATTCTGAAATTAGCCCACCCAACTACCTCATCCCCATATTGTTATTTATTTTGCTAATTCACACCCCAGTATCTCTATTTGCACATCATCTTTTGCACATCAATCATTCCAGTTGTAATTAAGAAATTGTAAAAAAAATTGCACTATGGCCTATTTATTTATTGCCTTACCTTTACATTTACATTTTAGTCATTTAGCAGACGCTCTTATCCAGAGCGACTTACATGAGCAATTAGGGTTAAGTGCCTTGCTCAAGGGCACATCGACAGATTTTTCACCAAGTCGGCTCGGGGATTAGAACCAGCGACCTTTCGGTTACTGGCACAACGCTCTTAACCACTAAGCTACCTGCCACCCAGTTACCTCTATAACTTACTACATTCGCACACACTGTATATATATTTTCTGTAGTATTTTTGACTTTATGTTTTGTTTACCCCATATGTAACTCTATGTTGTTGTTTTTAATCGCACTGCTTTGCTTTATCTTGGCCAGGTCGCAGTTGTAAATGAGAACTTGTTCTCAACTGGCTTACCTGGTTAAATAAAGGTGAAATAAAATAAAAAATAAATTTAACAGAGAACACAAAAAACTTTGAAAGTATTTATTTGTACTTTAATATGCTATGCATTTTTAGGGCTTTTAAGCTCCAACTCCTCTCCTAATGTACCAAAAGTCTGGATTATATTGTTGTAAATACATTGGAGAAAGACTACCACTTAAATACTGTGGTCAGTTTGTAATACCTTGTGAATTAAATTCAAGTATAGTGGCTATTCTGCCCTGGAATTGCGTTCCCATGCAAAACTAGACAGATAGCTAACAACTGAGTCTTCAATAAAACTTCCAAGGCGTGACTTTTATTGAACGAATGTATTGAAAACGTTTATGTTGTGAAACTGCAAATATAGAAAATAATATACTTTAGTATTCAATTCACATTGACATACTGTAGCTGTACATTATACATTTCAAGTTGAAGTTACATAAATACAAAGCAAGTGCCAAGTTACCATGTATCTGACATGACGACAAACCAAATAGATAATTACTCTATGAGTAACAACTAGCCAACTCCTTTCATTACTCTACTAATGTGCAAACACCTCTGTAAAATAACAAAGCATATTACACTAGAAACAGTAACAAACTATAGTATGTTTTACACTTCTTTTACATGACGCACGAGCAAACTAATACCGCTGACGACATCCATGAAAGTCAATGCAATTTGCGTGAGTAAATGTAACAAACTAACATTGATAAGTAAACAATTCTATCATTACAATATTATCATCACTAGCAATATGCTTGAATTGAACTTACAAACAAATATTTTCCGAGGCTGAAGCGTAACAAGAAATAGTTGCAAAGAAAGAACTGTACAGTAGCGTTGTTTCTAGCTGCTTGTCTGCGTGCAGAATGACTACTCTACTTACCGGTTTTCCACATTATTCTAAGTACCAGAAAGCTCCACTAGGGGGCGATAAACACAATGGAACACAATGAAAGTCACTCTTAACCACTATAATAAAATAATCTGTTACCTTCTAACAGCATGGCAGCACAGTGGCTGGTGGTGGTACAGTGAGGGAAAAAAGTATTTAATCCCCTGCTGATTTTGTACGTTTGCCCACTGACAAAGAAATGATCAGTCTATAATTTTAATGGTAGGTTTATTTGAAGACAGAATAACAACAACAAAATCCAGAAAAACACATGTAAAACATGTTATAAATTAATTTGCATTTTAATGAGGGAAATAAGTATTTGACCCCTCTGCAAAACATGACTTAGTACTTGGTGGCAAAACCCTTGTTGGCAATCACAGAGGTCAGACGTTTCTTGAAGTTGGCCACCAGGTTTGCACACATCTCAGGAGGGATTTTGTCCCACTCCTCTTTGCTGATCTTCTCCAAGTCATTAAGGTTTCGAGGCTGACATTTGGCAACTCAAACCTTCAGCTCCCTCCACAGATTTTCTATGGGATTAAGGTCTGGACTGGCTAGGCCACTCCAGGACCTTAATGTGCTTCTTCTTGAGCCACTCCTTTGTTGCCTTGGCCGTGTGTTTTGGGTCATTGTCATGCTGGAATACCCATCCACGACCCATTTTCAATGCCCTGGCTGAAGGAAGGAGGTTCTCACCCAAGATTTGACGGTACATGGCCACGTCCATCGTCCCTTTGATGCAGTGAAGTTGTCCTGTCCCCTTAGCAGAAAAACAACCCCAAAGCATAATGTTTCCACCTCCATGTTTTGGGATGGTGTTCTTGGGGTCATAGGCAGCATTCCTCCTCCTCCAAACACGGCGAGTTGAGTTGATGCCAAAGAGCTCCATTTTGGTCTCATCTGACCACAACACTTTCACCAGGTTCACCCGGTTCATTGGCAAACTTCAGACGGGCATGTATATGTGCTTTCTTGAGCAGGGGGACCTTGCGGGCGCTGCAGGATTTCAGTCCTTCACGGCGTAGTTTGTTACCAATTGTTTTCTTGGTGACTATGGTCCCAGCTGCCTTGAGATCATTGACAAGATCCTCCCGTGTAGTTCTGGGCTGATTCCTCACCATTCTCATGATCATTGCAACTCCACGAGGTGAGATCTTGCATGGAGCCCAAGGCCAAAGGAGATTGACAGTTATTTTGTGTTTCTTCCATTTGCGAATAATCGCACCAACTGTTGTCACCTTCTTACCAAGCTGCTTGGCGATGGTCTTGTAGCCCATTCCAGCCTTGTGTAGGTCTACAATCTTGTCCCTGACATCCAAGCAGCTTGATGAGAAGGCAACAACTGTTGCCGCAATTATTAGAAAATGGAAGAAGTTCAAGATGACGGTCAATCACCCTCGGTCTGGGGCTCCATGCAAGATCTCACCTTGTGGGGCATCAATGATCATGAGGAAGGTGAGGGATCAGCCCAGAACTACACGGCAGGACCTGGTCAATGACCTGAAGAGAGCTGGGACCACAGTCTCAAAGAAAACCATTAGTAACACACTACGCCATCATGGATTAAAATCCTGCAGCGCACGCAAGGTCCCCCTGCTCAAGACAGCGCATGTCCAGGCCCGTCTGAAGTTTGCCAATGACCATCTGGATGATCCAGGGGAGGAATGGGAGAAGGTCATGTGGTCTGATGAGACAAAAATAGAGCTTTTTGGTCTAAACTCCACTCGCCGTGTTTGGAGGAAGAAGAAGGATGAGTACAACCCCAAGAACACCATCCCAACCGTGAAGCATGGAGGTGGAAACATCATTCTTTGGGGATGCTTTTCTGAAAAAGGGGACAGGATGACTGCACCGTATTGAGGGGAGGATGGATGGGGCCATGTATCGCGAGATCTTGGCCAACAACCTCCTTCCCTCAGTAAGAGCATTGAAGATGGGTTGTGGCTGGGTCTTCCAGCATGACAACGACCCGAAACACACAGCCAGGGCAACTAAGGAGTGGCTCCGTAAGAAGCATCTCAAGGTCCTGGAGTGGCCTAGCCAGTCTCCAGACCTGAACCCAATAGAACATCTTTGGAGGGAGCTGAAAATCCATATTACCCAGCGACAGCCCCGAAACCTGAAGGATCTGGAGAAGGTCTGTATGGAGGAGTGGGCCAAAATCCCTGCTGCAGTGTGTGCAAACCTGGTCTAGACCTACAGAAACGTATGATCTCTGTAATTGCAAACAAAGGTTTCTGTACCAAATATTAAATTCTGCTTTTCTGATGTATCAAATACTTATGTCATGCAATAAAATGCAAATTAATTACTTAAAAATCATACAATGTGATTTTCTGGATTTTTAGATTCCGTCTCTCACAGTTGAAGTGTACCTATGATAAAAAATTACAGACCTCTACATGCTTTGTAAGTAGGAAAACCTGCAAAATCTGCAGTGTATCGAATACTTGTTCTCCCCACTGTATATAGGGCAGCAGCCTCAATCGTGCAGGGTTGAGTAACCGGGTGGTAGCCGGCTAGTGATGGCTATTTAACAGTCTGATGGCCTTGAGATAGAAGCTGCGTTTCAGTCTCTCGGTTCCAGCTTTGATGCACCTGTACTGACCTTGCCTTCTGGATGATAGCGGGGTGAACAGACCGTGGCTCGGGTGGTTGATGTCCTTGATGATCTTTTTGGCCTTCCTGTGTCATCGGGTGCTGTAGGTGTCCTGGAGGGCAGGTAGTGTGCCCCCGGTGATGCATTTGGCAGACCGCACCACCCTCTGGAGAGCCCTGTGGTTGCGGGTGGTGCAGTTGCCATTCCAGGTGGTGATACAGCCCGACAGGATACTCTCAATTGTGCATCTGTAAAAGTTTGTGAGGGTCTTAGGGGCCAAGCCAAATTTCTTCAGCCTCCTGAGGTTGAAGAGACGCTGTTGCACCTTCTTCATCACACTGTCTGTGTGGCAGGACCATTTCAGATTGTCAGTGATGTGTACGCCAAGGAACTTGAAGCTTTCCACCTTCTCCACTGTGGTCCCGTCGATGTGGATAGGGGCGTGCTCCCTCTGCTGTTTCCTGAAGTCCACGATCAGCTCCTTCGTTTTGTTGACGTTGAGGGAGAGGTTATTTTCCTGGCACCACTCTGCCAGGGCCCTCACCTCCTCCCTGTAGGCTGTCTCGTCATTGTTGGTAATCAGGCCTACTACTGTTGTGTTGTCTGCAAACTTGATGATTGAGTTGGAGGCGTGTGTGGCCACGCAGTCATGGGTGAACAGGGAGTACAGGAGGGGGCTGAGCACGCACCATTGTGAGGCCCCTGTGTTGAGGATCAGCGAAGTGGAGGTGTTGTTTCCTACCTTCACCACCTGGGGGCGGCCCATCAGGAAGTCCAGGACCCAGTTGCACAGGGCGGGTTTCAGATCCAGGGCCCCGAGCTAAATGATGAGCTTGGAGGGTACTATGGTGTTGAAGTCTGAGCTACAATCAATGAACAGCATTCTTACGTAGGGATTCCTCTCGTCCAGATGGGATAGGGCAGTGTGCAGTGCGATGGCAATTGCATCGTCTGTGGATCAATTGGGGCGGTAAGCAAATTGAAGTGGGTCCAGTGTGTCAGGTAAGGTAGAGGTGATATTATCCTTAACTAGCCTCTCAAAGCACTTCATGATGACAGAAGTGAGTGCTATGAGGCGATAGTCATTTAGATTAGTTACCTTTGCTTTCTTGGGTACAGGAACAATGGTGGAAGCTAAAGCCTTTTCTTTTGGCGTGTGGCTATAGGCCACCAAGTGCTAACAGTCAGTATCTAAATAATATGTTTGAAATGTTTGATAGTGTATGTGATGTAAACAGAGATGTCTACTTTCTTGTGTACCTGAATATTGACTGGTTTTCATCAAGCTATGCGCTCAAGAGAAAGCTTCTCACTGTAACAGTATGAAAAATGTATGCACTCACTAAACTGTAAGTCGCTTTGGATAAGAGCGTCTGCTAAATGACTAAAATGTAAAATGTAAATGTAACCAGTGCCTGTAATCTTGTTCAGGTTATTAATCAACCTACCAGGGTGTTTACATACACTACAGGAACAAGATCAACCACACGTATTGATCATATTTTTACTAATACTGTAGAACATTGTTCTAAAGCTGGATCCGTACCCGTTGGATGCAGTGATCACAATATAGTGGCTATATCCAGGAAAGCCGAAGTTCCAAAAGCTGGGCCTGAAATTGTGTATAAGAGATCATACAAAAGGTTTTGCTGTGACTTTTATGTTGGTCTGATGTAATTAATAAGGAGCATCCAGACGCTGCACTTGATGAATTCATGAAATTGCTTCTTCCAAAACAAAGGTGATGTGGTTTGGTAAGAAGAATGCCCCTCTCCCCACCGGTGTGATTACTACCTCTGAAGGTTTAGAGCTTGAGTCATCTCATACAAGTACTTGGGAGTATGGCTAGACGGTACACTGTCCTTCTCTCAGCACATATCAAAGCTGCAGGCTAAGGTTAAATCTAGACTTGGTTTCCTCTATCGTAATCGCTCCTCTTTCACCCCAGCTGCCAAACTAACCCTGATTCAGATGACCATCCTACCCATGCTAGATTACAGAGACGTAATTTATAGATCGGCAGGTAAGGGTGCTCTCGAGCGGCTAGATGTTCTTTACCATTCGGCCATCAGATTTGCCACCAATGCTCCTTATAGGACACATCACTGCACTCTATACTCCTCTGTAAACTGGTCCTCTCTGTATACCCGTCGCAAGACCCACTGGTTGATGCTTATTTATAAAACCCTCTTAGGCCTCACTCACCCCTATCTGAGATACCTACTGCAGCCCTCATCCTCCACATACAACACCCGTTCTGCCAGTCACATTCTGTTAAAGGTCCCCAAAGCACACACATCCCTGGGTCGCTCCTCTTTTCAGTTCGCTGCAGCTAGCAACTGGAACGAGCTGCAAAAAACACTCAAACTGGACAGCTTTATCTCCATCTCTTCATTCAAAGACTCAATCATGGACACTCTTACTGACAGTTGTGGCTGCTTCACATGATACATTGTTGCCTCTACCTTCTTGCCCTTTGTGCTGTTGTCTGTGCCCAATAATGTTTGTACCATGTTTTGTGCTGCTACCATGTTGTGCTGCTGCCATGTTGTGTTGCTGCCATGTTGTGTTGCTACCATGCTGTGTTGTTATGTGTTGCTGCCATGCTATGTTGTTGTCTTAGGTCTCTCTTTATGTAGTGTTGTGGTGTCTCTCTTTTCATGATGTGTGTTTTGTCCTTTATATTTATTTTTTTAATCCCAGCCCCCGTCCCCGCAGGAGGCCTTTTGCATTTTGGTAGGCCGTCATTGTAAATAAGAATTTGTTCTTAACTGACTTGCCTAGTTAAATAAAGGTTAAATAAAAAAATTGTAAAGAAATGTACATGCTGTTAAGAAACTGACTGTTAGAACTGTTAAGGCTCCATGGATTGATGAGGAATTGAAAAACTGTATGGTTGATGAGATGGGGCAAAAGAAGTGGCTAATAAGTCTGGCTGCACATCTGACTGGCTGACTTAATGCAAATTGAGAAATTATGTGACTAATCTCAACAAAAAGAAGAAGAAACTGTATTATGAAGCCAAGATCAATGATACAGTGGCTTGCGAAAGTATTCATCCCCCTTGGCATTTTTCCTATTTTGTTGCCTTACAACCTGGAATTAAAATATATTTTTGGGGGGGTTTGTATCATTTAATTTACACAACATGCCTACCACTTTGAAGATGCAAAATATGTTTTATTGTGAAACAAACAAGAAATAAGACAAAAAAACAGAAGACTTGAGCGTGCATAAATATTCACACCCCCTCCAAAGTTAATACTTTGTAGAGCCACCTTACACAGCAATTAGAGCTGCAAGTCTTGGGGTATGTCTCTAGCCACTGGGACTTTTGCCCATTCTTCAAGCCAAAACTGCTCCAGCTCCTTAAAGTTGGATGGGTTCCGCTGGTATACAGCAATCATTAAGTCATACCACAGATTCTCAATTGGATTGAGGTCTGGGCTTTGACTAGGCCATTCCAAGACATTTAAATGTTTCACCTTAAACCACTCAAGTGTTGCTTTAGCAGTCTGCTTACGGTCATTGTCCTGCTGAAAGGTGAACCTCCGTCCCAGTCTCAAATCTCTGGAAGACTGAAGCAGGTTTCCCTCAAGAATTTCCCTGTATTTAGCGCCATCCATCATTCCTTCAATTCTGACCTGTTCCCAGTCCCTGCCGATGAAAAACATCCCCTAAGCATGATGCTGCCACCACCATGCTTCACTGTGGGGATGGTGTTCTCGGGGTGATGAGAGGTGTTGGGTTTGCGCCAGACATAGCGTTTTCCTTGATGGCCAAAAAGCTCAATTTTAGTCTCATCTGACCAGAGTACCTTCTTCCATATGTTTTGGGAGTCTCCCACATGCCTTTTGACGAACACCACATGTGTTTGCTTATTTTTTTCTTTAAGCAATGGCTTTTTCCTGGCCACTCTTCCGTAAAGCCCAGCTCTGTGGAGTGTACAGCTTAAAGTGGTCCTATGGACAGATACTTCAATCTCCGCTGTGGAGCTTTGCAGCTCCTTCAGGGTTATCGTTGGTCTCTTTATTGCCTCTCTGATTAATGCCCTCCTTGCCGAGTTTTGGTGGGCGGCCCTCTCTTGGCAGGTTTGTTGTGGTGCAATATTCTTTCAATTTTTTTATAATGGATTTAATGGTGCTCCGTGGGGTGTTCAAAGTTTTTGATATTTTTTTATAACCCAACCCTGATCTGTACTTCTCCACAACTTTGTCCCTGACCTGTTTGGTGAGCTCCTTGGTCTTCTTGGTGCCGCTTGCTTGGTGGTGCCCCTTGCTTAGTGGTGTTGCAGACTCTGGGGCCTTTCAGAACAGGTGTATATATACTGAGATCATGTGACAGATCATGTGACACTTATATTGCACACAGGTGGACTTTATTTAACTAATTATGTGACTTCTGAAGGTAATTGGTTGCACCAGATCTTATTTAGGGGCTTCATAGCAAAGGGGGTGAATACATATGCACGCACCACTTTTCCGTTATTTATTTTTTTGAATTTTTTGAAAAAAGTTTTTTTTTCATTTCACTTCACCAATTTGGACTATTTTGTGTATGTCCATTACATGAAATCCAAATAAAAAGCCATTTAAATTACAGGTTGTAATGCAACAAAATAGGAAAAACGCCAAGGAGGTTGAATACTTTTGCAAGGCACTGTATAAAGAAAGATGGAAAACGTTGGAGTACCTTAAATGAAATGATGGGCAAGAACAAAAATTCAACTCCCATCTTTCATCGAATCAGATTGCTTATTAATCACAAAACCATTTGATGTTGCCAAATATTGTATCGATTACTTCATTGGCAAAGTGGCCAAATTTAGACAGGAAATGCCAACAATGAACAGGGAGCCATTGTACTCATGTATAATAAAACAAATAATGAAAGAAAAGCATCGCAAGTTAGAATTTTGTAAAGCTAGTGTAGGAGAGGTGGGGAAATGGTTGTTATCAATCAATAATGACACCCTCTTGGCATTGACAACTTAGATGGAAAATTACTGAGGATGTTAGCTGACTCTATAGCCACTCCTATCTGTCAAATCTTTAATCTCAGCCTAGAGGAAAGTCTTTGTCCTCAGGCCTGGAGGGAAGCCAAAGTCATTCTGCTACCCAAGAGTGGTAAAGCAGCCTTTACTGGTTCTAACAGCAGACGTATCAGCTTGCTGCCAGCTCTTAGCAAACTGTTGAAAAAAATGTTTTGGACCAAATACAATGCTACTTCTCTGTAAACAAATGAACAACAGACTTTCAGCATGGTTATAGAGAAGGCCACTCAACATGTACTGCACTGACACAAATGACTGATGATTGGATGAAAGAAATTGAGCTGGGAGCTGTACTGTTAGATTTCAGTGCAGCCTTTGATATTATTGACCATAACCTGTTGTTGAAAAAACATATGTGTTATGGCTTTTCAACCTAACATGTTGTACCACAGGGCAGCTCTCTAGGCCCTCCTCTCTTTTCTATTTTTACCAACGACCTACCACTGGTATTAAACAAAGCATGTGTGTCCATGTAAGCTGATGATTCAACCATATACGCATCAGCAACCACAGCTAAGGAAGTCACTGAAACCCTTAACAAAGACTTGCAGTCTGTTTTGGAATGGGTGGCCAGTAATAAACTGGTCCTGAACATCTCTAAAGCTAAGAGCATTGTATTTGGTACAAATCATTCCCTAAGTTCTAGACCTCAGCTGAATCTGGTAATGAATGGTAAGGCTGTTGAACAAGTTGAGGAGACTAAATTACTTGGTCTTACCTTAGATTGTAAACTGTCATGAACAAAACATATAGATTCAATGGTTGTAGAGATGGGGAGAGTTCTGTCCATAATAAAGCAAGACCTGCAGGCTCTAGTTTTATCTTATCTTGATTATTGTCCAGTCATGTGGTCAAGTGCTGCAAAGAAAGACCTAGTTAAGCTGCAACTGGCCCAGAACAGAGCAGCACGTCTTGATCTTCATTGTAATCAGAGGGCTAATATTAATACTATGCATGCCAGTCTCTCTTAGCTAAGAGTTGAGGAAAGACTGACTGCGTCACTTCTTTCAAATTGTTTGCATAGTCAACTTACACACAGCACTGACACACACACTTACCCCACCAGATATACCACCAGGGGTCTTTTCACAGTCCCCAAGTCCAGAACAAATTCAAGGAAACTTACAGTATTATACAGAGCCATGAGTGCATGGAACTCCCTTCCATCTTATATAGCGCAACTGAACAGCAAACCTGGTTTCAAAAAACAAACAAAACAACACCTCACGGCACAATGCCTCTCCCCCATGTGACCTACTTGTTGTGTGTATGTACTGACATGTATGTGTAACTGATAGATGCACACACATGCTACAGGTTAATGTTTTTAAATGTATGTAAATTGTAAAGTATTTTGTCTGTGATGTATTTTTCGTTATACAGTGGGGAAAAAAAGTATTTAGTCAGCCACCAATTGTGCAAGTTCTCCCACTTAAAAAGATGAGAGAGGCCTGTAATTTTCATCATAGGTACACGTCAACTATGACAGACAAATTGAGAATTTTTTTCTCCAGAAAATTATATTGTAGGATTTTTAATGAATTTATTTGCAAATTATGGTGGAAAATAAGTATTTGGTCACCTACAAACAAGCAAGATTTCTGGCTCTCACAGACCTGTAACTTCTTCTTTAAGAGGCTTCTCTGTCCTCCACTCGTTACCTGTATTAATGGCACCTGTTTGAACTTGTTATCAGTATAAAAGACACCTGTCCACAACCTCAAACAGTCACACTCTAAACTCCACTATGGCCAAGACCAAAGAGCTGTCAAAGGACACCAGAAACAAAATTGTAGACCTGCACCAGGCTGGGAAGACTGAATCTGCAATAGGTAAGCAGCTTGGTTTGAAGAAATAAACTGTGGGAGCAATTATTAGGAAATGGAAGACATACAAGACCACTGATAATCTCCCTCGATCTGGGGCTCCACGCAAGATCTCACCCCGTGGGGTCAAAATGATCACAAGAACGGTGAGCAAAAATCCCAGAACCACACGGGGGGGCTAGTGAATGACCTGCAGAGAGCAGGGACCAAAGTAACAAAGCCTACCATCAGTAACACACTACGCCGCCAGGGACTCAAATCCTGCAGTGCCAGACGTGTCCCCCTGCTTAAGCCAGTACATGTCCAGGCCCGTCTGAAGTTTGCTAGAGTGCATTTGGATGATCCAGAAGAGGATTGGGAGAATGTCATATGGTCAGATGAAACCAAAATATAACTTTTTGGTAAAAACTCAACTCGTCGTGTTTGGAGGACAAAGAATGCTGAGTTGCATCCAAAGAACACCATACCTACTGTGAAGCATGGGGGGTGGAAACATCATGCTTTGGGGCTGTTTTTCTGCAAAGGGACCAGGACGACTGATCCGTGTAAAGGAAAGAATGAATGGGGCCATGTATCGTGAGATTTTGAGTGAAAACCTCCTTCCATCAGCAAGGGCATTGAAGATGAAACGTGGCTGGGTCTTTCAGCATGACAATGATCCCAAACACACCGCCCGGGCAACGAAGGAGTGGCTTCGTAAGAAGCATTTCAAGGTCCTGGAGTGGCCTAGCCAGTCTCCAGATCTCAACCCCATAGAAAATCTTTGGAGGGAGTTGAAAGTCTGTGTTGCCCAGCGACAGCCCCAAAACATCACTGCTCTAGAGGAGATCTGCATGGAGGAATGGGCCAAAATACCAGCAACAGTGTGTGAAAACCTTGTGAAGACTTACAGAAAACGTTTGACCTGTGTCATTGCCAACAAAGGGTATATAACAAAGTATTGAGAAACTTTTGTTATTGACCAAATACTTATTTTCCACCATAATTTGCAAATAAATTCATAAAAAATCCTACAATGTGATTTTCTGGATTTTTTTTCTCATTTTGTCTGTCATAGTTGACGTGTACCTATGATGAAAATTACAGGCCTCTCTCATCTTTTTAAGTGGGAGAACTTGCACAATTGGTGGCTGACTAAATACTTTTTTCTCCCACTGTACAGTGCATTCAGAAAGTATTCAAACCCCTTGACTTTTTCCACATTTTGTTACATTACAGCCTTCTTCTAAAATTGATTTTTTTTTAAATACTCTCATCAATCTACACACAATACCCCATAATGACAAAGCGAAAACAGATTTTTTGAAATTTTAGCAAATGTATTAAAAATAAAAAACAGAAATACCTGATTTACATAAGTATTCAGACCTTTTGCTATGAGACTCAAAATTGAGCTCAGGTGCATCCTGTTTCCATTGATCATCCTTGAGATGATTCTACAACTTGATTGGAGTCCACCTGTGGTAAATTCAATTGATTGGACATGATTTGGAAAGGCACACAACTGGCAATATAAGGTCCCACAGTTGACAGTGCATGTCAGAGCAAAAACCAAACCATGAGGTTGAAGGAATTGTCCATAGAGCTGTGAGACAGGATTGTGTCGAGGCATAGATCTGGGGAAGGGTACCAATCGGGGGAGAAGGGCCTTGGTCAGGGAGGTGACCAAGAACCCGATTGTCACTCTGACAGAGCTCCAGAGTTCTTCTGTGGAGATGGGAGAACTTTCCAGAAGGACAATCATCTCTGCAGCACTCCACCAACCAGGCCTTTATGGTAGAGTGGCCAGATGGAAGCCACTCCTCAGTAAAAGGCACATGACAGCCCGCTTGGAATTTGCCAAAAGGCACCTAAAGGACTCTCAGACCATGAGAAACAAGATTCTCTGGTCTGATGAAACCAAGATTGAACTCTTTGGCCTGAATGCCAAGCGTCACGTCTGGAGGAAACCTGGCACCATCCCTACAGTAAAGCCAGGTGGTGGCAGCATCATGCTTTGGGGATGTTTTTCAGTGGCAGGGACTGGGAGACTAGTCAGGATCGAGGGAAAGATGAACGGCGCAAAGTACAGGGAGATCCTTGATGAAAACCTGCTCCAGAGCGCTCAGGACCTCAGACTGGGGGTGCTCCCCATCCAACCTGACAGAGCTTGAGAGGATCTGCAGAGAAGAATGGGAGAAAATCCCCAATTACAGGTGTGCCAAGCTTATAGCATCATACCCAAGAACACTCAAGGCTGTAATCACAGGGTCTGAATACTTATGTAAAAAGAAAATATATAATGTAAATGTGATATTTTTGTTTTTAAACATTTGCAAAACATTCTAAAAACCTGTTTTTGCTTTGTCATTATGGGGTTTTGTGTGTAGATTGATGAGGAAAAAACACAATTTAATAAATTTTAGAATAAGACTATAAGTCAAGCGGTCCAAATACTTTCCCAGTAAGACTAGCTGTCGCCATTGGCGTCGGCTAATTGGGATCCTAATAAATCAAATCAAATACACACCTTCCATAGAACAGTTGAAGTACATGCTATATTTGAATTGTCTTATCAGTGTCCATGTAGCCCGTTGGCATCGGCTACTTCTATCTTTACTTCATAGAGAAGAACAGTTACTTGGGGAAAGTAGAGTATAGATTGTATTGGGGGAGGGGGAAATAATATTGTAAACTTACGATAAGTGGGTCTTAGGTATCACTGTATGTAGCCTACAGTGTGCATCTAGCGCACAGTGCATTCATCGCTTTTTCCCACTCTGTCCTCTTCTCAGTGCAGGGGACTCCCCTCTGTCCAAGGAGGTTTCCATTACGCTTAATGTTTGTAGGCCTTCGACTGGCAAAGTTTCTTGTAGCTTGATTAAGGCTTCATCGGCGCCTTTGAATTCCATCCTTTGCATTCCCTTCTGTTCCCACAGCACTGCTGGGAAGCGGAGTTGAGATTTGAGCCCATTTTCCTTCTTTACGTCTCTTTTTCATTTTAGCAGACAGGCCCTGGATGAATCTAATGGTCTCGCCTTGGATTTTGATCTCCTTTCCCTCTTGTGCCTTCAGAATGTTGACTTTGGTCTGATAGTTCCATAGTTTTAAGATTACTATGAGTGGGTATTTAGCGTTCTTCTGTTTCACACCGATCCTATGGCATCGTTCCAAATCCCCTGGTGATATACACACATCAAGTTCCTCTGATATCAGTTTGACCACGTAGCTGGAAAGGTCTTCTTTTTCCTCGTCTTCTGGTAAGGACAATATTCTGATGTTGTTACGTCTCATTTGTTCTTGCTGGTCCAATTACTCTTCTAAAGTTTGCAACTTTGTTTCTAAAAGGATAATTTTGTTATCTTTTTCGTTCATGTGCACGCCTTGTTTGTGTGTGTCTGACACGATAGCCTCTGTCTTTTCCAGCAAATCTACTTTTTTAACAACTGATTGTAGCAGTTTGTTGGTTTTGGTGTGCATTAAAAGTATTTTAGTGATGTTTTCCTGGATAGCATTTAACTGTTCATTACTCTCATTTGTGTCTGTTGGCCATGGTCTGGTCTGTTGGATTTTTGTCACTGCATTGTTTTACAAACTGATTGGTTTGCGGTTGTACAAAACTGATCGCTCACACTCTCACAGTTGCTTGGGGATATGTTGATTTATCAAGTTTAGAGGCTTGATTTAAACTTTGTTGTCTGGTTTCTACATATGACCACAGTTTTATCTGTACAAAACGTAGCTACTCACAACCCTACTCACGCGCATGCGCCTTCCCCGGCAAATAACGTTTTTGTCCCGCCCCTATCCTCTCTCCTTTCGCACCCAGAACTATCAATTCATCAAATGTATTTGCATAGATTAAACGTGCTATCAAATCAATTGACCAAGTAGTGAACATAAATCCTTACTACGTAGAATTGCAGGAAATTCATTTTAAAACAGCCATAAAATCAAGCTTTTGGTGTGGTGTATTCGTGCATCTCAATAAACAATAACCTAAATGCATTATTACCTCCACCTTGGCCCAATTCTCATTTCCAATTGCCCACCCTGACATACCAAGCTGGAGCGCCATGCATCTCAAACAATAGCCAATGTAGGCTAAATATCCCAAGAAGGGCTACAGCAACTTCTAGAGAGGGTCAGGCTCCTTGGGCTTTGTGGTGGCCACTAGTTTGGGTGTCCTCGGCAGAATTCTCGCCACCGCCAGAGAAAAGACAGGGAAGAATCAAACATTTACCTACCTCTAGGCTGCTATACATATTTATTTGGTTTGTCATTCTATAGCTTTTCATGGAATTTTTGTGGTAATTAAATAGAATTTATCAGAATACATTTTCCAGAAATAGTTTTACCAGCTCCATGTATTCTCAAATTGAAAAAAGTGAGGGAGTGCCGCTCCCCCGTGCTCTGGCAGCACTACACCCCTGCACATTACTTTTCTAGTCATCTTTCTTCTGTTGAATCTGACAATATGGGTTTGATAACTTAGATGTATCCCCAAAAATGTTACAGGAAATTAAGATGAATGAAGAAAACACATACTGCTAATATTTCTGGGATCAACCTCTCCAAGATTCCTCAAGGACCATAATGAGAACTGTCATGTATGTACATGTACTTACCTGGAGTGCCTGAGGGTGGCGCTGTTACTAATTACTACATGTGATCATCTGTACTTGCACTTGACCCATGACATCAGATAAACATTGTTTTTTTACACGTATCCTTGCCTCAGTGTGCTAATATATTACATGGAGTCAGAAATTTAAAAGTAATATAAAGGAAATCTCAACATTACGAAACATGGAACAAATTAGACCAACTACTCTGAGCCTAGACAGAAAGCTAGCCGAAAATTGGAGAGTGTGGATCCAGAAATTCTACCTTAATATCGTCGCGAGTGGCATCTCAGAGAAATCAGAAAAATTTAAATGTGCCACATTCCTGCACGTAGCCAGAGATGATGCAATCAAGGTATTCAATACTTTTGATTTTGACGATGATGTTGATGACTAGGATGTATTAAAAGAGCTTTTCCGAAAATACTGTGAGCCAAGAAAAAATCGGATGTACCTGAGGCTTATCTTTGTTACGAGAGTGCAAGGACAAACAGAGTCAATTGATGCTTATGTGACTGATCTAAAACAATCAAGCAAAAGACTGAGTTTCAACAACTTACCGAGTCACTAATACAGGACAGAATTGAGTGTGGAATCACAAATGACCAAGTGCGAGGCAGATTACTCAGAAAACCAGATATCCTGCTAGCTAGAGCAATAGACATTTGCCATGCTAGTGAAGTGAGCCTGAGCCAGCTGAAAATGCTTCATGATAAAGTCAAGGTACCAGTTCACAAAGTGCATAAGCAAAAGAAAATACAGAAATGGTAAAAAGACAAAGACAGTGGACAGCTAGTAAAAGAGAGATCACAGGGAGAATGCTCACGTTGTGGGTACAAACATGAACCCAAAAAGTGTCCACCATACGGTCAGATATGCAAAGCGTGTCACAGAAAAAATTATTACGCCAAAATGTGCTCCTCATGCACACGGACAGAAAACTGGAGGATTCGCGGCATTGACAGGGAGATGACAGCAGGAAATGAGGACATGTTCATTGGGACAATTGATGTGAAACAGAGTGAAGTACAATGTGTAGCTCAGCTTGTGAATGTAAATGAGAAAAATACTGAGAAAGAGCAGTGGACAGAAACACTGAAAATAAACAACCAGATGCGTACTGTTAAGCTGGATACAGGAGCTGAGTGTAACGTCTTGTCTGTGAGAGACTTGAAAACGTTGAACGTGAAAGTGAGTGGCGATTCCATGCAAACATCCAACTGCAAGCTAGTGACATATTCTGGCCACCAGATGGAGCCAAAAGGCAAGGAAACGCTCAAACGTCAATACGAAGAGAAAGTGTTTGAACTGGAATTTCAAGTGATAGAACAAGATGCACCTGCAATACTTGGAAGATCAGCTTGTCTGCAAATGGGCTTAATACAGAGTCTACCTATATACTACCCACCATTGTGACCTGTACGCTCTCGTTGGCTGGCCCTCACTACATATTCGTCGCCAAACCCACTGGCTCCAGGTCATCTATAAATCACTGCTAGGCAAATCCCCGCCTTATCTTAGCTCATGGGTCACCATAGCAACACCCACCCGTAGTATGCGCTCCAGCAGGTATATCTCACTGGTCATCCCCAAAGCCAACACCTCCTTTGGCTGCCATTCCTTCCAGTTCTCTGCTGCCAATGACTGGAACGAACTGCAAACATCTCTGAAGCTGGAGACTCTTATCTCCCTCACTAACTTTAAGCATCAGTTGTCAGAGCAGCTTACCGATCACTGCACCTGTACACAGCCCATCTGTAATTAGCCCACCCAAATACCTCATCCCCATATTGTTATTCATTTTGCTCATTTGCACCCCAGTATCTCTATTTGCACATCATCTTCTGCACATCTATCATTCCAGTGTTAATACTAAATTGTAATTATTCTGCACTATGGCCTATTTATTGCCTTACCTCCATAACTTACTACATTTGCACACACTGTATATAGATTTTCTATTGTGTTATTGACTGTACGTTGTGTTTATCCCATATGTAACTCTGTGTTGTTGTTGTTTTTATCACACTGCTTTGCTTTATCTTGGCCAAGTCGCAGTTGTAAATGAGAACTTGTTCTCAACTGGCTTACCTGGTTAAATAAAGGTGAAATAAAATACAAAAACTCAAGCGTGAACAAAGGACAGAGACTTGACATTTTGAGTGAATATGAAGATTTATCCACAGGACTTGGATGTGTTCCAGGAGTTCATCACATACAAATAGACCCAGAAGTCACATCAGTGCTTCACTCACCCAGAAAAGTGCCTGTAGCACTAAACTAAAAACTTGAAAAGGAACTGAACTGCATGGAACAGATGGATGTTGTCATCAAGCAAACTGAGCCTACTGAATGGGTAAACAGCTTGGTGACAATCGTGAAGCCAAACAAAATATGGGTATGCATGGACCCACAGGATCTAAACAAAGCCATCAAGAGAGAACATTGTCCTTTATGTACCATTGAAGAAGTAGTTGCTGAAATGCCTAAAGCCAAGGTATTTTCAGTTGTTGATGCAAACTAAGGTTTCTGGCCAACCCAACTGGATGAAGAGAGCTCCCGACTCTGCACATTCAATACGCCATTTGGGATGTATTCATTCAAGAGACACTCAGAGGTGTTCAAGAGGAGCCTGTCCAGCATTTGGAAGGCCATTCTGGAAGGTGTCGTAAACATCATGGATGACATTCTTTTCTGGGGTGATGACACAGAGCAGCACGACTAGAGACGGAGACAGCTACTATACAGACTGAGAAGCATCAACTTGAAACTGAATAAGTGCAAAATCAGAATGACAGAAATCCACTACATTGGACGTGTTAAGCAAAGAAGGCCTGAAACTAGACTCCGAAAAGGTCAGAGCAATACAAGAAATGCCAGAGCCAGAGGACAAAGCAGCGCTTCAGAGGTTCATGGGAATGTTGAAGTATCTCGCAAAATTTATTAATCCCAAATCTCTCAGATGTCAGCGTACCACTGAGACAACTGCTGGAAGGAGATGTTCTGTGGCACTGGGAGTCTGCACAGGAACAGAGCTTCAAAGGCTTGAAAAAACTTGTCAGCAATGCGCCAGTGTTAAAGTACTACGACGTAGAAAAACAGTGACACTATCTGTGGATGCAAGCTCAGAAGGCTTGGGAGCTGTGATCCTGCAAGATAGTCAGCCAATCGCATATGGGTCAAGATCCCTCACAAACTGTCAAAAGAGATACGCTCAAATTGATACTGGCAATAGTGTATGGCTGTGAGAAGTTTCATCAATACCTGTCTGGAAAACACATCCAGGTGAAGTCAGACAACAAGCCCTTGAAAACAATCTTCAAGAAGTCACTCCAGGAAGCACCAGCCAAACTACAGAGAATGCTGATGAGACTACAGAGATACAGTCTACATGTGACATACAAACCAGGAAAGGAGATGCACATCGCTGATGCTCAGTGCATGTGTCAGTAACCGAAAGGTCGCTGGTTCTAATCCCTGAGCCGACTAGGTGAAAAATCTGTCGATGTGCCCTTGAGCAAGGCACTTAACCCTTATTGCTCCTGTAAGTTGCTCTGGATAAGAGTGTCTGCTAAATGACTAATTATTTATTATTATTATTATACCTGAAGGAACAGAGAGAGAAATTGCTGGATGGTGAGCTGGATGTAAACTACATCGCTCATCAACTTCCTTTTTCAGAAGAGAAACTGCAGCAATTCAAAACAGAAACAGCAGAAGATGAAGAGTTAAGACTGGTCACAGAAACAGTTAAAAAAGGATGGCCAGACACGAGAGGGAAAGTTGCAAAGAAAATACAGCACTACTGGACCTTCAGAGAGGACTTGACATACTCAGATGGACTACTGCTCAAAAGTTAAAAACTTGTAGTTCCTCAGAAAATGAGAGAAGAAATTATGGAAAAAAATCCATGAAGCACACATGGGAATCGTAAAAGGTAAGGAACAAGCAAGGGATGTTCTGTTCTGGCCAGGCATGGCTAAACAGATTTAAGATGTAACAAAATGTGCAGTCTGCAACACACAAAAACAAAAAACAAAGAGAGACGCTCAATCCCAGAGAGAGCTTGGGCCAAAGTTGGAGTGGACCTCTTCCATTACAACGACACAGAATATCTATTATGTGTGGATTGCTACTCAAAATACCCAGAAATCTCCAAGGTCAGTGGGACAGCAAGTAAACACATCATTACAGCACTAAAGTCGATCTTCGAAAGGCATGGAGTACCCTACGTTTTGTGCTCCGACAATGGAAGACAGCTGGTGAGTCAAGAAATGTCAGAGTTCTCTACCAGCTGGGAGTTCAAACATGTCACGTCGAGCCCTAGACTTCCACAGTCAAACGGCCAAGCAGAGAGAGCAGTTCAGACTGAAAAAAGCACAGAACAGCAACGGAGATCCTTACATAGCTCTACTTGAGTACAGAAACACACCCCTGGATGGAGTAGGTATCTCACCTGCACAACTACTAATGGGAAGGAGACTGAAGACAAAGATTCTGACATCAAAGAGATTGTTAAAGCCAGGACTCCATCAGCATGTCAGGAGCCATCTCACAAGCAGACAACAGAGACAAAAACACTACTTTGACCAAGGCACACGTAAGCTTTCGGTCATGAAGGAAGGAGAACGAGTCAGGATCAGACAAGATAACAAATGGCAACCAGCAATTGTACTTGGAAAACGTGACCAGCCAAGTTCACACATAGTACAAACACCAAACGAGAGAATATACAGAAGGAACCTGAGACAACTGTTAAAAACACATGAATTAACACACCCAGAGAGAAACCATAATGGATTTACCTTATCCGATGGAAAGAGAACCTGAAACAAGTGTCAGCCTGGAAGAAAACTACTTACCTGTGTGTTCTCCAGCAACAACAACAAAACAAACAATGGAAAGCAACAATGTAAACATTGACACACCAGTGAAATCAACGCGTTATGGAAGACCTATCAGAATGCCAAAACATTACCAGTACTGAAAAGACTATACTGAAAAGACTGAAAAAAATAACAAATTATGTCAGTGTTTATAGTTCAAACAGACTGTTGAGAAAAAATTAAAAAAGTTTAAAAAATACATTCATAATAACAATGTGATGACAATTGGGATGTCTATGATATGTTATGAAGAAAAAAGCAACGTTTATTGTTTGCAATGTGAAACACTGAGTTGAAAGAAAACATTGTTTTGAGAAAAAGAAAGGGAGATGTCATGTCATGTATGTACATGTACTTACCTGGAGTGCCTGAGGGTGGCGCTGTTACTAATTTCTACATGTGATCATCTGTACTTGCACTTTTTAATTTTTATTTATTTTTATTGAACCTTTATTTAACTAGGCAAGTCAGTTAAGAACAATTTTTTATTTACAATGAAGGCCTACCCCGGCCAAACCAATAAGCATGGTCTTAATGTGTCACGCCACTGTGTTTCACCAGCTGCAATAAAAAAAGCTAATCTCACATCCCTGTTAGCTACGTCACAGGGTTGTAGCAATATATTTGGGGGCTTATTGTCATGGGTTGACTATTGAATTTGACATACATATTAACTTGTGTCTAAGAATATGATCATGCAGAATGTCATAGTGGTTATGGGAATCTCTCCAAATAAATAAATGAGAAAGAAAATGTGTTAATGTATGACAGTCCATGACTATATTGATTTTGGATTAGAGACTAGATGGTAATTTTACATTAAGCAAAATTCTGGGACTTGCTTTACCTGTTTAAAATAATTGTTGTGGTAGTTGAACCCCTTGATTGGTAGAAGTTATTTCTGTTTTGATTTCAGATTTCAGACGCAGAGAAGTAGAGGAAGACCTCATAAAACCTTCGAAGATATTTCTGTTCTAATTTCAGATTTGAATAGCAGAGAAGTAGACTAAGATTTCATACACTAATGTTTTGTCTAAATTGTTGGGAAAGTGGTCAAAGTAGCTGACTCAAAAGCTAACTCAAAAGTTACATTGTTAACTAATTGTGTCATTCTTAGAATGTGCTGTAGTTTTAAAATTCTGAAAGTTCCATGGCAGTCAGTGGCCTACTGAAAGAAGTTGATGTGGTTACGAAAACAGCTGTACCATTTGATATGTTGGTTCTGATTTCAGATTTGAATAGCAGAGAAGTAGAAGAAGATTTAATGAGCGCCTACTTTTTGTCTAACTTCTTGGAAAAGTGGACAGAATTTCTGTTTTATAAAAAAAAGTTTTTATTTTAATGGTGTTACTAAAACAGCTACAGTGGGGGAAAAAAGTATTTAGTCAGCCACCAATTGTGCAAGTTCTCCCACTTAAAAAGATGAGAGAGGCCTGTAATTTTCATCATAGGTACACGTCAACTATGACAGAAAAACTGAGAAAAAGAAATCCAGAAAATCCCATTGTAGGATTTTTTATGAATTTATTTGCAAATTATGGTGGAAAATAAGTATTTGGTCACCTACAAACAAGCAAGATTTCTGGCTCTCACAGACCTGTAACTTCTTCTTTAAGAGGCTCCTCTGTCCTCCACTCGTTACCTGTATTAATGGCACCTGTTTGAACTTGTTATCAGTATAAAAGACACCTGTCCACAACCTCAAACAGTCAGACTCCAAACTCCACAATGGCCAAGACCAAAGAGCTGTCAAAGGACACCAAAAACAAAATTGTAGACCTGCACCAGGCTGGGAAGACTGAATCTGCAATAGGTAAGCAGCTTGGTTTGAAGAAATCAACTGTGGGAGCAATTATTAGGAAATGGAAGACATACAAGACCACTGATAATCTCCCTCGATCTGGGGCTCCACGCAAGATCTCACCCCGTGGGGTCAAAATGATCACAAGAACGGTGAGCAAAAATCCCAGAACCACACGGGGGGACCTAGTGAATGACCTGCAGAGAGCTGGGACCAAAGTAACAAAGCCTACCATCAGTAACACACTACGCCGCCAGGGACTCAAATCCTGCAGTGCGAGACGTGTCCCCCTGCTTAAGCCAGTACATGTCCAGGCCCGTCTGAAGTGCATTTGGATGATCCAGAAGAGGATTGGGAGAATGTCATATGGTCAGATGAAACCAAAATATAACTTTTTGGTAAAAACTCAACTCGTCATGTTTGGAGGACAAAGAATGCTGAGTTGCATCCAAAGAACACCATACCTACTGTGAAGCATGGGGTTGGAAACATCATGCTTTGGGGCTGTTTTTCTGCAAAGGGACCAGGACGACTGATCCGTGTAAAGGAAAGAATGAATGGGGCCATGTATCGTGAGATTTTGAGTGAAACCCTCCTTCCATCAGCAAGGGCATTGAAGATGAAACGTCGCTGGGTCTTTCAGCATGACAATGATCCCAAACACACCGCCCGGGCAACAAAGGAGTGGCTTCGTAAGAAGCATTTCAAGGTCCTGGAGTGGCCTACCCAGTCTCCAGATCTCAACCCCATAGAAAATCTTTGGAGGGAGTTGAAAGTCTGTGTTGCCCAGCGACAGCCCCAAAACATCACTGCTCTAGAGGAGATCTGCATGGAGGAATGGGCCAAAATACCAGCAACAGTGTGTGAAAACCTTTTGAAGACTTACAGAAAACGTTTGACCTGTGTCATTGCCAACAAAGGGTATATAACAAAGTATTGAGAAACTTTTGTTATTGACCAAATACTTATTTTCCACCATCATATGCCAATAAATTCATTAAAAATCCTACAATGTGATTTTCTGGATTTTTTTTTCTCATTTTGTCTGTCATAGTTGACGCGTACCTATGATGAAAATTACAGGCCTCTCTCATCTTTTTAAGTGGGAGAACTTGCACAATTGGTGGCTGACTAAATACTTTTTTTCCCCACTGTATATTGTTAGATTGGTAGAAGATATTTTGATTCTGATTTCATAAAACCTTAGAAGATATTTCTGTTCCAATTTTAGATTTGAATAGCAGAGAAGTAGAGTAAGATTTCAAATGCAATAACTGTTTGTCTAACTTGTTGGGTAAGTGGTCAAAGTAACTGGTTTGTGTCAAAAGTTGCATTGTTCATAGTGAATGGAATGTTGGAAGTCATGTGACTTTCTAATAATGGGGAGCATTATTAAAAGTCTGACTAAAGTGAATGAAGTTGGACAAAAAAGGACAAAAAACGTAATAGTTTAAAAAGTATAAAATATATTAAAAAGTTGTATGTAAGCACACTATTCCAGACATTTCTGTACGTTTAAAAGTTTGAATGGAGCAGGCTGTTAAATAATAACAAGTCAGAAATATGACAAAGATTTAGAATCGGACATTTGCTATTGCAAGTCTCATTCATTACATGAAAAATAAAAAAGTTGTATTACTGATATAGTACTATATCAACTGGAATGTGTGCCCAGAAATTGTCGAGCATTATACAATACAAGTAATGAAAATTAATAGCATGACTGATTGTAGGAGTCATTCTAAAACTAATCTGGCACGGCATAAAAAGAAGTGTCAGTCATTGGGATGACTGTTTGATGACTGCCTTAGTGTCAAACTTCTCATCCTTTATCAGCTTCCCAGTTGTTCTTATCATGGAGACAGAAAGTGCTCACTTTCCTAAAGAAAATAATAATGTATACACTGTTTAAATATGCTATAAAGGCTTAACAAACATAAAACTTTTTGATGCAACTGTTTCACGGGTGTTGAAGTTGCGCTATTTAGGCGCTGTCTCGTTTTTTACCCCCTTTTTCGATCTTGTCTCATCGCTGCAACTCCCCAACGGGCTCAGGAGGCAAAGGTCAAGTCATGCATCCTCCGAAACATGACCCGCCAAACCACGCTTCTTAACAGCGACCCACTTAACCCAGAAGCCAGCCACACCAATGTGTCGGAGGAAACACTGTTAAACTGACGACCGAGGTCAGCCTGCAGGCACCCGGCCCGCCACAAGGAGTCGCTGGAGCGCGATGAGCCAAACCATATCCTAACCCGGATGACGCTGGGCCAATTGTGCGCCGCCCTATGGGACTCCAGATCAAGGCCGGTTGTGATACAGCCCGGGATCAAACCCGGGTCTGTAGTGATGCAGTGCCTTAGACCGCTGCGCGACTCGGGAGGCCGCATAGGCGCTGTCTTTTGATGAGCATGCAGCATCGCTGCATAGTTCGCAGCATCAGCACCATGAGGAGGTTGATTGGGAAATAGCCTGGTCTCACAGCCTAACCGTAACATAGTAAAAGTTAATCTGAAACACAGAAATGTGTATGATATGTTACGTTTGGTATGGTTACATAAGACAGAAGGTTACTTAAGGCAAAAACGAAAGTAGGTGGTTGGTAGGGGTGGATGGGTTGGCGTGTAAGGCAAACGTCTAGAAACCAAAGGTTGTGTGTTCGAATTTCATGACGGACAACTTTAGCATTTTATGAAATTTGGACCTACTTACTACTTTTTAGCTACTTTGCAACTACTTAACATGTTAGCTAACTCTGCCCCAAACCTTAACCCTTTAACCCTTTAACCTAACTCCTAACCCTTACCTTAACCCCTAGCTTAAGTAATGTTAGCCACCTAGCTAACGTTAGCTACCTAGCTAACGTTATCCATAACAAATTGGAATTCGTAACATATCATACGTTTTGCAATTTTGTAACATTGTAAAAAAAAAATGCAATTCGGAACATATCATACGAAATGGATGATGGGCGTCCACAACTTAATACAACCATATGAAACGTATAATTTCATACTAATTGGAGTGTTTCGGATTTACATTTACTATGTTATGTCTACCCCTGAGTCCAGGTTGAAATGTTCTGTGTCTAGGCTCTTTAGAAGAGAGGGGGATGACATTATGATAAAACATGGTCTCTTCACTCCGTTTTATATTTAATAGCCAATCTCCTGCAAAACATGGCGATGCAGATGACAAAAAGGTCATATGAATGCAGAATAACCTGTATGTGCAAAGATTCCAGTGGCAAGGTTCAGATGTAGGCTATCAACTTTTTGGCACACCGTCCAACATCACAACTCACTTTACCAAATCAAACTCAATCTCTTAAATGCTTTAAGATTTTTTTCTCACTCAACAAACTTCCCATTTTATTCAGTTCGTTTTGGAAACCTGTTAGGTGCGATGGTGTTTATTAGGCTACATAACTTTTTGTAACAGAGATATTGACGAAACTGTTGCCGTCAGATTTACATAAGTACAGGCTACTTCACGATGTGCTTCACTAGGCTGTTCAAGCAGTCTCGTGCGCGTCGTTTACAATAGGCGAGCATGGTAAATATCAATTTGACAGCAAACAGTTTCGAGCAGTCAAGTCTATCATAATGCGTAAATTCTGGTGCATCGTTCTCCTTCATTTTATCGGCAAAATTCGCAAGTATTAGGCTATAAACATTATATAACGGCACTATTAACCTAGTTAGATTTTATAGGCCATTAAACATTATTAACATGTGTTTGAAAAAATTTGCTTTTGAAAAAAATTGCTTTTCGGATAAAGAATAGGCTATGATTCCCAAAGAAACCCATTCTGCATGCAAAAGTAATCAGCTTTACAAAAGATGTCAGAGTGGAACAGTGAACATTTATTAGTGAGCTCAACTCCCTGATAGACAACTCAAATTGCGAGAACATACCTTATCAGCAAATTTCTCAAACGTAGAATCCCCTGACTTTTTCCACTCGACTGTTCTCCTCGGGGTGTAACTGCAAATATAACGCTCTTTCTTCTTAGCTTTGAACAAAGTACTTTTTTCTAGTGAAATTCCAGCGCTCCTTTGTACCATCGGTTGTGCCTCGCGCGTCGAGTTCAGCTCGGGAGGGAGGGAATGAGAGGCGGAATTAAAGTATGCACAAGAGGATGGAACAACCGCGAGTGGGGGGCATTGTGGAGCGAATTAGAACGAGTTAATCTGATATGCATCTAATGGGTGTGGTACATTCAGGGTTGGGTAGGTTACTTTCTAAATGTAATCCGTGACAGTTACTAGTTGACCTGTCCAAAATTGTAATCAGTAGCGTCAGTTTTGTATTATCCAAACTCAGTAACGTAATCTGATTACATTCAGTTACTTTTAGATTACTTTCCCTTTAAGAGGCATTAGAAGAAGACAAAAATGTATGTTACCAATTGAACGACATCTATTGCAGGATAAATCAATGTTAAAGTTTACATAGCTGGCCATATATGGATGTTAAATTTTACTTTATGGGTTAGTTATGTAGGCTTCTTCTAACCCATCGATTTCTACTACATATAATAATACGATTAAGTTATATCTTTACATTAAAAACCAAAGTCTATCAGAATTCCGGTCATTCCAATAAATGTTATACCGCTTGATCTTCAAGAATAGGACTTGGAAATATGGAGTTATAGATTAGCCAAATTGTCAGATTAATAGACAGAGCTATGGATGCAAGGACTGACCATCCAATTATTGTTTAACCATGTTATGAGGCTATACAGTGTTTGTTTACATTTACAATGTTTACAAACATTGGAGAAAAACAGGCTTATATTTTGGGTTATCATGGAGTGTGACAGTTGAACTAAGCTCATGAGGCATTTATAAATTATATTCTTCAAGAATCAATGAATTTATAAGTACAAAAATGGATGTAGCAACTACAGATTGCCCCTTTAAGTCTATCAAAAGTGTGCGAGTTTGAGCATGTGTCCATTAGGCTTATGGATTATTATTTTTTATCAGCATGAATTAGATTGAGCAATAAAAGCCCCACTTTTATTCCATAGGCTGGGATCCGCACTATGTAGCTGTTGCAAGAGCGCATTTTTCACTGGCTGTCCACTTGTTTTAAAAACGTATTGAATTCAACCATTATTGGGTTCAAATACACATTTAGATTTGTGAACAGACATTCACAACAACCACAATCCGTTAGGCGAAAATAGCTAAATGAGAGAGCAGCAGTGTGATTCACATCAATGCGCATATTGATGCTCTGGCACCCCAATGGTGGAACAAGCTCCCTCACGACGCCAGGACAGCGGAGTCACTCACCACCTTCCGGAGACACTTGAAACCCCACCTCTTTAAGGAAGACCTGGGATAGGATAAGGTAATCTTTCTACCCCCCCATTACCCCACCCCCCAAAAAATAAAAATAAATAAAAATAAAAATAAAAATATTGTAAAGTGGTTATCCCACTGGCTATAAGGTGAATGCACCAATTTGTAAGTCGCTCTGGATAAGAGCGTCTGCTAAATGACGTAAATGTAAATGTAATAATAAGTGATATCCGTATCACCGTAGACTACACCACTGCTGTTGTCCTTACCTCCAAGCGTTTATTCAAATTGGATAATCTTTGGATGCCGACAGCAGTCGCACCATTGGAAGACATAGCTTGGACTGTAGCCTACAAAAGCCTATTCCTGCTCTTTTCCCGCAATCCACTAAACACATTAGGTGTGTCATCATAGCGGTCTCTGATTTGTGGTCAGACTCGCTCAGGTGGAACAAACTTAAACTTGCGCCTTTTTTCAATGCTGATTTGACTGTCATTGAGAAAACAGAGAAGTGTCAAATATTTTATTTTCGCAAATATCCTTTATGAATTTAAAAGTAATCCTCGAAGTAATCATCTAGTTTTTCAAAGTATCTGTAATCTGATTACAATCTTTTTGCTGGTAACGTGAACCAACGCATGTGCATATATTTTACATTTACATTTACGTCATTTAGCAGACGCTCTTATCCAGAACGACTTACAAATAGGTGCATTCACCTTATAGCCAGTGGGATAACCACTTTACAATGTTTTTATTTTTATTTTATGTTTTTTATTTTTTTTGGGGGGGGGGGTTGGAGTAAAGGGGGAGGTGGGGGTAGAAAGATTACTTTATCCTATCCCAGGTATTCCTTAAAGAGGTGGGGTTTCAAATGTCTCCGGAAGGTGGTGAGTGACTCCGCTGTCCTGACGTCGTGAGGGAGCTTGTTCCACCATTGGGGTGCCAGAGCAGCGAACAGTTTTGACTGGGCTGAGCGGGAACTATGCTTCCGCAGAGGTAGGGGAGCCAGCAGGCCAGAGGTGGATGAACGCAGTGCCCTCGTTTGGGTGTAGGGACTGATCAGAGCCTGAAGGTACGGAGGTGCCGTTCCCCTCACAGCTCCGTAGGCAAGCACCATGGTCTTGTAGCAGATGCGAGCTTCAACTGGAAGCCAGTGGAGTGTGCGGAGGAGCGGGGTGACGTGAGAGAACTTGGGAAGGTTGAACACCAGACGGGCTGCGGCATTCTGGATGAGTTGTAGGGGTTTAATGGCACAGGCAGGGAGCCCAGCCAACAGCGAGTTGCAGTAATCCAGACGGGAGATGACAAGTGCCTGGATTAGGACCTGTGCCGCTTCCTGTGTAAGGCAGGGTCGTACTCTCCGAATGTATAATACGTATCCTGTCCATATAATACGTATCCTGTGCTCAAGGGACATATTGGGTAGATATCTTAATTTCCATTGACTGTATTTGGTTTTTGATCTAGTGTGATACAATTTATTTTATGCAATGATGTTGTAGCCTATGCAATATACATTTACATCATTTAGCAGACGCTTTTATCCAGAGCGACTTACAGTTAGTGAGTGCATACAGTGAGGGAAAAAAGTATTTGATCCCCTGCTGATTTTGTACGTTTGCCCACTGACAAAGAAATGATCAGTCTATCATTTTAATGGTAGGTTTATTTGAACAGTGAGAGACAGAATAACAACAACAAAATCCAGAAAAACGCATGTCAAAAATTGTATAAATTGATTTGCATTTTAATTAGGGAAATAAGGTCTGGGGAGTTTCCTGGCCATGGACCCAAAATGTCTATGTTTTGTTCCCCGAGCCACTTAGTTATCACTTTTGACTTATAGCAAGGTGCTCCATCATGCTGGAAAAGGCATTGGTCGTCACCAAACTGTTCTTGGATGGTTGGGAGAAGTTGCTCTCTGAGGATGTGTTAGTACCATTCTTTATTCATGGCTGTGTTCTTAGGCAAAATTGTGATTGAGCCCACTCCCTTGGCTGAGAAGCAACCCAACACACGAATGGTCTCAGGATGTTTTACTGTTGGCATGACACAGGACTGATGGTAGCTCTCACCTTGTCTTCTCCGGACAAGCTTTTTTCCGGATGCCCCAAAAAATCGGAAAGGGGATTCATCAGAGAAAATGACTTTACCCCAGTCCTCAGCAGTCCAATCCTTGTACCTTTTGCAGAATATCAGTCTGTCCCTGATGCTTTTCCTGGAGAGAAGTGGCTTCCTCGCTGCCCTTCTTGACACCATGCCATCCTCCAAAAGTCTTTGCCTCACTGTGCGTGCACTCACACCTGCCTGCTGCCATTCCTGAGCAAGCTCTGCACTGGTGGTGCCCCGATCCCGCAGCTGAATCAACTTTAGGAGACGGTCCTGGCGCTTGCTGGACTTTCTTGGGCGCCCTGACGCCTTCTTCACAACAATTGAACCTCTCCCCTTGAAGTTCTTGATGATCCGATAAATGGTTGATTTAGGTGCAATCTTACTAGCAGCAATATCCTTGCCTGTAAAGCCCTTTTTGTGCAAAGCAATGATGACGGCACGTGTTTCCTTGCAGGTAACCATGATTAACAGAGGAAGAACAATGATTTCAAGCACCACCCTCCTTTTAAAGCTTCCAGTCTGTTATTCTAACTCAATCAGCATGACAGAGTGATCTCCAGCCTTGTCCTCGTCAACACTCTCACCTGTGTTAATGAGAGAATCACTGACATGATGTCAGCTGGTCCTTTTGTGGCAGGGCTGAAATGCAGTGGAAATGTTTTTTGGGATTATGTTCATTTTCATGGCAAAGAGGGACTTTGCAGTTAATTGCAATTAATCTGATCACTCTTCATGACATTCTGGAGTATATGCAAATTGCCATCATCAAAACTGAGGCAGCAGACTTTGTGAAAATTAGTATTTGTGTCATTCTCAAAACTTTTTACCACGACTGTACTGTTGTTTAGACTGATTTCCCTCATGATATGTCAACTCACGCACAATTAATCTGTGCTTCAGTCTGATCAACTGTAGCCTACTGAAAACCACAGCTGCAGGTAACCTAGAGAAGCCATATGCTCTGATCCCCTCTGGCCAGGGGAAACGAAGCTGTAACATTGTGTATTTATAGCCTAAACTATGCATTTCTAGCCTAAAATAGGTCTATTTTTTTATGCCTAGAGAAATTGTGAATGTGATCATATTGGTTTATATTCAAACTTCGGGTGGCTAGGCTACCTAGACCTTTTCAATCCGAAATGATTGACTGGAATTAATAAATCAACACAATAGTGATGACATCCTGTGTGAGTAACCTTTAAATTACAGATGCAAAGGCCTACATGATGCAACCCTGCATAAAGCAAGCTCAGCCTTGTTAGTTATATTGTTCAATCACAGTTGTTGTCTCTTTGTTTAAAGGACCCCCCAGTTAGTTTAGATTTAAAATATAATTCAAATGAAAAAAATAGAAGATTGCTGCAGTTTGACAGGGTTTTAATGTTTTCATCCTCCCAAGGGCCAGGAGATAAGGATTATTTTATAGCCCATATAAAACCGTTTTGCAGCTGATATATTACTATGTCATACCCCCCCCATGCCACACAATGTTACACAATGTTACAAATGAAGAAACATGTAGATTCTATCAATAAAATTCGACCTAGTATAGGATGATCACCCACTCTGCTTATTCATATTATGAATAGTTCAGTGGGATCTTTTTCTAACATATTAACAATATACAAAAAAAGTTGGATTTTGTAACCTAATACATCCGATAATAAACACCGAGCTCTGCTGACATAGTGGTGTAGGTTTCTCGTAACAACTTTTGAGAATTAAAAATTTGGCGGCCGTTGTCCTCAAAGTTGTTTCCGCAGGTCGCAAAAAGCAAAATTAGCATGGCACAAGCTGAATTAAATGTAAATAATCGCACCAACTGTTGTCACCTTCTCACCAAGCTGCTTGGTGATGGTCTTGTAGCCCATTCCAGCCTTGTGTAGGTCTACAATCTTGTCCCTGACATCCTTGCAGAGCTCTTTGGTCTTGGCCATGGTGGAGAGTTTGGAATCTGATTGATTGATTGCTTCTGTGGACAGGTGTCTTTTATACAGGTAACAAACTGAGATTAGGAGCACTCCCTTTAAGAGTGTGCTCCTAATCTCAGCTTGTTACCTGTATAAAAGACACCTGGGAGCCAGAAATCTTTCTGATTGAGAGGGGGTCAAATACTTATTTCCCTCATTAAAATGCAAATCAATTTATAACATTTTTGACATGCGTTTTTCTGGATTTCTTTGTTGTTATTCTGTCTCTCACTGTTCAAATAAACCTACCATTAAAATTATAGACTGATAATTTCTTTGTCAGTGGGCAAACGTACAAAATCAGCAGGGGATCAAATACTTTTTTCCCTCACTGTATGTCCAACGTTGGCCATTAGTTTGCTCTGATAGACCCACAATTTCCAGCCAGGTCCATGTGAAAGGTGGCATGTGGTAACCTGTAGCCATTGCACACTGGAGAGACAGAGGTGGAGCCAGCCCCGGAGTCCACCACTAGACCAGTAACCAGTCCATAAGAATACATTGACAGCACAGGCTGGCAACTAACATACATCACCGGGGCCCCGAAACCCTTCAAACAAGAGCTCAGCTGTCTTCTCTCGGGTGGAGATGGGAGAGAAGACTGGGTCAGTCATCAGGATGCCATGCTCTTCAGGGCAGACTTGCAGCTCCTCATAGAGCACATGGCTCCACAGCTTCTGCAGGGAATCTCAGTCACTTATCATTCCACTGGTGATGGGCCTCTTGAGAATTAGATCGCCCTTGCAGGGAATGTTGTTTCCAAAATAACATTCTGTCTGGTCCTTTTTGGAACAATCCAACCACTGACCTCAGCACTGTATGGGGCTTCTCATAGAAGCCAGCTTTGATGGAGCCTGATCCCGGGTTGATTACAATAGCCACATTCTGCTTGAAGTCCTCACCGCTATCCACTGCAGTCATTCTTGGACAAAGACTGTATTTCTTTGAACAGTGAAAGCAAAAGTTATTTTTCTAGTTCTCCCCAAGCATGGTCTGGAACATGAACTCTTATGAATTGAGACTAATGGTCAGAAATACTGCTTTATTACTTGAAAAACATGTTTGTCACAAAACCTGTGAAATCACAATGGCATCAATGGCCTTGTAGCATCACCACCGTGCTCCAGTCTGGGTTACTATGGCAACGGATGATCACAGGGTTATTTCTCAGTATTTGAGAACATTAGATGACAAGGAGAACTTGTGTCTCTTTCACACAAACACGATTTTGGCTCCCTTTCAGGCATACTGTACCCACAAACGGCTGCACTCCAAGAATCCAAAAACGGTGTGTCAGAGATATCTCTCAGAGTCATTCAATCCTCATCTTTGAAAATCTATTTTTATAGAATTCTTGATCTCCCTTTGGTGCAGGCCTGGTAAATGATTTTTTTATTTGAGTGTCTTTTCCTGGGGATACAACCACATTAAATTATATGATTCTGTGAGTTGTGCCATCATTACCTCTCCAACCAGTCATAGCCGCGGGAAGATGTTTGGGGGTGGGGGCGCATAATATAATTTTTTGCCTGCGCTACAAACAGCTATATCGTCCGCTAATACAGCACTAGTTTTATTCAGATTTTTCAGAGAGTGCTGCTTCCCATGACTATGCATCCAGTACACATCATCCCTCACTATGTGTACTGGATGCAGAGGACCACTACTTGTGGTCCTCTGTAGCTCAGCTGGTAGAGCACGGCGCTTGTAACGCCAAGGTAGTGGGTTCGATCCCCGGGACCACCCATACACAAAAATGTATGCACGCATGACTGTAAGTCGCTTTGGATAAAAGCGTCTGCTAAATGGCATATTATTTATTATTATTACTATGTGATTAAGATAAGGACAAATAATAGAGGCTGCATTGTGTGTATGGACCAATTTGAACTGTATTCATCACATGCGATAAACAGTGCAAGAGAGTAGTTCCAATTTTGAACATTATTCTGTATCACAGTACAGTAACAAGGAAAGTAGGAAACGTACCGACCAAGAGTTGTTACTGAAGGCACATTTGACCCCCGATAGTACCCATTACACTGCAAATCTGCATTGAGTTAACACACTAAAGCTAAGTAGACCAGGCTCCAGTCACTCTGATCTAATCACACACGTACATACACCTATGCATCCGATCCTTCCTGTGATGGAGTTGACCTACAAATGTCACCAATGAGAGTTCAGCTCTCCGTGGCCACTGCAGAGGAAAGTATAATTAGAAGCAGTTTGTTTCCATCCCTCGGGCAACAGGGATTTTGGTTGAAAGGGTCAACAGTTCAGATGTAAGGCTGCGTTTACACAGGCAGCCCAAATCTGATATATTTTTTACCAATCACATTAGATCTTTTCCATCAGATCTTTTTCAGAGTTGATCTGATTGGTCCAAAGAACAGTTAGTAAGAAAAATATCAGAATTGGGCTGCCTGTGTAATGGCAGCCTTTGTCACTACTAGCCTGGGAGCACCAGCAGGTATTCACTTTCCATTAGGGACCGTTCGAAATGTACATGACCCTCCCCTTGTACTGTAAAAAAAGAAAAAAAAGAACACCCTCCCCCTCATGGAACTAACTCAAAATAGTGTTTTACGACCACAGGTAACAATAACTGTAGTGACCCTGTGTTTATAAACGTGGATATCAACTTTGCCACTTCTGCATGCATTTGCAGCACAGTCAATGCCACGCAAGGCTATGGGCCAGAAGGTTGAGGGTTCACAGACCACCACGGACCAGCACACTCTCCCTGCCTGTTTCATTAGGCCTACACTACGATCAGAACAGGCTGCAGACAATGATCAGCTAGTGGAAAATCAGGCGTTCAACATTTTGATGCCATATTTATAATTATATAAAATATATGCAACACATTTTCCACCAACAGGTTTCTGTGCAAATACAGCACACAACCAATAAACAAAGCATACAGACTTTGGTACACACACACAGTACAAATGTATTTATACAGTACCAGTCAAAAGTTTGGACACACCTACTCATTTAGGGGGTTTTCTTTATTTTTACTATTTTCTACATTGTAGAATAATAGTGAAGACATCAAACCTATGAAATAACACATATGGAATCATGTAGTAACCAAAAAAGTGTTAAACAAATCAAAATATATTTTATATTTGAGATTCTTCAAATAGCCACCCTTTGCCTTGATGACAGCTTTGCACACTCTTGGAATTCTCTCAACCAGCTTCACCTGGAATGCTTTTCCAACAGTCTTGAAGGAGTTCCCACATATGCTTAGCACTTGTTGGCTGCTTTTCCTTCACTCTGCCGTATGACTCATCCCAAACCATCTCAATTGGGTTGAGGTCGGGGGATTGTGGAGGTCAGGTTATCTGATGCAGCACTCCATCACTCTCCTTCTTGGTAAAATAGCCCTTACACAGCCTGGAGGTGTGTTGGGTCATTGTCCTGTTGAAAAACAAACGATAGTCCCACTAAGCCCAAACCAGATGGGATGGTGTATTGTTGCAGAATGCTGTGGTAGCCATGCTGGTTAAGTATGCCTTGAATTCTAAATAAATCACAGACAGTGTCACCAGCAATGCACCCCCACACCATAACACCTCCTCCTCCATGGTTTACGGTGGGAACTGCACATTCAGAGATAATCTGTTCACCCACACCGCGTCTCACAAAGACACGGCAGTTGGAACCAAAAATCTCAAATCTGGACTCCAGACCAAAGGACAAATTTCCACCGGTCTAATGTCCATTGCTCGTGTTTCTTGGCCCAAGCAGGTCTCTTCTTCTTATTGGTGTCTTTTAGTAGTGGTTTCTTTGCAGCAATTCGACCATGAAGGCCTGATTCACACGGTCCCCTCTGAACAGTTGATGTTGAGATGTGTCTGTGACTTCAACTCTGTGAAGCATTTATTTGGGCTGCAATGTCTGAGGATGGTAACTCTAATGAACTTATCCTCTGCAGCAGAGTTAACTCTGGGTCTTCCATTCCTGTGGTGGTCCTCATGAGAGCCAGTTTCATCATAGCGCTTGACGGTTTTTGCGACTGCACTTGAAGAAACTTTCAAAGTTCTTGACATTTTCCAGATTGACTGACCTTCATGTCTTAAAGTAATGATGGACTGTCATTTGTCTTTGCTTATTTGAGCTGTTCTTGCCATAATATGGACTTGGTCTTTTACCAAATAGGACTATCTTCTGTATACCCCCCTACATTGTCACAACACAACTGATTGGCTCAAACGCATTAAGAAGGAAACAAATTCCACAAATTAACTTTTAAGCAGGCACAACTGTTAATTGAAATGCATTCCAGGTGACTACCTCATGAAGCTGGTTGAGAGAATGCCAAGAGTGTGCAAAGCTGTCATCAAGGCAAAGGGTGGCTATTTGAAGAATCTCAAATCTCAAATATATTTTGATTTGTTTAACACTTTTTTGGTTACCACATGATTCCAAATGTGTTATTTCATAGTTTTGATGCCTTCACTATTATTCTACAATGTGAAAAATAGTAAAAATAAAGAAAAACCCTTGAATTAGTAGGTCTGTCCAAACCTTTGACTGGTAGTGTTTATATATATATATATATATATATATATATATATATATTGTATTTTACCCCCTTTTTCTCCACAATTTTTGATCTTGTCTCATCACTGCAACTCCCCAACGTGCTCGGGAGGCGAAGGTTGAGTCATGTGTCCGAAACATGACTCGCCAAACCGCGCTTCTTGACACCCGCCCGCTTAACCCGGAAGCCAGCCACACCAATGTGTCGGAGGAAACACCAACTGACGACCGAGGTCAGCCTGCAGGTGCCCGGCCCACCACAAGGAGTCGCTAGAGCGCGATGAGCCAAGTAAAGCCCCCCTGGCCAAACCCTCCCCTAACCCGGACGACGCTGGGCCAATTGTACTCCGCCCTATGGGACTCCCGATCACGACCGGTTGTGATACAGATCGAACCCGGGTCTGAAGGGACGTCTCTATCACTGCGATGCAGTGCCTTAGACCGCTGTGCCACTCGGGAGGCCCAGTACAAAGATTTTTAAACGTGACTGGGATTGCACAATAAAGTCAGGGACTTATTTCTATTGTGTCCCTATTTTTTACAGAAATACATACAGTTGAAGTCGGAAGTTTACATACACCTTAGCCAAATACATTTAAACTCAGTTTTTCACAATTCCTGATATTTAATCCAATAACAATTCCTTGTTTTAGGTCAGTTAGGATCACCACTTTATTTTAAGAATGTGAAATGTCAGAATAATAGTAGAGAGAATGATTTATTTCATCACATTCCCAGTGGGTCAGACGTTTACATACACTCAATTAGTATTTGGTAGCATTGCTTTCAAATTGTTTAACTTGGGTCAAACGTTTCGGGTAGCCTTCCACAAGCTTCCCACAATAAGTTGGGTGAATTTTGGCCCATTCCACCTGACAGAGCTGGTGTAACTGAGTCAGGTTTGTAGGTCTCCTTGCTTGCACACACTTTTACAGTTCTGCCCACACATTTTCTATAGGATTGAGGTCAGGGCTTTGTGATGGCCACTCCAATACCTTGACTTTGTTGTCCTTAAGCCATTTTGCCACAACTTTGGAAGTATGCTTGGGGTCATTGTCCATTTGGAAGACCTTTTGCGACCAAGCTTTAACTTCCTGACTGATGTCTTGAGATGTTGCTTCAATATATCCACATCATTTTCCTTCCTCATGATGCCATCTATTTTGTGAAGTGCACCAGTCCCTCCTGCAGCAAAGCACTATCTTTGTCCCCATGTGCAGTTGCAAACCGTAGTCTGACTTTTCTATGGCGGTTTTGGAGCAGTGGCTTCTTCCTTGCTGAGCATCCTTTCAGGTTATGTCGATATAGGACTCGTTTTACTGTGGATATAGATACTTTTGTACCTGTTTCCTCCAGCATCTTCACAAGGTCCTTTGCTATTGTTCTGGGATTGATTTGCACTTTTCGCATCAAAGTACATTCATCTCTAGGAGACAGAACGCGTCTCCTTCCTGAGCGGTATGACGGCTGCGTGGTCCCATGGTGTTTATACTTGCATACTATTGTTTGTACAGATGAACGTGGTACCTTCAGGTGTTTGGAAATTGCTCCCAAGGATGAACCAGACTTGTGGAGGTCTACAAATTTTTTTCTGAGGTCTTGGCTGATTTCTTTTGATTTTCCCATGATGTCAAGCAAAGAGGCAAAGAGTTTGAAGGTAGGCCTTGAAATACATCCACAGGTACACCTCCAATTGACTCAAATGATGTCAATTAGCCTATCCGAAGCTTCTAAAGCCATGACATCATTTTCTGGAATTTTCCAAGATGTTTAAAGGCACAGTCAACTTAGTGTATGTAAACTTCTGACCCACTGGAATTGTGATACAGTGAATTATAAATTAAATAATATGTCTGTAACAATTTTTGGAAAAATGACTTGTGTCATGCATAAAGTAGATGTCCTAACCGACTTGCCAAAACTATAATTTGTTAACAAGAAATTTGTGGAGTGGTTGAAAAACAAGTTTTAATGACTCCAACCTACGTGTATGTAAACTTCCGACTGTATACAATTACATAGCTACTGACACATTACAGAGATACAGACAAAAAAAAGGTTTTACTGTTCACACATTAGCCAGCTTTTGACATTATTTTAAAAAGTGATTATGGTTGGTATGGTTTTGAGTTGCTGTGGTAGCGCCGGGTAGACTAATTTAAAACAGTGAATATTAGATTTCTGGCTCTGGTTTTATGCTGGATGACATCTGTAATAAATGAACAACTATTGGATAGGTACCTGGTGGCGGAGTCCGTGATAATTCTGTGGACCAAACCAAGTTGAATTAATAGTACTCTTCTTGCCACAGCCAGCCTAGCTGCTTAAAATGTTTGACCTCGAGATGTGTATGAGGGGGGAGTTTAAGTACAATTCTTAAAAGCTTGTTTTGGCTGGGGCTGCTGTTTGGGGCTGCTGGTGAACCATGATATGCAGGCATAGTCAAAGTGACACTGGACTAGCCTACCTGCCACAGTCTTTAGGGTGTCTATAACTAGGTTTCCATCTAATTGGAGATGGATTTTCATGTGAATCTTCTAAAGTCCGCATAAGAACATCCGAGTTGACTTGTTGCGGATAAAAGTATTTGCGTGTGTAAATACATAGTGCACATAAAAATTACTTTTGTGGACGGTTAAATTCCCATGTACCGAATAAAAAATACAAGATAACTGAGTTTCCATCACATTTTCAACTCTAGGCCTACTGATAGTTTTGTCACAAAAAAAGGTGCGTAGGTATAGCGAATGTGCCCACTCTGGTATTGGAAAGTGCACTCTAGCCAACAGCTTGCAGATACAGTGTGCGTATAGCCTGCATGATGAGGTTATTATGGACAAAAGTGTGAGATTATCATGTCACCAGAGTAAGACCCTTGATATTTATTGAAAGGAGCATCAAGCTTATCACAGTGCACTTTCACCACCCTGTGAAGTTCATCATAACTTATTTAATCTGTAGCCTAATAAACTGCATGCTTTCCAGAGTCGTAGTGGGAGGACCACACAACATATCATTGCATGACTCCAAGTTTACTTCGATATGATGGTTATTATGTCAATACTTGCGCATACGTGTTTCCACCGCCATTTCTCGCATAATTCATTTTACAGACACAGAAAGATCACACCGTATCTATCGTATTTTGTTTTGTCAACATTTGGAAAGTTTAACAACAAATTTGCTGTTTCCATCAGGCTTGTCGTGAAAAATGTTTTATGCGACAGGTACTTTACTCGCATAAAAAGGTTGGATGAAAACCTGGTTAATGTCAGGCCATTTTGAGGATAATGGAATTATACTTTGGACAAACATGGGCATACTCTACAGGATACTTTTGAAGTAGCCAAATCAGATTAAAACACTGTGACTGGTTGTGTTTATGCCACATATCGTGTCTTCAGAAAGTATTCACACCCCTTGACTTTTTCTGCATTTTGTTGTGTTATAGCCTGAATTTAAAATGGATTAAATTGATATTTTCTCACTGGCCTAGACACAATACCCCATAATGTCAAAGTGGAATTATGTTCTTCCACATTTTTCCAAATTAATGAAAAATGAAAAGCTGAAATGTGTTCAGTCAGTAAGTATTCAACCCCTTTGTTATGGCAAGCCTAAATAAGTTCAGGAGTAAAAATGTGCTTAACAAGTCACATAATAAGTTGCATGGACTCACTCTGTGTGCAATAATAGTGGTTAACATGATTTTTGAATCACTACCTCATCTCTGTACCCCACACATACAATTATATGTAAGGTCCCTCAGTCAACCAGTGAAGAGATGACACTGGGAGATGAATTCAGCTTTCAGCAGGACAATAACCTAAAACACAAGTCCAAATCTACGCTGGAGTTTCTTACCAAGAAGACAGTGAATGTTCCTGAGTGGCCAAGTTAGTTTTGACTTAAATCTGCTTGAAAATCTATGGCAAGACTTTAAAATGGTTGTCTAGCAATGATCAACAAACTTGAAGAATAGCTTGAAGAATTTTGCAAAGAATAATGGGCAAATATTGTACAATCCAGGTGTGCAAAGCTCTTAGAGACTTACCCAGAAAGACTCACAGCTGTAATCGCTTCCAAAGGTGATTCTAACATGTATTGACTCAGGGGTGTGAATACTTATGTAAATTAGATACAGTATTTCTGAAAACATGTTTTCACCTTGTCATTATGAGGTATTGTGTGTAGACTTATTCCACATATTGTGTGTAGGTGGGTGATAGAAAAAAATTGATTTAATCCATTTTGAATTCAGGCTGTAACACAACAAAATGTGGAATACGTCAAAGGGTATGAATACTTTCTGAAGGCACTGTATACACTCACCGGCCAATTTATTAGGTACACCCATCTAGGATCAGGTCAGACCCTCATTTGCCTCCAGAACTGCCTGAATTCTTTGGGGCATTGTACAAGGTGTCGGAAACATTCCACAGAGATGTTGGTCCATGCGGCGGTACATCCATGCACTATTGGGCTGAGGTCTGGGGACTGCACTCTCATGTTCCAGGCAATGTTTTTCCACTCCTCAATTGTCCAGTGTTGGTGATAGTGTGCCCACTGGATCCGCTTCTTCTTGTTTTTAGCTAATAGGAGTGGAACCCGGTGTGGTCGTCTGCTGCAATAGCCCATCCGTGACAAGGATTGACGAGTTGCGCGTTCCGAGATGCCGTTCTGCACACCACTGTTGTACTGTGCCTTTATTTGTCTGTATGTGGCCCGCCTGTTAGTTTGCATGATTCTTTCCATTCTCCTTCGACCGCTCTCTTCAACAAGCTGTTTTGCCCACAGGACTGCCACTGACTGGATGTTTTTTGTTTGTCTAACCATTCTCGATAAACCCTAGACACTGTCGTCGTGAAAAGCCACGGAGGGCGGCCGTTTCTAACATACTGGATCCTGTGCGCCTGGGACCGACAATCATACCATGCTCAAAGTTGCTTAGGTCACTTGTTTTGCACATTCTAACGTTCAATCGAACAGTAACTGAATGCCTCGATGCCCGTCTGCCCGCTTTATATAGCAAGCCACAGCCACGTGACTCACTGTCTGTAGGAGCAATCCATTTTCGTGATCCGGGTGGTGTACCTAATAAACTAGCCGGTGAGTGTAAAAGCTAATTAAATCGAATACAGGCTTAACTGAATGACAACAGAAACAGAATACAATATGGAATTTTATTGAATAGTTTGGGGTAGGCGGCCTACCATAGGCCTTGTCTCAGAGGAATGCTCTTCAGAGTCAGATGCTGATGACAGGTTGCCCTATGCTGGGCAGCTGGCATCGAAACACCCCACTGAGAGAATGGGGATCCGATGACGGGCCTTCAGTTGGTGGTGGTGGGGAGGTAGAAGGTTGTTGGAAATCTGTTGCAGCAAAACAGCAAGTGGGAGACAACTTTTGAGTTGAGGTAATTGAGGTAATACAGTTGAAGTCGGAAGTTTAAATACACTTAGGTTGGAGTCATTAAAACTCGTTTTTTAACCACTCCACAAATTTCTTGTTAACAAACTATAGTTTTGGCAAGTCGGTTAGGACATCTGCTTTGTGCATGACACAAGTCATTTTTCCAACAATTGTTTACAGACAGATTATTTAATTTATAATTCACTGTATCACAATTCCAGTGGGTCAGAAGTTTACATACACTAAGTTGACTGTGCCTTTAAACAGCTTGGAAAATTCCAGAAAATGATGTCATGGCTTTAGAAGCTTCGGATAGGCTAATTGACATCATTTGAGTCAATTGGAGGTGTACCTGTGGATGTATTTCAAGGCCTACCTTCAAACTCTTTGCCTCTTTGCTTGACATCATGGGAAAATCAAAAGAAATCAGCCAAGACCTCAGAAAAATATTTGTAGACCTCCACAAGTCTGGTTCATCCTTGGGAGCAATTTCCAAACACCTGAAGGTACCACGTTCATCTGTACAAACAATAATACGCAAGTATAAACACCATGGGACCACGCAGCCGTCATACTGCTCAGGAAGAAGACGCATTCTGTCTCCTAGAGATGAACGTACTTTGGTGCGAAAAGTGCAAATCAATCCCAGAACAACAGCAAAGGACCTTGTGAAGATGCTGGAGGAAACAGGTACAAAAGTATCTATATCCACAGTAAAACAAGTCCTATATCGACATGACCTGAAAGGCCGCTCAGCAAGGAAGAAGCCACTGCTCCAAAACCGTCATAAAAAAGCCAGACTACGGTTTGCAACTGCACATGGGGACAAAGATCGTACTTTTTGGAGAAATGTCCTCTGGTCTGATGAAACAAAAATAGAACTGTTTGGCCATAATGACCATTGTTATGTTTGGAGGAAAAAGGGGATAGCTTGCAAGCCGAAGAACACCATCCCAACCGTGAAGCACAGGGGTGGCAGCATCATGCTGTGGGGGTGCTTTGCTGCAGGAGGGACTGGTGCACTTCACAAAATAGATGGCATCATGAGGAAGGAAAATTATGTGGATATATTGAAGCAACATCTCAAGACATCAGTCAGGAAGTTAAAGCTTGGTCGCAATATGGGGCTTCCAAATGGACAATGACCCCAAGCATACTTCCAAAGTTGTGGCAAAATGGCTTAAGGACAACAAAGTCAAGGTATTGGAGTGGCCATCACAAAGCCCTGACCTCAATCCTATAGAACATTTGTGGGCAGAACTGAAAAAGCGGGTGCGAGCAAGGAGGCCTACAAACCTGACTCAGTTACACCAGCTCTGTCAGGAGGAATGGGCCAAAATTCACCCAACTTATTGTGGGAAGCTTGTGGAAGGCTAAACGAAATGTTTGACCCAAGTTAAACAATTTGAAGGCAATGCTACCAAATACTAATTGAGTGTATGTAAACTTCTGACCCACTGAGAATGTGATGAAAGAAATAAAAGCTGAAATAAATCATTCTCTCTACTATTATTCTGACATTTCACATTCTTAAAATAATTTGGTGATCCTAACTGACCTAAGATAGTGAATATTTACTAGGATTAAATGTCAGGAATTATGAAAAACTGAGTTTAAATGTATTTGGCTAAGGTGTATGTAAACCTCCGACTTCAACTGTAAATACTCCCCTAGATTCATGCCCATTGGTTGAAAGAAAGGATAGTATTTATTGGACGAGTGAGCCCATAGGTTAAATCAGCAACCATGGTGGAATTGCCTTAGCGTGCCATGCTCATAGTGTGAAGTTAATAGGTGAATGACATTCCGCATGCTTGCTAATAGTAAAGGAGGAGGAGAGGTGATGCTATACTGATGAGGTAACATTATGACACTACCTTGTAAATACCTGCTTTGCTTTTGAGGTAATTGTCACGCCCTGGCTCTGGGGACTCTAGTATGTTGAGCCAGGGTGTGAGTGTTCATTTGTTTATGTTCTAGTTTGTATTTCTATGTTGGCCTGAGTGACTCCCAATCAGAGGCAACGAGTGTCAGCTGGTTGTCTCTGATTGGGAGCCATATTTAAACTGTCTATCTTTCCCTTTGTGTTTGTGGTTTCTTGTTCTTATTTGGTTTGTTTATGTAACCAGAGACATCACGTTTTCGTCTGTTGTTTTGATCGTGTGATCATACTCTAATAAATATAAATATGTTCACCTTCAACGCTGCGCATTGGTCCTCCTCCTTAGACGATCGTGACAGAAGAAACCACCAGAACTGGACCAAGCAGCCTAGTGAGGAGCAGAGTGGGTGGACTTGGCAACAGTGGAGGAAGAGCTTCGACTGGGTCAAGCCGAATGAGGAGCTGAATGGCGGAGATTGGAAGCAGAAGAGCGAGAGTTGGGCGAGAATTATCGAGGCCTGGCCCACGGGGAAGAGAGACTCCCAGAAAATTTTTAGGGGGGGGCTCACGACGTCGGACCAGCAGGAGGCCGCGATAGAGCGGTCCAGCGGGTTGCCAGAGGAGGCCGCCAGGTTACGGGGGCCACTGGTCAAAGAGGGGATGGAGGATGTAGAGGCACGGCGAGAGGTACTGGCGTGTGTTGCCAGTCCGGTCCGGCCTGTTCCTGATCCCCACGTAGGGCCAGTGGTGTGTGTTCCCAGTACGGTCCGGCCTGTTCCTGCCACTCGCACCAAGTCTACGGTGCGCATCGCCAGCTCGGCCCATTCCTTCTCCCCGCACCAAGTCAGTGGTGCGTTTCGTCAGCCCTGTCCGGCCCGTTCCTGCTCTCCGCACCAAGTCTGTGGTGCGCGTCGCCAGCCCAGTCCGGCCCATTCCTGCTCCCCGCACCAAGTCGGTGGTGCGTTTCGTCAGCCCTGTCCGGCCCGTTCCTGCTCTCCGCACCAAGTCTGTGGTGTGCGTCGCCAGCCCAGTCCGGCCCATTCCTGCTCCCCGCACCAAGTCAGTGGTGCGTTTCGTCAGCCCTGTCCGGCCCGTTCCTGCTCCCCGCACCAAGTCAGTGGTGCGCGTCGTCAGCCCGGCACGTCCGTTCCTGCTCCCCGCACCAAGTCAGTGGTGCGCTCGTCAGCCCGGCTCGCCCGCTCCTGCTCCCCCACACCAAGCCAGTGGTGTGCGTCGTCAGTCGGCACGGTCCCGTGCCTGTTCCACCCGGTGGCGGGTCCGGCACCGGTCAGGTGCTGCGTCACGCCGGAGCTAGAGCAATCCGCTCCACCTGTGTTCAGTTCAGCTCTGGTCAGCAGGGCCAGACCGGACCAGGGGTACTTTGGGGGGTTAGAGAAGGAGTGGGGGTCATGTCCGGAGCCGGATCCGCCGCCGAGGCGGAGTGCCCACCCGGTCCCTCCCCTGTTGTATTTGGTTGGCGCGGTCGGAGTCCGCGCCTTTAGGGGGTACTGTCACGCCCTGGCTCTGGGGACTCTAGTATGTTGAGCCAGGGTGTGAGTGTTCATTTGTTTATGTTCTAGTTTGTATTTCTATGTTGGCCTGAGTGACTCCCAATCAGAGGCAACGAGTGTCAGCTGGTTGTCTCTGATTGGGAGCCATATTTAAACTGTCTATCTTTCCCTTTGTGTTTGTGGTTTCTTGTTCTTATTTGGTTTGTTTATGTAACCAGAGACATCACGTTTTCGTCTGTTGTTTTGATCGTGTGATCATACTCTAATAAATATAAATATGTTCACCTTCAACGCTGCGCATTGGTCCTCCTCCTTAGACGATCGTGACAGTAATGTTATAACCACTACCATATAAATACCTGCCATGCTGATGAGCGAGGTAGGAAGTGATGTGAATGATATGAGTTTGTTTAGATTAATGAAACGTGACAATCCATTCAGACCAGCCTTACTGATTGAACTTTTGTAAACTATATTACATTTTAAAAAGTTAAGACAAATATTTAGGCTATATTGAAGCATTAGGTTCTAGGTGCGTGAGGAATAGCTGCTTAGATTGGAAAGGAGGCAGAGCGTGGATTAAGCTTTCCTCAATAACTGGGCCTGCCGGGAGCATACTGTATGTGGCCACATTATTATAGGATGACTTGGGAGAATGATGATCCGCAACAGACGGCGCATCTCAGTATCAGAAGTAAAAATACAGCCAGACCGGCTTGCTACTGTGCCTTTTCTAGACCTTATAAACTGTCGAGAGTGGACCCACAACTGATCCAAATGGAATAAAACTTTCAAATCACAGGGCTATTTGTTCAGCACTTTTGAAATATACAGCGACAGAATTCAGAACATGGGCCATTCTTACAGTATTCTCCATGTACACCAAGTCAGAACCGTAGGATAAATAACAGAGTCATATAAGCAGATAATGAAAGCTCTTACAATATTCGATGACATTTCTCTAAAACAGGCTATAGACTACTAACTAACTTAGCCTACTGTTCTGACTTGGTGGTGCACATGTAGCCTATAGCCTGTTTTAGAGAAATGTCATCATCAAATATTGTAAGAGCTTTCATTGTCTGCTTATATGACCCCGTTATTTATCGTACGGTTCTGAAACAACATACACTTAGTATTAATTTCTTAGCTACTGTATACATACTGTATCTCCCTGGCATATTACATAATTTATGCAGCAGTATACAAGACATATTTTTGGACTCACCGTTGTTGTGCTGTTGTGCTGTCAGTGCTCTAGAGTTCCAAACTTGGAATTCTGAGTTAGATGACCATTCAAAACGTATTTTCTCAGTCCAAGCTAATTTTTTTGTAAGAATATAGAGCTGGGACACCATAGTGTTAGCTTTAGAAAACTGTTTAGTAAGTTAACACCCGATATCGTTACAGAGCATTATGGGTACATCATGCTACATATCCTCCTCAGCAATACTGTTTCTGAATAAACATGTCTTTTAACATAAACCACAGTATTATTTTAATTAAAACATAACACCGTTCTGTTCTAACGTGAACTGTTCCTTTTCTTATGATACTGAACTCAGGTTTCTTTTCAATCTTTACAAGTCCAGCCTTTCTGGAGCTTTTGAAACCCTGCCTGATCTAGTGAATGTTTTTTGCACTGGGGGATCACCAGTAGGACGAGGTGAATTCTGTTTCTCCTGAGTATGCCCCGGTCAGACTCTACCAAGTAGGATCTCGGTGTTGTGGCTGTTCTCAGAACTGATCCTGGAGTTTGTTCTGTAGTGATCCAAACTTTCTGTCCAGATGTGAGCTCTGGTAGTGGTCTTGAGTGGTGGTGATGGTCGTAGTTCTTTGTTTGCTTCAGCCTTCCTTCCTCATCCATTTTGCAGAAAGCCTGCACATCCGGCCACTTGGGATCCAGTTTGGTTGTTGTTTGTGGTAGGCTTGTGCGCAGATGTCTCCCCATTAGCAGTTGTGCTGGAGAGAATCCATGCTCCAATGGTGTGGCTCGTTATGCCAACAGCGCTCTGCTATGGTTTATGTATCTTTTTCAGAGATTTTTTTATGGTCTGTACAGCACGCTTCTCCATTTGCTTGCGGGTACCGCAGACTGCTTGTGATATGCGTGAATTTGTTCTCTTGAGCGTATACTCGGAAGATCTCAGCTGAGAACTGCGGTCCATTGTCTGAAACTACAGTCTCAGCGATGGGCAAAGGCCTCTTTTACAGCAAGATGGTGCCGGAGGAGATGGCTGCTGTTACGGCCCTCTAACCAATTGTGCTATTGTGTGTTTTTTCGCATTATTTGTAATTTATTCTGTACATAATGTTTCTGCCACCGTCTCTTATGACCAAAAACGACTTCTGGATATCAGGACAGCGATTACTCACCTCGTATTAGACTAAGATATTTTCTTCAACGAGTCGGACGCGAAGGATATTCTACAGACACCCGACAAGGTCCAAATCCCTGTCATTCGCATGAAAAAGAGACAGAGATATCGTGGACGTAGGTCGGGGTGCCTTGTCAGGATCCGACGGCAAGCGAGTAATCTGCCTCTTACATCAATCCTATTAGCCAACGTACAATCATTTGAAAACAAAATGGCGACCTAAGATCAAGGATATCCTACCAACTGGACATAAAAAACTGTAATAATTTATGTTTCACCGAGTCATAGCTGAATGACGACATGGATAACATACAGCTGGCGGGATATACGCTACATCGGTAGGATAGAACAGCTGACTCCGGTAAGACAAGGGGTGGTGGTCTGTGTATATTTGTAAACAACAGCTGAGTGTCTGTGGTATTATGAGTCTTTCTCCTTTCAGAAAAAGGTCACCTGCCATGAGAAGCTCCGCCCTGACCTGCCAGAAAGGTGCCACGTCTGTTTGCAGTTTGTGTTTGTCCGGCCATTCGGTAAGGCAGTATTGTTAAACTTTTTTGCAGGTTTCGTCGGCTTATGCCTCTGATCTGTTTCACTCGAGCCTCTGTAGCTGGTAGTGAGGAAACAATGGTGTCCACGTACACTTCAACTTATTTTTCCACTTGTAGGTCGTCTGTAGATGGTGCGTCACCCATCGGTGCCGTCGACAGCATATCTGCAGTGATAAGATTATTCCCTGGCACATGGATGATGTTGTAGGCAAATCTCAGAAGTCGCATTCAAAATCGTAGGAACGTGGGCGTCAGCTGATCTAGGGCTCTGGAGCCTAGCAACGGTACCAGGGGTTTGAGGTCAGTTTGTAGTGTGAACTGCAGGCCCTGAAGGTACGGGGTCAGTCTTTCACACGCCCACGTGGCTGCTAAGGCCTCTTTCTCAATCTGTGCATAGCACTTCTCTGTGTCAGTCATTCCTCTTGAGATGTACAGTGGGGAAAAAAAGTATTTAGTTAGCCACCAATTGTGCAAGTTCTCCCACTTAAAAATATGAGAGAGGCCTGTAATTTTCATCATAGGTACACGTCAACTATGACAGACAAATTGAGGGGAAAAAATCCAGAAAATCACATTGTAGGATTTTTTCTGAATTTATTTACAAATTATGGTGGAAAATAAGTATTTGGTCACCTACAAACAAGCAAGATTTCTGGCTCTCACAGACCTGTAACTTCTTCTTTAAGAGGCTCCTCTGTCCTCCACTTGTTACCTGTATTAATGGCACCTGTTTGAACTTGTTATCAGTATAAAAGACACCTGTCCACAACCTCAAACAGTCACACTCCAAACTCCACTATGGCCAAGACCAAAGAGCTGTCAAAGGACACCAGAAACAAAATTGTAGACCTGCACCAGGCTGGGAAGACTGAATCTGCAATAGGTAAGCAGCTTGGTTTGAAGAAATCAACTGTGGGAGCAATTATTAGGAAATGGAAGACATACAAGACCACTGATAATCTCCCTCGATCTGGGGCTCCACACAAGATCTCACCCCGTGGGGTCAAAATGATCACAAGAACGGTGAGCAAAAATCCCAGAACCACACGGGGGGACCTAGTGAATGACCTGCAGAGAGCTGGGACCAAAGTAACAAAGCCTACCATCAGTAACACACTACGCCGCCAGGGACTCAAATCCTGCAGTGCCAGACGTGTCCCCCTGCTTAAGCCAGTACATGTCCAGGCCAGTCTGAAGTTTGCTAGAGTGCATTTGGATGATCCAGAAGAGGATTGGGAGAATGTCATATGGTCAGATGAAACCAAAATAGAACTTTTTGGTAAAAACTCAACTCGTCGTGTTTGGAGGACAAAGAATGCTGAGTTGCATCCAAAGAACACCATACCTACTGTGAAGCATGGGGGTGGAAACATCATGCTTTGGGGCAGCTTTTCTGCAAAGGGACCAGGACGACTGATCCGTGTAAAGGAAAGAATGAATGGGGCCATGTATCGTGAGTTTTTGAGTGAAAACCTCCTTCCTTCAGCAAGGGCATTGAAGATGAAACGTGGCTGGGTCTTACAGCATGCCAATGATCCCAAACACACCGCCCGGGCAACGAAGGAGTGGCTTCGTAAGAAGCATTTCAAGGTCCTGGAGTGGCCTAGCCAGTCTCCAGATCTCAACCCCATAGAAAATGTTTGGAGGGAGTTGAAAGTCCGTGTTGCCCGGCGACAGCCCCAAAACATCACTGCTCTAGAGGAGATCTGCATGGAGGAATGGGCCAAAATACCAGCAACAGTGTGTGAAAACCTTGTGAAGACTTACAGAAAACGTTTGACCTGTGTCATTGCCAACAAAGGGTATATAACAAATTATTGAGAAACTTTTGTTATTGACCAAATACTTATTTTCCACCATAATTTGCAAATAAAATCATTAAAAATCCTACAATGTGATTTTCTGGATTTTTTTTCCTCATTTTGTCTGTCATAGTTGACGTGTACCTATGATGAAAATTACAGGCCTCTCTCATCTTTTTAAGTGGGAGAACTTGCACAATTGGTGGCTGACTAAATACTTTTTTTCCCCCACTGTATGTCACAGCTCTCCAAGTGTTGTCAGCCTGTTTCTAAGTCAGCACCGCACCTATGCCATATTACGATGTGTCTGCTGCAACCGTTGTCTCCACCTTGCACGAGTACTGAGCGAGCGCTTTTTGGAGAACTCAGTTAGTCCTCGAGCTTCTGAAAAGCTGTATATTTTCCCCCAGCACCACTCGTTCTTCTCTCGCCTCAGCTCATTCAATGGCTTGCTGTATGTAGCCAGTTGGGGCAGAAACTTAGCAAGGTAGTTCGCCATTCCCATCAGTCGGCGAACACCCACTACACATGGAGGCTCCGGCATCTTATTGGGGTCTGGCTCCAGTCCTGAGGCAGATACCCTGTGACCGAAGAAGATGATTTCTTCCTTGGCAAACTCACACTTTTCATTGAGTGTGAGACCTTCCAGCTGTATTTTCTGAAGTACTTTGTGAAGTCTCGTCGTGTTCTTGTCCATCACGTCCAAACACCAGAATGTCGTCAGCGTGGCACACAACACCCTTGAAGTTCTCAAACATTTGAGACATCCTTCTCTGAAAATGCTCGGGTGCCGATGAAATGCTAAATGGCAATCTGTTGAAGGGGTACCTCTTAAACGGCATGATGAAGGTAGTGAGTGGGCGAGACTCTGGTGCGAGCGCGATTTGACAAAATCCAGATCAAGCATCCAGCTTCGTGAAGACTTTATCATTGGTCAACATTGCCAGTTTCTCATCTACCGCTGGAAGAATGAGACGCTCTCTTATCATTGATTAACTCAGGGGTGTGAGGTCAACACACACTCTGCTTTCGGGACGACCACCATTCCGGAGCACCATTCTGTGGGCTCTGTCGCTTTGGTTATGACATCCATGTTCTCCATCCTGACCAGCTCTCCATATACTTTTTCTCACATGGGGAGCAGAACATGTTGTGGTGTTGAAAGAGAACAGGGTGTGGTTCCATCTTTGAGCTTTATCTTGTATGACTCTTGGAGTTTCCCCAGTCCTTGAAGGACGGACGGATAGACGGCAAAGACGGTCTCTGGCTGTGTCACTTCTTCAATTCTGTTCAGGCCTAAGAGTGGTTGTGTCAGTCCTGCTACAATGTACACCTCTTGTTCCGTGCTGTACCCTTTAGCTATCAGCTTGCTCTTAAAGCAGCCTTTCACATCAAGCCCCGGCCCATATAGACTCTTGGTTGGTCTAACCAGACTGCCATCATGTTGTTTGAAGTATTTCTCTTGTAAAGCTGTCACAGATGCTCCTGTGTCGAGTTTGAAGCTGATTATTTTTCTCCATCCACGGCTGTGTATCTTGCGAGGACAGTTCACCTAGGAAAGCATAGTCTTGTGGTTCAGTGGTGGGCTTTGACTGTGTGTACAGCTTGAGAAGAATAACAGACTGCTGCATAATGTCCCTTTTTGTAAAACTTTCTGCACTCAGCCTGGACAGTCCTTCCATCCATGTTGTCGTCCTCCTCCACATCTTTTGCATCCCTTTTCACTTGGACTGTCATCTGTTTTGTTTTTCCCTTTGTATGTTGTCTGTGCAAGGGAATGTGTTCCCTTTATTCCATTTTACTTTGATGGCGTCCACATTTGTGATGGTTTCTACTCCTACTGCATTGCTGTGCAATAATGTTTGTTGTTCCTTTACAGTTTCACATTATCTGACTCTTTGAATAGCTTTTGCCAGTGTCAACTGAAGCTGTTCTGACAGCCTTCTGTCATTTATTACAACGACAATTCTGTCTCTCATCAGTTCTTCTTTGAGCACTCCAATATTACAGCTGTGATGAAAGCCTATGCACTCTCTCCCTCATCTTGACATCTCATGTTGAATTGAGCTCTCTCAAAAATAACATTGTGTTTTCCTACACAGTGCTGCTCAAATGCTCCTGTTACAGCATCATACTGCTTTTTTCTGCATCAGTCAATGGCAATACTCCCAAAATATCATCAGCGGTATCCCCCATAGCATACAGTGCATTCTGAAAGTATTCAGACCCCTTGACTTTTTCCGCATTTTGTTACGTTACAGCCTTATTCTAAAATGGATTAAATAGTTTTTTCCCCTCATCAATCAAATCAAATCAAATCAAATTGTATTTGTCACATACACATGTTTAGCAGATATCATAGCGGGTGTAGCGAAATGCTTATGCTTCTAGCTCCGACAGTGCAGTAATATCTAACAAGTAATATCTAACAATTTCACAACATATACCCAATACACACAAAACTTGTAAGGAATGGGATTTAAGAATATATACATATATGGACAAGCATTGACAGAGCGGCATGGATTAAGATACAGTAGAATATTATAGAATAGAATGCAATATATACATATGAGATGAGTAGTGCAATATATGTAAACATTATTAAAGTGACTAGTGATTTCAATAGGCAGCAGAAGCCTCTAATGTGCTAGTGATGGCTGTTTAACAGTCTGATGGCCTTGAGATAGAAGCTGTTTTTCATTCTCTTGGTCCCAGCTTTGATGCACCTGTACTGACCTCGCCTTCTGGATGATAGCGGGGTGAACAGGCAGTGGTTCGGTTGGTTGATGTCCTTTTTGGCCTTCCTGTGACATCGGGTGCTGTATGTGTCTTGGAGGGCGGGTAGTTTGCCCCCAGTAATGCGTTCGGCAGACCACACCACCCTCTGCAGAGCCCTGCGGTTGTGGGTGGTGCAGTTGCCATACCAGGTGGTGATACAGCCTGACAGGATGCTCTCAATTGTGCATCTGTAAAAGTTTGTGAGGGTTTTAGGTGTTAAGCCGAATTTCTTCAGCCTCCTGAGGTTGAAGAGGCTCTGTTGCGCCTTCTTCACCACACTGTCTGCGTGGGTGGACCATTTCAGTTTGTCGGTGATGTGTACGCCAAGGAACTTGAAGCTTTCTACCTTCTCCACTGCGGTCCCGTCGATGTGGATAGGGGGGTGCACCCTCTGCTGTTTCCTGAAGTCCACGATCATCTCCTTTGTTTTGTTGATGTTGAGTGAGAGGTTATTTTCCTGACACCACACTCCCAGAGCCCTCACCTCCTCCCTGTATGCGGTCTCGTCATTGTTGGTTATCAAGCCTACTGATGATTGAGTTGGAGGCGTGCTTGGCCATGGGTGAACAGAGAGTACAGGAGGGGGCTGAGAACGCACCCTTGTAGGGCCCCAGTGTTGAGGATAAGCGAAGTGGAGATGTTGTTTCCTACCGTCACCACCTGGGGGCGGCCCGTCAGGAAGTCCAGGACCCAATTGCACAGGGCAGGGTTCAGACCCAGGGCCTCAAGCTTAATGATGAGCTTGGAGGGAACTATGGTGTTGAATGCTGAGCTGTAGTCAATGAACAGCATTCTTACATAGGAATTCCTCTTGTCCAGATGGGATAGGGCAGTGTGCAATGTGATGGCGATTGCATCGTCTGTGGATCTATTGGGGTGGTAAGCAAATTGAAGTGGGTCTAGGGTGACAGGAAAGGTAGAAGTGATATGATCCTTGACTAGTCTCTCAAAGCACTTCATGATGACAGAGGTGAGTGCTATGGGGCGATAGTCATTTAGTTCAGTTACCTTTGCTTTCTTGGGTACAGGAACAATGGTGGCCATCTTGAAGCATGTGGGAACAGCAGACTGGGAAAGGGAGAGATTGAATATGTCCATAAACACACCAGCCAGCTGGTCTGCGCATGCTCTGAGGACGTCTGGGCCGGCAGCCTTGCGGGGGTTAACATGCTTAAATGTCTTAATCACGTCGGCCATGGAGAAGGAGAGGCCACTGTCCTTGGTAGTGGGCCTCGTCAGTGGCACTGTGTTATCCTCAAAGCGGGCGAAGAAGGTGTTTAGCTTGTCTGGAAGCGAGACGTCGGTGTCGGCGACGTGGTTGGTTTTCTTTTTGTAGTCCGTGATTGTCTGTAGACCCTGCCACATACGTCTCGTGTCTGAGCCGTTGAATTGCGACTCCACCTTGTCTCTATACTGATGTTTTGCCAGTTTAATTGCCTTGCGGAGTGAGTAGCTACACTGTTTGTATTCTGCCATATTCCCAGTTACCTTGCCATGGTTGAATGCGGTGGTTCGCGCTTTCAGATTTGCGCGGATGCTGCCGTCTATCCAATCTACACACAATACCCCATAATGACAAATCAAAAACCATTTTTTAGACGGAAATATCACATAAATATTCAGACCCTTTATTCAGTACTTTGTTAAAGCACCTTTGGCAGCGATTACAGCCTTGAGTCTTCTTGGGTATGACGCTACAAGCTTGGCACACCTGTATTTGGGGAGTTTCTCCCATTCTTCTCTGCAGATCCTCTCAAGCTCTGTCAGGTTCGATGGGGAGTGTCGCTGCACAGCAATTTTCAGGTCTCTCCAGAGATGTTAGATCGGGTTCAAGTCCGGGCTCTCGCTGGGCCACTCAAGGACATTCAGAGACTTGTCCCGATGCCACTCCTGCGTTGTCTTGGCTGTGTGCTTAGGGTTGTTGTCTTGTTGGAAGGTGAACCTTCGCCCCAGTCTGAGGTCCTGAGCACTCTGGAGCATGGTTTCATCAAGGATCTCTCTGTATTTTGCTCTGTTCATCTTTCCCTCGATCCTGACAAGTCTCCCAGTCCCTGCCGCTGAAAAACATCCCCACAGCATGATGCTGCCACCACCATGCTTCACTGTAGGGATGGTGCCAGGTTTCTTCCAGACGTGACAGTTGGCATTCAGGCCGAAGAGTTCAATCTTGGTTTCATCAGACCAGAGAATCTTGTTTCTCATAGTCTGAGAGTCTTTAGGTGACTTTTGGCAAACTCCAAGCGGGCCGTCATGTGCCTTTTACTGAGGAGTGGCTTCCGTCTGGCCACTCTACCATAAAGGCCTGATTGGTGGAGTGCTGCAGAGATCGTTGTCCTTCTGGAAGGTTCTCCCATCTCCACAGAATAACTCTGGCGCTCTGTCAGAGTGAGCATCGGGCTCATGGTCACCTCCCTGACCGAGGCCCTTCTCCCCCGATTGCTCAGTTTGGCCAGGCGGCCAGCTCTAGGCCAGTTCTAGGATGAGTCTTGGTGGTTCCAAAATTCTTCCATTTAAGAATGATGGAGGCCACTGTGTTCTTGGTGGAGGCCAATGCTGCACACATTTTTTGGTACCCTTCCCCAGATCTGTGCCTCAACACAATCCTGTCTCGGAGCTCTACGGACAATTCCTTAATCCTCATGGCTTGGTTTTTGCTCTGACATCCATTGTCAACTGTGGGACCTTACATAGACAGGTGTGTGTATTTCCAAATCATGTCCAATCAATTGAATTTACCACAGGTGGACTCCAATCAAGTTGTAGAAACATCTCAAGGATGATCAATGGAAACAGGATGCACCTGAGCTCAATTTCAAGTCTCATAGCAAAAGGTATAAATATTGATGTAAATAAGGTATTTCTGTTTTTAATTTTTAATACATTTGCAATAATTTCTAAAAACCTGTTTTTGTTTTGTCATTATGGGGTATTGTTTGTAGATTGAAAGAAAATAATAATAATTTAATCCATTTTAGAATAAGGCAGTAGCGTAACAAAATGTGGAAAAAGTCAAGGGGTCTGAATACTTTCCGAATGCACTGTATACAAGAGAGTTCACCTGATATTCCTCTGGTTTTGTATTCAGCCCTAATGCCAGATGAAAACTCTCAAATCTCCTGATCCATCTTGGCCAATCTGCCGTGTTTGAGAAGTCAAAGTGCTCTAGATGAGTTATATGTACCGCTGACATTATTTATTTATTTATATATACATTTTTATTATTATTATTATTATTATTATTATTATTGCTTGCAGAGAAAGTTTTCCTCCTCCTAGCGTTTTTTTTCTTCTTTCTTTTTTTATTATTATTTGTAAATGTTTTCCTGTCTGTCCCTGTGTGCTGCTCCGTGAGGGCCTGGCGTTGCCTAGCAACTAAGACTCCACACCATGCTCCACACACACACAGTAGGCTCATGGACAGACACGCTGCTGCTGCTGGGCTTCCTCCCGACTTTAGCTAGCAAGCGTCACAACGTTGTTCATTTGCACAATGTCTCTGGTTCACTTTCACTTGTAAATGTTCACACTCACCAAGAATGAGATTCGGTACCTAGTTTCAGCAGAGTGGCGATCAACGTCAGATTTTCTTCACTTCTGACACCATGTAAGAATATAGATCCAGGACACCATAGTGTTATCTTTAGAAAACTGATTTGCCAGTAGATTGTCGATGTGATTCATGATGATGACTGCGTGTCTAGCTTGCTAGCAAATATTGTGAAAGTATGATGTTGACATGATTAGTCCAATCAAAGCTACAGAAGATATAATGTGATTTGATGTAATTTTATCTGTGGCCAATGACCTTGAGCCTTTTTGGATGGGCACTTCTAATGTAAATCTATGGCAGCACCCAAGGGGGCTTGAACTGCCTAGCTCTCTATGTAGATTCGGCAGTGACGTCGTGTCCCCATGAGTGGCAGAACACTGAGCCAATCAGAGCACAACTAGAGAAGATGTGGTCCTCTGTAGCTCAGCTGGTAGAGCACGGCGCTTGTAACGCCAAGGTAGTGGGTTCGATCCCCGGGACCACCCATACACAAAAATGTATGCACACACGACTGTAAGTCGCTTTGGATAAAAGCGTCTGCTAAATGGCATATTATTTTATTTATTATTTTTAAGATTACCAGTGCCTATGCTCTGTATTTTCTGATCAGACCCTTGACCCAAACGAGGGCACTACGTTCATTCACCTTTGGCCTGCTAGCCCCCCTACCTCTACGGAAGCACAGTTCCCTCTCAGCCCAGTCAAAGCTATTCGCTGCTCTGGCACCCCAATGGTGGAACAAGCTCCCCCACGACGCCAGGACAGCGGATTCAATGACCACCTTCCGGAGACACTTGAAACCCTACCTCCTTAAGGAATACCTGGAATAGTATAAAGGTAATCCTTCTTGCCCAGTCATGTGAAATCCATAGATTAAGGTCTAATGAATTTATTTAAATTGACTGATTTTCTTATATGACCTGTAACTCAGTAAAATTGTTGAAATTGTTGTATGTTGCGTTTATATTTTTGTTCAGTATAGATGCTCCATCTGCCCAATTGATTCAATGACAACAATGCAGTACTTCATATCATATAAATGTCATTGTACAGGTATACATCACAAATCAATTCAACATTGGTCAGGCCCAATGGTAGCCAAGTCTGCCCACAGTCTTTCATAAAGGTCTTGGCTTCAGAGGAGCTTTTTTATGGCCGGCTTACGCTCTGCATTGGGTAAATGTTACATTTAAGAAGTGGAATCAAAGAGGACAGTGCCATCACTCTCAGCTCAGTAAAGCTGATTATGTTCAACCAGATAAACGTGTTTGTATTGAACATCAAAATGGAGCTCACAGGCCTGCACAATGACAGGCATGCAGCCTAGTGGCAGAGCTCACACTATTCATTTACTGTAAATCTCTCACAGTCTATTTACATATGGCAGGTATATTGGTACATGCCAGGATCCTCTGGGCTATTTTTGGCTCCCCAGATATACTGCAGTAAGCTCATTTTTGTCTGTAGTTTGGATGTTTTTATACAGTATATGGTTATGAATATCCATGGTCAGTGTGTGCAACCAAGAGGAACTGATTTCATCATAACGATGGAAAGGATGATGACTTAGGTAATGATGAAAAATACAAATATGCCAACACTAACCATGTTTCCATCCACAGTTTTTATGAGAGTAAAGTCATACTGTATAAAATAAATTCAGGACAGCTGTGATGGAAACAGGACGTTTCGGTACAATTTTATAGATTCCGACATAATTTGTTCGTTGACATGGTGGGATCTTTTTGTGTCTAAAATGTATTATGTGAGAAATGGCAGTGGAAACGTCTTTATGCGCAAATATTGATATAATAACCATCATATCAAAGTAAACTTGGAGTCACATGATGACATGATGCGTGTAGTCCTCCTATTACGACTCTGGAAACCATGCAGTTTAAATTAGGCTACAGATTAAATGAATTATGATGAACGTCACAGGGTGGTGAAAGTGCATGGTGTGAGCTTGATGCTCCTTTCCAATAAATGTCGATGGTCTTATTCGGGTGACATGATGATCGATGCTTGACTGCCGTTTTGACAAATAAAAACACTAGCTCTTATCCATAATCTCATTATGTAGACTAGCCTACCAGCAGACCCTACCCGCACTGTCTCTCTCTGCAAGCTGTTGGCTAGAGCGCACATGCCAGGATCAGAGTAGGTACATTTTCTATTTACAAAACTATTGGAAGAGTTGACAAAACTATCAGAAAAAAAATGCGATGGAAACACATTGAACATTAGATTTTTATTCAGTACATGAAAACTTAAGCACTGATTTTTATCTCCAACAAGTCAGTTTGGTGGAAACACACCACTAGCGGGAAAATTCACATATTTTCTTTATGCGGATTTTAGAATATTCGCAAGAAAATCTGTTGCCAATTGGATGGAAACCCAGCTACTGTCAAAAATAAATTGTATCATTGTATATGGTTCATGTCTAGAACAGCGCCGGAGAAGATGGCTGCCGTTTTACAGCCCTCTAACCAATTGTACTATTATGTGTGTTTTTCTGCGTTATTCCACGTTATTTGTAATTTATTTTGTACATAATGTTTCTGCCATCGTCTCTTATAACCAAAAAGAGCTTCTGGATATCAGGACAGCGATTACTCACCTCGTATTGGACGAAGATTTTTTCTTCAACGAGGCGGCCGCGAAGGATATCATACAGACACCCGACAAGGCCCAAATCCCCGTCATTCGCATGAGGAAGAGACGGAGATATCGTGGACGTAGGTCGGGGTGCCTTGTAAGGATCCGACGGCGAGCGAGTAAACTGCCGCTCCCATCAATCCTATTAGCCAATCTTCAATCATTGGAGAACAAATTGGATGACCTAAGTCGTGGCTGAACGACGACATGGATAACATACAGCTAGCGGGCTATACTCTACATCGGCAGGATAGAACGGCTGACTCCGGTAAGACAAGGGGTGGCAGTCTGTGTATATTTGTAAACAACAGCTGGTGCACAAAATCAAATACTAAGGAAGTCTCGAGGTTTTGCTCGCCTGAGGTAGAGTATCTTATGATAAGCTGTAGACCGCACTATCTACCAAGAGATTTTTCATCTATATTTTTCATAGCTGTCTATTTACAACCACAAACCAATGCTGGCATTAAGATTGCACTGAATGAGTTGTATAAGGCCATAAATCAACAGGAAAACGCTCATCCAGATGCAGCGCTCCTAGTGGCCGGGGACTTAAATGCAGGGAAACTTAAATCCGTTCTACCTAATTTCTACCAGCATGTTAAATGTGCAACCAGAGGAAAAAAAACTCTGGACCACCTTTACTCCACACACAGAGACGCATACAAAGCTCTCCCTCGCCCTCCATTTGGCAAATCTGACCATAACTCTATCCTCCTGATTCCTGCTTATAAGCAAAAACTATAAAAGTGGTCAGATGACGCAGATGCTAAGCTACAGGACTGTTTTGCTAGCACAGACTGGAACATGTTCCGGGATTCTTCAGACAGCATTGAGGAGTACACCACATCAGTCACTGGCTTCATCAATAAGTGCATCGATGATGTCGTCCCCACAGTGACCGTACGTACATACCCCAACCAGAAGCCATGGATTACAGGAAACATCCGCACTGAGCTAAAGGGTAGAGCTGCCGCTTTCAAGGAGCGGGACTCTAACCCGGACGCTTATAAGAAATCCCGCTATGCCCTCCGACGAACCATCAAACAGGCAAAGAGTCAATACAGGACTAAGATTGAATCGTACTACACTGGCTCTGACGCTCGTCGGATGTGGCAGGGCTTGAAAACTATTACAGCCGCGAGCTGCCCAGTGACACAAGCCTACCAGACGAGCTAAACCACTTCTATGCTCGCTTCGAGGCAAGCAACACTGAAGCATGCATAAGAGCACCAGCTGTTCCGGATGACTATGTGATCACGCTCTCCATAGCCGATGTGAGTAAGACTTTTAAGCAGGTCAACATTCACAAGGCCGCAGGGCCAGACGGATTACCAGGACGTGTACACCGAGCATGTGCTGACCAACTGGCAAGTGTCTTCACTGACATTTTCAACATGTCCCTGACATAGTCTGTAATATCAACATGTTTCAAGCAGACCACCATAGTCCCCGTGCCCAAGGACTCTAAGATAACCTGCCTAAATGACTACCGACCCGTAGCACTGACGTCTGTAGCCATGAAGTGCTTTGAAAGGCTAGTCATGGCTCACATCAACAGCATTATCCCAGAAACCCTAGACCCACTCCAATTTGTATACCGCCCCAACAGATCCACAGATGATGCAATCTCTATTGCACTCCACACTGCCCTTTCCCACCTGGACAAGAGGAACACCTACGTGAGAATGCTATTCATTGACTACAGCTCAGCATTCAACACCATAGTGCCCTCTAAGCTCATCACTAAGCTAAGGATCCTGGGACTAAACACCTCCCTCTGCAACTGGATCCTGGACTTCCTGACGGGCCGCCCCCAGGTGGTAAGGGTAGGTAACAGCACATCTGCCACACTGATCCTCAACACGGGGGCCCCTCAGGGGTGCGTGCTCAGTCCCCTCCTGTACTCTCTGTTCACCCATGACTGCATGGCCAGGCACGACTCCAACACCATCATTAAGTTTGCCGACGACACAACGGTGGTAGGCCTGATCACCGACAACGATGAGACAGCCTATAGGGAGGAGGTCAGAGACCTGGCCGTGTGGTGCCAGGACAACAACCTCTCCCTCAACGTGACCAAGACAAAGGAGATGATTGTGGACTACAGGAAAAAAAAGAGGACTGAGCACGCCCCCATTCTCATCGACGGGGCTGTAGTGGAACAGGTTGAGAGCTTCAAGTTCCTTGGTGTCCACATCACCAACGAACTATCATGGTCCAAACACACCAAGACAGTCGTGAAGAGGGCACGACAAAGCCTATTCCCCCTCAGGAGACTGAAAAGATTTGGCATGGGTCCTCAGATCCTCAAAAAATTATACAGCTGCACCATCGAGAGCATTCTGACTGGTTGCATCACCGCCTGGTATGGCAACTGCTTGGCCTCTGACGCAAGGCACTACAGAGGGTAGTGCGTACGGCCCAGTACATCACTGGGGCCAAGCTTCCTGCCATCCAGGATCTCTATACCAGGTGGTGTCAGAGGAAGGCCCTCAAAATTGTCAAAGACTCCAGCCACCCTAGTCATAGACTGTTCTCTCTGCTACCGCACGGCAAGCGGTACCGGAGTGCCAAGTCTAGGTCCAAAAGACTTCTCAACAGCTTCTACCCCCAAGCCATAAGACTCCTGAACAGCTAATCATGGCTACCCGGACTATTTGCACTGCCCCCCCACCCCATCCTTTTACGCTGCTGCTACTCTGTTAATTATTTATGCATAATCACTTTAACTCTACCCACATGTACATATTACTTCAACTACCTCAACTAGCCGGTGCCCCCGCACATTGACTCTGCACACCGGTACCCCCGTGTATATATAGCCTCCCTATTGTTATTTTCTTTTACTTCTGCTCTTTTTTTCTCAACACTTTTTTTGTTGTTGTTTTATTTTTACTTTTTTTGTTAAAAAGAAATGCACTGTTGGTTACGGGCTGTAAGTAAGCATTTCACTGTAATGTCTGCACCTGTTGTATTCGGCGCATGTGGCCAATACAATTTGATTTGATTTGATTTGATTTAGCCTAGCTTTCACCCATTGCTTTTAAGGATAATTGACCAAGGTAATAGCTGGCCAATTTGACTCCAAAGGCTACAAACAAAGCTTTAAAAAGGTCAGCGTTATTAAGAGCCTCTAATTATATGAAATAAAGAGATCCTTGCCATGCATAAAACAATGTCTAATTGCTCACTAGCTGAACTCATGGTGTGAGAGTTTTGCAGATAACTCCTGTGAGGATTCTGGCCTTGGGTCAAAAACAGAAAGGAAAAAAATAAGATGTCAGAAACTTCAAAATTGCAACCTGAAAAGTGGGCTGTTATGGTATTTTTCTGGCACTTAGCTGACTATAATCAAGCATAAGAAAGCAATTGGATTAGACATGCACCTGCTGGAGGCCCTGTCATCAAACACCTCTTTATGCATGGCTTCAGTTGCACTTCAGGCTGTGCATCAGCTATGCTAATAGCTTGTCTCCCGTGGGGGGATACCCCAGCTGTGGCCAGCTTGGTTGGCATTGACAGAGACACCCTGAAGCTGCCTGCCTCAGTGTTTAACATTCACCTGCGCCATGTCTCCATGCAGCCCCCTCTGGGTAATGTCACTGTGCTGGCTACTGACAGCCTGCATCAAGGGCACAGAGAACATGTCCGCCTTCAGCAGCTTGACTGGGAATGCGTAGTGCTGCCAGGAGGAGGGAGAGAACAGAGAGCCAGTAATAGATTGAAATGTTTAAAAAATATATGTAATTGTTGTATCCAAATGCAGCCAAGCTGAAGAGCTACATCCCTTTATATACTTGACAGTGAACTAAAACTATTAATTATTATTATTATTATTTATTTTTTATTCCTTTACTGATTCAATTTGTTTAACTGAAACAAGAATATAAAGATGCGTGGAGTGGAATGGTGTGTGTTCATTTATCTTTCCCCAAATTGTATGAATAAGGCTATAAAAAAATGCATTAGCCGAGCAGTGAACCACTAAAGCAGTGGTGAAGTTGTGTTCCTGCCTCCCCCAGTGGGGTCCACTTCCACAGTACATTCACGTGAGGTTAGCAGAGGCTTCTCCCACATACATGCGGTAAAGAGATCAATTGAACTCGACCAAAACAATGGAAATGCCATGGAAATGCATGGGGGAAAGTTCCTGTGGGGGGAACAATCCCATTGCCCCCCAGCAAAATTAGCCTACATTAAGGCTATTGTTTGTACTTAGGGCGACAGGTAGCCTAGCGGTTAGAGCGTTGGGCCAGTAACCAAAAGGTTGATTCAAATACCCAAGCCGACAAAATCTGTCAATGTGACCTTGAGCAAGGCACTTAACCCTAATTTGCTCCAGGGGTTCTGTAACTATGGCTGACCCTGTAAAACAACAAATTTTACAGGGTCATAACGCTTGTATGGATGTCAACCCCAATACATGTTCATGTCATCATCACAAATCAACTGCATTACAATTAAAAATGACTTTGACTACCACCGATTTCTGTATGCTAGCTATGCTACCAGCTTATACGAACAGGAGTTAGCATTTAGCTGTCACTTCTAAATCTGAAAAAGGACAACTTCTAAATGTTATGCAGTGGAAATAGCCAAATATATCAAAATCAGACTTTAATAACCACGTGGGCCTGTTACGATACATAAATCATGACAGATTTGAATATCCACTTTGTTAGATCAGATTTGTTGAATGTGAGCCAAACCGGTGTCCTTCTAACCCACACAGTCTGCGTTCCATGGACCTCTTTACCGCATCTATGGGCCGAACCATCCCATCATCAGGGTCCAGAAGACGGAACAAATGTGCCTGACAGTCAGGAATAGTAACCTGGTGTCCCTCTGAGTGAGCTAGGCCGTGAATTGGTGCCTGATGCTCGGTGGCGACCATCTGTGTGCCCTTGTGCAAGGGGCAGGTCAGCCGTGTGGTAACGAGTGCACCGCCGCCCGCCTTCCTCAGGGCAGGAACACATGTGAGAATGGCAATCATGCTATGGCACCACAGACTCCTACTAGGCTTTATACTGACTACACAATTGGTTTTTGTTTACCTGAAAATGGATTAGGGGTGTACATTTATGAATTTTACATCAGGTTCATACGCTATACGGTCATTTTTTATTAAATTGTTTTGTGTGATAAGATCAGAAACTGTGTAGACTAGTGTCATCACAACTGTTCCTATACGTATGATGGAGCATCTTCAAGACTGATGGTTTCCTTGACAACATATTTGACAAGTTTTCTTAAAGCATTGCCTTAAAAAAGGATTGAAATAATACAGTATTAAATAAGTTATGGGCTGGTGAGAGCAACCCCATCACATACCTGAGCAGTTTCTGAGTCAATTTCACACAATGACAGAGTTTCATTCAGTGAGGATAATTGTCATTTCAAATCAAATCAAATCAAATCAAATCAAATTGTATTGGTCACATGCGCCGAATACAACAGGTGCAGACATTACAGTGAAATGCTTACTTACAGCCCTTAACCAACAGTGCATTTATTAAAAAAAAAATATATTAAAAAAAAAACAACAAAAAAAAGTGTTGAGAAAAAAAGAGCAGAAGTAAAATAAAGTGACAGTAGGGAGGCTATATATACAGGGGGGTACCGTTGCAGAGTCAATGTGCGGGGGCACCGGCTAGTTGAGGTAGTTGAGGTAATATGTACATGCGGGTAGAGTTAAAGTGACTATGCATAAATACTTAACAGAGTAGCAGCAGCGTAAAAAGGATGGCAGTGCAAATAGTCCGGGTAGCCATGATTAGCTGTTCAGGAGTCTTATGGCTTGGGGGTAGAAGCTGTTGAGAAGTCTTTTGGACCTAGACTTGGCACTCCGGTACCGCTTGCCGTGCGGTAGCAGAGAGAACAGTCTATGACTAGGGTGGCTGGAGTCTTTGACAATTTTGAGGGCCTTCCTCTGACACCGCCTGGTATAGAGGTCCTGGATGGCAGGAAGCTTTGCCCCAGTGATGTACTGGGCCGTACGCACTACCCTCTGTAGTGCCTTGCGGTCGGAGGCCAAGCAGTTGCCATACCAGGCGGTGATGCAACCAGTCAGGATGCTCTCGATGGTGCAGCTGTATAATTTTTTGAGGATCTGAGGACCCAAAAAGGACCCGAACTTTACGCTCATTTTGAATCAAAATGTGATTGCTCATCGTACGGTGTTCGCCAACACTAGTGCACTGATGTAGACTACTGACTGCTACCCTGAATAACAGCAGTGTCTGATAGGATTTTAATTGTCCTCAAAGGTGTTATTTGATTGATAACTTGTAGTAATAATAGTAGTATGTTTATTTGTGATGTGCAGAACACAGTTGTTCACAACATTTGGAGGGAGAGTTGCACTGAATGTTTCATGTGCTTTTCTAACTGTATACAGAGGGCAAGGCCACGATTAGCTTCAGTAATTTACTTAAATTGATACATCAAAACTCCTTTCCTATACTGTATAAGTCAAGACATCGACATGGATGGTTCAGCTCAAACAGAATGGTTTGTGTAGCGACGTGGTGGGACTGACTACATCCTGACATTCACAACCCCTGGTCTGCTCCCCCTTTTAATCTGTTGTCCTGCACTCACACTTAGCTATTAGAGGAATAGTTTTGTCATTTGGAATCCTTTTAAATGACAAGGAGTTTATGTAATTTAAGGTTAATTTAACAATTTTGGGGTAAGCTGAATAAAGATCCATATGGTACTGCATTGTAAAAGATTTTGCATAGTTGACGTTTTTGTCTCAGTGGTGAAATTCTCTCTCTCCCTCTCCCTCCATGTGCTACTCATAGCTGATGAATGTTAGCTTATTGTGGTCAAACTGAAAGAAAACTCTCAGCAAAAGAGATGGAATACAATTCAAAAGGGGATTTTAAAGGCAAAAGAGCCCATCCAACTAAATTACATTTTCCCACCCCAAAGGCATCAATGTGAGTATTTCCACAAAGTCTGTATTGTGTTTGTGGCTACATTGTATCTTCTGTGTACTGCTCACACAGCAAAACCGTGACTCAAACAGTCCCTGTATGAATTCTGAAACTAACTATTGTATGTTTCCATAGGGAGAGATACAATCTACTTTAAACTTCTGTAACTTGCGTGCAGCTGTCCCCTCATGGGGCCAGAGTTACAGTAACATTATTCTGGTCAATGGCATTCCGATACTGCTTTGAAATGTCATGCCTGAACTCTATCACACTGTACACTGTACACATAAACTGATCTTTCCACATCTAGAAGCCAGCATTGTCAGGGTTGAGTGTAGAGGTAACGTAGAATCACACGCAGGACACACAGAGGTTCGAACAGATGTCTTTAGTGAAGTCCAAGGAACAAGCCAACCACGGCAACAGGCCACAGGCGAACTTTACGCACAATGGTAAATACAAAATAAATGCGCACAAAGTGCGGGACTCTCTCTAACAAAACTATATAGAGAGAACAGAACAACGAACTAACACAACACGTGACATCGAACAATTACACACAACACCTGACCAAACTCAAGAGAACTAAATAGGACGCATAATGAACACTAACAAGGAACAGGTGTAACAAAACAGACAAAACCAATCAAACATAGAAACATAGAACGGTGGCAGCTAGTACTCCGGAGACGACGACCGCCGAAGCCTGCCCGAACAAGGAGAAGGAGCAGCCTCGGCCGAAACCGTGACAGTACCCCCCCTTGACGCGCGGCTCCAGCCGTGCGCCGACCCCGGCCTCGGGGACGACCAGGAAGACGCGGAGCAGGGCGCGTGGGATGACCACGATGGAACTCGGTCAGAAGAGACGGGTCTAGGATGTCCCTCCTCGGCACCCAGCACCGCTCCTCCGGGCCGTACCCCTCCCACTCCACGAGATATTGGAGACCCCCATCCGGCGTCTCGAATCTAGGATGGACCGAACAGTGTACGCCGGAGCCCCCTCGATGTCCAACGGGGGCGGAGGAGTCTCTTCTATCTCATAGTCCTGGAGTGGACCAGCTACCACCGGCCTGAGGAGAGACACATGGAACGAGGGGTTAATATTCTTGTAATCAATGGGCAGTTGTAACCTGTAACACACCTCGTTCAATCTCCTCAGGACTTTAAAAGGCCCCACAAACCGCCGACCCAGCTTCCGGCAGGGCAGGCGGAGGGGCAGGTTTCTGGTCGAGAGCCAGACTCGATCTCCAGGTGCGTACACTGGCCCCTCACTGTGGTGGAGATCGGCGCTCGTCTTATGTCGACGGATGGCTCGCTGCAGATGGATGTGTGCAGCATTCCACGTCTCCTCCGAGCGCCGCACCCACTCATCCACCGCAGGGGCCTCGATCTGGCTCTCATGCCAAGGTGCCAGAACCGGCTGGTACCCTAACACACACTGGAAAGGGGTTAGTTTAGTGGAGGAGTGGCGGAGAGAGTTCTGTGCCATCTCGGCCCAGGGAACATATCTCGCCCACTCCTCCGGCCGGCCCTGGCAATACGACCTCAGAAACCTACCCACATCCTGGTTGACACGTTCGACCTGCCCATTACTCTCCGGGTGGTAACCCAAGGTAAGGCTCACCGAAACCCCCAACCGTTCCATAAACGCTCTCCAGACTCTGGAGGTAAACTGGGGGCCTCGATCAGACACTATATCCTCGGGTACCCCGTAATGCCGGAAGACGTGGGTAAATAGAGCCTCAGCGGTCTGTAGGGCAGTAGGGAGACCCGGCATGGGAAGGAGACGACAGGCCTTCGAGAACCGATCCACAACGACCAGGATGGTGGTATTCCCCTGGGAGGGGGGAAGGTCTGTAACAAAATCCACCGAGAGGTGAGACCAGGGTCGTTGTGGAACGGGCAGGGGTTGTAACTTACCCCTGGGCAAGTGTCTGGGCGCCTTACACTGGGCACACACCGAGCAGGAGGAGACATAAATCCTCACATCCCTGGCTAACGTTGGCCACCAGTACTTTGTGCTAAGGCAGTGCACTGTCCGGCCAATACCTGGATGCCCAGAGGAGGGTGACGTGTGAGCCCAATAAATGAGTCGATCCCGGACCTCGAGCGGGACGTACGTCCGACCCACCGGACACTGTGGAGGGCTAGGGTCGGTGCGTAACGCCCGCTCGATCTCCGTATCGACCACCCATACCACCGGTGCAACCAGACAAGACTTAGGTAGCATGGGAGTGGGCTCAACGGACCTCTCCTCCGTGTCATACCGCCGAGACAGGGCATCTGCCTTCCCGTTCTGGGACCCAGGGATGTAAGTGATCTTAAACACGAACCGGGCTAGAAACATAGTCCACCGAGCTTGGCGAGGATTCAGTCTCCTAGCTGCCCGAATGTATTCCAGGTTACGGTGGTCAGTCAAAATGAGAAAAGGGTGTTGAGCCCCCTCAAGCCAATGCCTCCACACCTTTAGGGCTTGTACCACGGCTAACAGCTCCCTGTCCCCTACGTCATAATTACGCTCCGCCGGACTGGGCTTTTTCGAATAAAAAGCACAGGGGCGGAGTTTAGGTGGTGTGCCGGACCGTTGTGAGAGAACGGCCCCGATACCGGCTTCAGACGCGTCCACCTCCACTTGGAATGGTAAAGCGGGATCCGGATGCGCCAGCACCGGAGCCGAGGTAAACAGGTCCTTCAGTCTCCCAAAAGCTCTGTCCGCCTCAGCTGACCACCGCAAGTGCACCGGACCCCCCTTCAGAAGGGACGTTATGGGAGCTGCCACCTGTCCAAAGCCCCGGATAAACCTCCGGTAGTAATTCGCAAAACCCAAGAACTGCTGCACCTCTTTAACCGTTGTTGGGGTTTGCCAATTACGCACGGCTGACACACGGTCAACCTCCATCTTCACCCCTGACGCAGACAACTGATAACCCAAAAAGGAGACCGACTCCTGGAAGAACAGACATTTCTCTGCCTTGACATACAGGTCATGCTCCAACAGCCTCCTCAACACTCGGCGCACCAGGGCTACATGCTCGGCTCGGGTAGAACTGTACACCAGAATATCGTCTATGTACACGACTACTCCCTGCCCCTGCATGTCCCGGAAAATCTCATCTACAAAGGATTGGAAGACTGATGGAGCATTCATTAACCCGTATGTCATGACGAGATACTCGTAATGACCGGGGGTAGTACTAAATGCTGTCTTCCATTCATCGCCCTCTCTTATGCGCACCAAGTTATATGCGCTCCTGAGGTCCAATTTTGTGAAGAACCGTGCCCCGTGTAATGACTCCGTCATAGTCGCAATCAGAGGGAGTGGATAACTATATTTCACAGTAATCTGATTGAGACCGCGGTAATCAATACACGGGCGCAAACCTCCATCCTTTTTCTTCACAAAAAAGAAGCTCGAGGACGCGGGTGAAGTGGAGGGCCGTATGTATCCCTGTCTCAGAGACTCGGCAATGTATGTCTCCATCGCCCTCTTCTCCTCTTGTGACAAAGGATACACATGGCTCCGCGGGAGTGCAGCTCCTGCCTGGAGGTCTATCGCACAATCCCCCTGTCTATGAGGCGGCAACCGCGCCGCTCTCGTCTTGCTAAACACGATTGCCAAATCCTCATACTCGGGGGGAATGTGCAGTGCGGGCATCTGGTTCGGACTCTCCACCGAGGTCGCCCCTACGGAAACACCCAGACATAGCCCCTCACACTGGGCAGACCACCCCTTAAGAGCCTTCTCTCGCCACGAAATAGTAGGATCATGTGTAATCAACCAGGGAAGCCCCAGCACCACCGGATACGCAGGAGAGTCGATCAGATAGAGCTGAATCGTCTCCTCATGACCCCCCTGCGTCTCCATCCTAAGTGGCACTGTGACCTCCCTAATCAACCCGGATCCTAACGAACGGCTATCTAGGGCATGTACAGGGAAAGGATTATTTACCGGAAGGAGAGGGATCCCTAACTCTACACAGAATTTGCGATCTACAAAATTCCCAGCTGCGTCTGAATCTACTAGCGCCTTATGCTGGGAACGAGGTGCAACCTGTGGAAAACAAACAGGTATGGTTATGTGTACGACAGAAAGCTCTGGGTAAGTGGGGTGCCTACTCACCTGGGAGGACTCCCCAATGTGTGGCCTGCCTTCTCTTCCACCAGGAGACCCTCCCCAGCACCTAGCCGCGGTGTGCCCTCCACGGCCACAGTTGGTGCAGGGGACGGCCCCCCTCGGGCTCCTTCTCCTCCGTTCTCTAGCGCCAGCACCTCCGAGCTCCATAGGGCTCGGCTCGGAGGTGCTGGAGGGTCGAATGAGCGACCCCCACCCGGGACGCCCGCGGGTGGCGAGCAGGGTGTCCAGCCGAATGGCCATGTCAACCAATTGGTCAAACGAAAGCGTGGTATCCCTGCACGCCAACTCTCTCTGGACGTCCTCCCGGAGGCTGCAGCGGAAGTGATCTATGAGAGCCCGCTCATTCCACCCTGCATCTGCCGCTAGAGTCCGGAACTCCAGTGCAAACTCCTGAGCGCTCCTCATCCCCTGCCGGAGGTAGAATAGACGCTCCCCCGCCGCCTTCCCCTCCGGTGGATGGTCAAACACTGCACGGAAGCGGCGGGAGAACTCCGCAGAGGTGATAGTTGCGGCGTCTATTCTCCTCCATTCGGCGTTGGCCCACTCCAACGCCTTGCCGGTGAGACAGGAGATGAGGGCGGAAACGCTCTCGTGTCCCGAGGGCGCCGGGTGTACGGTGGCGAGGTAGAGTTCAACTTGCAACAGGAACCCCTGACACCCGGAAGCGGTGCCGTCGTACGCCCTCGGGAGCGAGAGCCGAATCCCACTGGGTTCCGGAAGTTGGACAGGCGGGCTGACCGATGGTGATGGTGTGGTAGGTGGGGGTGTGGGTACCCCGCTGGTCTCCCATCGATGGAGGGTGTTCATAACTCTGTCCAGAGCGTGCCCGATTTGGTTAATCCTGTCCTCCTGTCCACGAAGGCGCTCCTCGATGATCTCCGTGGGTGCGGTTGCTCCTGCTGATTCCATTGTAATGGTGTGTAATTATGTCAGGGTTGAGTGTAGAGGTAACTTAGAATCACACGCAGGACACACAGAGGTTCGAACAGATGTCTTTAGTGAAGTCCAAGGAACAAGCCAACCACGGCAACAGGCCACAGGCGAACTTTACGCACAATGGTAAGTACAAAATAAATGCGCACAAAGTGCGGGACTCTCTCTAACAAAACTATATAGAGAGAACAGAACAACGAACTAACACAACACGTGACATCGAACAATTACACACAACACCTGACCAAACTCAAGAGAACTAAATAGGACGCATAATGAACATGTCGTATCGAGTAAATGCTGGCAATTATTGCTGATAAACAAAGGAGTCCGCTCATACTGAACCTTTGATCATAAGTTTTATTCATATCACAAGCTTTCAGCATGAGTTACAGGTGTCAAGATCACCCGGAGAGCAGTGTCCTCGAATTGTAATGGCTGCTCTGCCCCCGTGTGCCTCCAGCATATACTTATAAACAATGTAAAAATATGGGTTGCTCCCTCTGCTGTCCAATCACCTGTCTCCCCTGGGGCGTCACCCTAAAAATGGCTACTTTTGAACTAAGATAAACATTATTTCAGTTCCACTTAAAAACCCATTAACAAAGACATAATCCTAATACACTACAAACACTAACAAGGAACAGGTGTAACAAAACAGACAAAACCAATCAAACATAGAAACATAGAACGGTGGCAGCTAGTACTCCGGAGACGACGACCGCCGAAGCCTGCCCGAACAAGGAGAAGGAGCAGCCTCGGCCGAAACCGTGACAAGCATATTGGAAAAGGGATGGAACTGCAGAGTGCTGCATAGCGAGAGGGAGAGAGGTTGAGAGAGCGAGTATACAGTAGAGAATGGAGGAAAAGAGGGAAGGAGAGAGAATGTATGACTTGCCTGTTCGCACATGACCATTCCTTCCCCCTCCTGGAATCAGATGATAATTATATTATTTATTAGAAGCACTCACTCAGCAGCAATGGAGCCTGCTTTTATTACTGGACATAGAGAATAGTAATACTGCATTCCATATTGTAGCAAATTCAGGGGGTAGCCCCGACCTGGACTTGAACCCAAGTCCAGCGACTGTCAAGCCAACACCATAACCTTTACTCCAAGAGGTCCGAACCCCTTGACGATGTCGCTGGGAGTTGGGTTAAGGCCGCCACATTACCCCCTTCCTTCGGGAGAGTGTGTCCCCACGCTTCTCTACACCAAGTCCCTCACATGTACACGCTTCTCCGATGGCCTCACGGGCGCCATCCCAATTCTGACACCTGTGTAGCGATTTCGGGGGGTAGTGACCACCTAGCGTACTCCAACCTGGGTCCAGCAACTGTCGAGCCAACGCCTTAACCATTATGCCAAGAGGTGCGAATCTCTTGACGAGGTCGTTAGGTGTTGGGTTAAGGTCGCTACAATATGTTTAAATTGGATTTCCTCAGCCTAATCTTATATTCATACAAATATATAGGTAATATATCAGCTTTATAGGATTTGAATATTGTGCAATAGGCCTAAATAGTGGTGAATGGCATTCTAAACTGTATTCTACATCTGGCACCCTTAACTCTCCACTGACCCAACTTTTAAATCATACTTTGTTAATCTGTCCCTATTATTCAGTCACGTGAGCACTGCCTATTTGTGGGCATTTCTGCTCTGTTATTGATGGAACCATAAAGTGTAACAACCAGGTTTCTATGCAGGATGCTATGGAAGTTGCAATTAAAATCTTCCACTCCCATGGGCATTTGAGACCCTCAACAACCCGGGATGGGGGGGTGGGGAGGTGGCTAGGAGGTGGAGGGAGAGGACCTGACCTTAGGAACATCCTCCATTTCTCCTGTTAATCACAAGCAATTCCTGTGAGAAAAGGGATACTGTACGCCTCCAGCGCCGTGGCTCTATCTCCATCCCCCCTCTATCTCTCGCACCATCCCTTTCTCTTTTAATGAAGCTGTGTGGAAAACTAGAATTTTCAGCTTTTCTAAATTCAAGACAGGGCATGAATATTTCAGCATGGAGAGGTGATTACTGGCAGGGTAGGTTTCTCAGGAGCCCGGCTGTCCCAGCATACATGTGACAGGAGCTGTAGAGATGAGAAGCTGGATCAACACTTCATCCTCGTCACATCCATGTGTGTTACGGCACCCAACCCCACCTCTCGGAGTCCTCACTGTCAACACACTCAGTGGTGGGAGGGAAAGGGAGGGATTTTCTCCATACACATGCTAGCAGTGATAGGGACTATCATACAGCTGTAATTATGACACAGGTTTGCATTGACCGTGGATGGAGTTTGTCCTAATGGATTTCGCCTCAGAGCCTGAGCAACACTTGGTATGATGTAATATCTGTGTACTAGAAAACATGCTAAATCTGAATATGATTCCAATAAAAATGTCAACACATCTCAATTTATGAATAAACCTATACTGTTTTCAACTGTGATGATATTGCAGAAGGTGCAGATACTACCTCAATTATGAGGATCTCATAATATAGCCCATATTCCAGACTTCCACAAATTCAATACATCCATGAGTTGAATCAATGTGTGGGCAAATGTTATTGGAGATTGTGTATTAGATAACAGTACAAATCCAATTTCAGCAAGTGCACAAACACATTCCCCTGAGGTAAGATATTATTCAGGTAGCCAGGCTGCAGAGGCAACAACACACCCCACACACACAAACAGAGAGAAATATAAAATGGTACTATGGTATACTGTACCTATAAATCTGGGAAATTGAATCATTTCATTGGAAAACGGGAGCTTGGGGTGCATTCTCGATCTATAGGATGTTATCTAGTCTAATGTCAATCAGATGGGCTATGATAGGTTCCTCCTATCATATCAATAAACCAAAATCTCATGGAGGTAAGATGCTACCGTGAGTGAAAGAGATTACATCCCACAGGTCTCCCAGGCTAGGGTGCCTGAGTAGCTTCAAACAGACTTGATGGGCCACTCCCAGACAGTCACACCCACTCACACCCATCTGAACCACAGCACACAGTCCCAGAGGGAGCTACTGTATATTGTTCTGATGGAAAGGAGAGGATATTAGAGGGAGATTTGTCCGTTTACACCCACCAGTATGCATCTAGGCTAGAGCAAGACCCGTATCCTCATCTTACCTCTGTCTCAGAATTACTTTTGGTCTCAACTAGCCACTGATTCAGGGCAGGCCTTCCAGTCAATGGCTCCCTGACCGCCTGCTGCCTTGTACAGCTCCATATCCACCACATTACTCAATCCATCACTCCCTCAGCTGCTTTAGAGGAGTGGTGGAGATATTGATTGATTGAGCCACAGATACATAGTGCATGACCCTTGACCTTGCAGTGAGATACACCTTCAAAGCCCTCAAACATTTGTCTGTCAGTGTATATTGAGGGGGGAGGGGGGGGGGGGGGGTTAATGTGCAACATGTATTATATTGAAAAAGACCAAGCCTGTAGTCTTGAAAAATGTAATGAATATTGCTCCAGACTGCAATCTTGTTCTAACATAAAGCTGTCAGCGTGATTTGATGATTATATAAGATCAAATCCCATATATGACGTGTTCATTGTTCCTAAAGGAATGGAAGATAAATCATAGGCAGACTACTGTATATTTGAATAGCATTCGTCTTTCCTTTGCATTGATTATGAAGGAGCTGATCCCGTTTAGTCGGTCAGCTCAGGCATTGTCCCTCTATGTGCACACACAATATGCGTCCTGCCATGCAACCATCACCATTGGTTTGAGCAAAAAAGCACAGAGAGCAGTCTCAGAGCCTGTTTGACTGAGGAGCAGGAAGCCAAGTGGTGATGGTAGCACAGGCACAGCCCTGGGGGAGGAGTGATAGCACCCTACAGGGACCTGCTGGAACTCGACACACTCCCAACTGGCAGGCAGCATTAGACAACCAGGCCTTCTGGCTATAACACACTCACTCTCTCCTCTCTTCCTCTCTGGTTAAGAGGATGCAGAGAAGAAAACAGGATGAAAGTTTGTCGAGTGCTGCGTCTGAAACGGTTTCAAGCTGGTGACTCAATAGGTGAGATGTTCTTAGATCGAGATTTGAATTTTGGAGAGGCACAAAATAATAATCCATTTCATTTCAGATTCAGAGGTGCACCTACATACGTTGTAAAAACAAATAAAGTATCTAAGATTCCATTGTAGTTCTGCAAAAAATAGAACGTATGGGAAGTATTTATCCTCACACTTATCAAAAAGGTTAAAGATGCGTTATGAAAGGTTTTGTATAATTTCAGCCAGTAGCTTTGAAAGTAGCACTCACGAGCCAAAACGGGTGCAATTAGTATGATATGCTTAAAGTGGACGGTGATCAGGCCTACCACCGTCGTGTCGTCAGCAAACTTAATGATGGTGTTGGAGTAGTGCGCGGCCACGCAGTCGTGGGTGAACAAGGAGTACAGGAGGGGACTAAGCACACACTCCTTCAGACTTTGTTATCATGTGGTATTGTGTCTAAATAATCCATTTTGAATTCAGGCTGTAGGTGATCCGTTGGGGCGGTATGCGAATTGGAGTTGGTCCAGGGTGTCTGGGATGATGGTGTTGATGTGAACCATGACCAGCCTTTCAAAGCATTTCATGGCTACAGATGTGAGTGCTACGAGGCAATAGTCATTTAGACAGGTTACCTTGGCGTTCTTGGGCACAGAGACTATGGTGGTCTGCTTGAAACATGTAGCTATTACAGACTGGGTCAAAAGCGTACTGTTAGCTAGCTAGCTAACGTTAGCTGGCTAGCTTGCTAGCTAACGTTCCGTGTATGATCTGTATAGTAATATTATTAGTATCTCAGAGCCATTTGCAATGCTAGTTATAGCCTAATGTTAGCTATCTAGCTAACATTGAACCTAGCTAGTTGGTTAGCTTTAGCTACCTGTAGATTCATGCAGAGTAGTAACATTATACATTGGGATTATGTTTCATTGTTTTGCTAGCTAGCTAGCTACATCTCTAAACAAAAGACTCCACTATGCAAGTAACCTTTTCACTGTACTGTTTACACCTTCGGTAGCCTGTGTATGTGACAAATAAACATAGATTTTATTTGATATAGTATGTGTTTACCACATACAGTAATGTAAAGAACAACATGACCTGCACCAAAGTCAAATTAGGATATAACGTTAGGCCAACGAGACATTGTCCAAGTTGTAAAATTCTCCAGTAGAATGCCCTTCTTATATTTCATCACATTCACAACCGTAAGCTATTTTCAGTAATTAGCTCGCCATTAACTTGTAAATAATGATCTTGTTGTGAGTTTATTTTCCTGTAATAATGAATACAAATTAGCTAAAGTTAAGACGTTGTCAGCTATACGATATGGTCATTATTTGAACTGGCTAGCCAGCTAACTTAATGTTAGCTAGCTAGCTAACAAGCTAGAAACTAACCTAAACATTGTTTAGAAAGTTGCTTTTAGTTCCCTGGTTTGCTAGATTGACATATACTAAATTCATTTTTAAACGGATGGGTTTGTTGGTGTTAAAATACACCAGTTATGCTATTTGGACCACCAGGCTGCTGATGTCATGCAGCCTGTCATTTTTGTGTTTATACTTTTTCATAATGACAACGACAAGTTTGATGTCGGACAACAATAGAATGTTAATGATGTCAATCCGACAACTGTATACAGATATGTCGATAGACGTAGTATAAACCAGCCTTTAGTCTTGAACTCTTTGATGGGACTAAGGCTTAAGAGGGTGTGAACGATGCTGAATGAGTGTGGACAAAGAAGAATTCTCCAGTAGGTCACCAAAACATTCAAGGGCTTACAAGTTTATCAACTTTCAAAGCAGAATTACTTTCCCATTGTTCCTCAACTGTAGTATATGGTATACCATTTTCTAGCTCTGAGTCTCTACTTTTGGCCAATGTAAAAAACATAATTTCAAATTTTGCTACATAAGACCGAATCGAGCTGGTCGGTCACAATTTCAGTCAGTAGTTTTGGAATGCTCATGAGCTAAAAAGGGTCCCCGAAAATTGTGCACAATTGTGTACTAAGGCAAATTATTCCTTTTTTGTTGTTTTTGCAATTCGTATTAAAAGTTACGAATTCCAATTCGAATAATATTTTAAGAATTTGTAAGTGCGTAAGATTCCGGCCTGCATCTTTACGATCCCATTCAATCTCTTTAAGAAGCATATCTTGTTTGGGCCTCAGCAGAGTGCAGCCATGAATGAAAGACTGACTGTCTCCAAGGTTCTGTATTGGCTGCAGTTAGAGATTGCTCAGGATGTTCAGACGAACAAATTATGTGTGTGCTGCACAAAACCATTTATAATACATGCTGTTTAGACCAGAGAGAGGATGTTATCTCACACGCTCAAGCGTGACATCATCCATCATTCCAGATTTCTCTTCCCCATTTCCCTCTCAATATCTCACACTCATCAAGGCAATATATAGGCAATGTCATTGACATTATTAACACATTCAAACAAACAATTTAATGTGGTACTCTGTAGCTCAATTGGTAGAGCATGGCGCTTGTAACGCCAGGGTAGTGGGTTCGATCCCCGGGACCACCCATACGTAAAAATGTATGCACGCATGACTGTAAGTCGCTTTGGATAAAAGCGTCTGCTAAATGGCATATTATTATTATTAGAAATTAATGTTTACCATAAGAACATTTTCAAAGAGGAAACATGTTATGAATGGGCGTCTTTTCTTTCAACGATGAACATATCAACATACCGTACACAAGGGTTGGCCACTGGTGCAAACAGACATAACATCCAACAAATTTCTGCAGAAACCGTCAGAAACCGTCTAAGCAACGCTCATCTGCGTGTTCTTCATCCTCACCAGGGTCTTGACCTAACTGCAGTTCAGCATCGTAACCGACTTCAGTGGGCAAATGCTCACCTTCGATGACCACTGGCACACTGGAGAAGTGTGCTCTTCACGGATTAATCCCGGTTTAATGCAGACCACGTGTATGGCATTGTGTGGGCGAGCGGTTTGTGGATGTCAATGTTGTGAACAGAGTGCCCCATGGTGGCGGTGGGGTTATGGTATGGGCAGGCATAAGCTACGGACAACGAGTACAATTGCATTTTATCGATGGCAATTTGAGTGCACAGAGATACTTTTGTTGTGCCATTCATCCGCCACCATCACTTCATGTTTCAGGATGATAATGCACGGCCCCGTGTCACAAGGATCTATACACAATTCCTGAAAGTTAAAAATTTTCCTTGTTCTTCCATGGCCTAAATGTTCAACAGACATGTCCCTCGTGTAGAAGAAATATGAGCCCACGCAGATAAACACAAGATTGAACTTCACTCAACTTTCTACAGTTTTCCCCTTTAGTTAACACTATCAACGTTTCGCTCTACTGTGGGAATTGTGATCGAATCAACGCAATATTAGCACTTCAATGTTATATACTGAAACAAAACAAACTATGCAATATTTATTATGCAAAACTAACTGTGCAAGAGATTTTCTTGTAGGCAGAGCACATTGGAGTAGGATTCTAATGCATTGACAGAAACTTACTCTACACAGACCGGTGCGCCATAACCAATCAGAGCTGCAGTAGACCCATACATTTACGTCATTTAGCAGACGCTCTTATCCAGAGCGACTTACATATTTTTTTTTTCATACCCCCTGTGGGAATGGAACCCACAACCCTGGCGTTGCAACTGAGCTACATCCCATTCCCTCCCCTACCCTGGACCAATTGCGCGCCGCCCCATGGGTCTCCCGGTCACGGCCGGCTACGACAGAGCCTGGATTCGAACCAGGATCTCTAGTGGCACAGCTAACACTGCGATGCAGTGCCTTAGACCACTGCGCCACTCAGGAGACTATATACAAATAGCCATTGCCATATATGGATCTGTGCCATTCACTTTGAACTGGACTGTGTTTAGGTTATTAGCCCAGTTATATCTCATTTCTAGTCAACAATGGGGGAGTGGTTGCTTCCAACAAGAGCACAAAATGTGTGCATTTCTAGCCATCTTTGAAAAGCGAATCTGTTAAAGAGCTTTTTTATGTTTTAAAGGGGAAGTGTTGTATTTTGAGACGGTCTTGAATAAGCTAGCTAAGTAGCCATTAGGCAGAGCGTAACATAATTTGTCTGATTCTCTGTAATAATGGTATGGGAATAATAATTAATTTTATTTTGTAAAGTGGTTTCTTCCATCAAACACAACATTTTAATTCACCTCCTTGCCTGAAGGACAAGTGGATAAACACGTTAATGTCAAGCCCTGCATGTTTGTTTTTCAAAGGTCTCATGGAATGTAGGCATTGAACACCACACATTGGCTGCTACTGTAGGCTGAATGATAGAACAGCTATTTCCATGTTAAAATGTTATGGGATGCATTTTTCTCCATTGTTTTTGATGGTAGGCCACTCTGGTAGGCCTACATTATGATCAAATAGCCACAGTAGCCTACGTGGCCACTGTTAAAATTGTAACTTAAAGCGGGTACAGCCTCAGTGTTCACAGTAAACGCGCGCCTAAAGTTGCATAGAATTTTCAATGTTCAAGTTTCAGCAGACCTGAAATTTGCTCAGTGCTGAAAACAATTAGAGGGAACATTCGTCACCACCCATTGGGCATGTTTGGGATGCTCTGGATCTATGTGTACGACAGCGTGTTCCAGTTCCCGCCAATATCCAGCAACTTCGCACAGCCATTGAAGAGGAGTGGGAAAACATACCACATGCCACAATCAACAGCCTGATCAATTCTATGCAAAAGAGATGTGTCGCACTGCATGAGGAAAATGGTGGTCACACCAGATACTGACTGTTTTTTTTATCCTTGCCCCTACCTTTTTTTTAAGGTATCTGTGACCAGCAGATGCATATCTGTATTCCCAGTCATGTGAAATCCATAGATTAGGGCCTGATTAATTTATTTCAACTGACTGATTTCCTTATATTGAAATTGTTTTCATTTTGCATTTATATTTTTGTTCAGGCATGTTTGAATGTGCCTGGACCAATCAATCCATAAATGAGAGTCTATTTGCTCTCGGCATGTAAATTTGAGTTTTATCTTATTCTCTGGAATAATAAGAGTAAAACTGTCAAATGTAAAGCTTATTATGAAAGACAACAGAAACAGCTCCAGATTTAAAATGAAAATGCAGCCTGAAGTTTTAATACCAAAGATTAATAGGCGACCTGTTTAAATGAGACACTACAAGACGAAGGATTTGAGGATTTGAGAATGTGTCTTGCTGGAGCAGCAGGATTTAAAAGGACAGGTTATTTGATAAGACATTTAAACATATGTTGGGTAAAAGCATATGTGTGAGTATATCCGTGATACATATGAACCCTCAGGGGATTACAAAAGACAATGAGACTTTACATTGTTGCCCCTATTACGATGTAACTACACAGCAATACAACCTTATGACCATGTCCTTACATAGTAACACCCATGTAATTACTATGTGATTACTACAGTTATTACTGTGTATTTAGGCTACATAGTTATAGGGGCAACTTAATGTAAAGTGTTACCCCAAAGGATATGAGAGAAACAACAACAATGACTACATACAGTACTGTACATGCTACTGAATCATCAGGACCTGCAGCATTGACCTGCAATATAACTACCCTACATAGCTACTTAGCCCTAATATATGACCTTTGGAAATAGACATTCATTCTTATACAGTTGTCTTATGTTAATTTGGCAGTAAATACACCCATTGTCTCATCATCCCATTTTATAATGTCATCCCTGCTAAACAGCCGTGAATGCAGAGACAATTTCAAGGACAAGGTCTGTTTGCTTGAGGTGAAAACTGAGGTTTAGAGAGAGCTCTTCTCGCTTGTCCCAGAGGACATCCTAGTTTGTTGGGGGTATTGGGGTGGAAATGTTGACAGTTCCTTGAGGACCAGCCTCATTTGATTGAAGTACCCCCTGCTACCTGTGTGAGCCCTGATGTATGTAAACAGTTGAATGTTACTGTATGAAGCCCCCAACAAGTAACAAAGCTTTCAGAGGCAACAAAGGAGAGAGATACACAAACAGGGGGGAGTGACACGGGGAGGGAGGAGGGATGCACCTTCAGGCCTCTGAAGACCAACATACCCCAGCATGGAAGCTCAAGCCTGGGCTTATGTGCTACAAGGCTTCTCTACTGGGAGCTCAACACTGACGTCTTTCCCTTTTCCACTGCATCTTACTGCTCCACGATCTGATGAAGAAATATACAATGAAAACAAGCGTGAGACAGTCACAAGGAGTTGTGGGACGTAAATATGAATTGAGCGGTAAGAAAATAGACAGTGTAGGGTGATGAAATAGATCAGTGTTGCGGATGCTAAAGCTGAAATGTGAATTAAGCTCCCCAGACTCCATGCTGCTCCCCACACACTGTCTGCATTACAAGCAGATGGTAGGTGGTGAGATGCCGTTGACGTCTGTTCGTGGGTAGACAGTGTGTAGGTTTTTTCAAGGAGATAAGAGCCTGTCCATTGACTAGGAAGATGGACTGTGCCTTCATACTGCCAAAAGTCACATGAGAACATCTGCTTTTAAATAAATATGTTGTTGTTGTATTTTTAAGCTCACGACAGACCCAGACTCTGTGCAAGACTGCACTGTGTTGCCATAGTTATGGGAAGGCGGTGGAAAAACACAGCCGATTGAAATTATTAATAAATGAACTCATGCATGGAGTGAGCCTATGCACATGTTCTGCAGAGTATGCTAACAACATCCTGCCTATATAAAGACAATAGACAATGGCTTCAGAATTACACGGCTCAATTTAATACAACGGTTGATTTGCTGTTCTGGATGGAGTCCATTTTGTGCTTCATTAAAAGATCAGTGTATTTTGGGATGCAGAGATGGTACATTTGCTGGAAAAGGAAGGACTTATTACCTCTTTTCACTGAAACATTGACAGCTTTGTTTACTGTGTCCTAAATCGAAGATTAACAATCACATGACTACCCAACCAGTGTCAAACCTCTCTTTTATTCAAGGTGTATGTTTAAAACTGATAACCATGCTCCATAAAAAAACAAAAACATTGTTTACTGTGTAAACTGACAGTAGAGAATTCAGCAACCCACTCCAAATAATATGAACCACTGTTCCTCTGGTCAACAGATGCAACACTACCGTTAATAGGGAGAGGCATCCGTACAGAACAAAACTAACATACTATGACTGTACACTTGGCCTAAGCCTTTGTTTAGGATGTTTGTGTGGGCACGTTATCGTGTGAGAAAGCAGGCTAAGACATGAGCAGGGTTATTGACATGATGGTTCAGACTTCACAATGAATTGGACTATAAACATCCCAGATGAGGTGCTGTGTTGTTTTACACTGTGCGGCATTGTGATTTATGAAGTCTGTTTATCGACATTTCTCCATAACAGAGGAGGCTGCTGGGAGGAGCTATAGGAGGATGGCCTCATTGTAATGGAATAAATTAAACGGAGTCAAATGTGGTTTCCATATGTTTGATACAATTCCATTCATTCCATTCCAGCCATTACAATGAGCCCGTCCTCCTATACCTCCTCACAACAGCCTCCTCTGCTCCATAGTCAATCTGTACCGACAGAGACCTAAGGGACTAATGCTCAATGGCCTCAGTATAGCCACTTTGGCTCAGGTCACAGCATTTGTAATCAAGTGTTTGCAGCTGCCATAGAGATCCCCAAAGTATTCATTTTCAATGATGACATCCTCAGTTCATGAGGGCCCTTATGTCAATCCACATAATGAAGTGGCCACTAAAACAAGACCAGAGATTAGGTCCTCATGAGACCAGCAGAGATGATGAGGAGGAGGAGGATAAGGGGAACACAACTACTGCCCTCCCGATCCCACTCCGAATCAGGAAATTCATCATACCCTGCCCTGGCAACGGCTGACATGTGTGAGGTCAGTAGTACACAGTGGCGTGGGGTGGTAGGTGGGGTGGGGAGACCCTGTGGTACGCTAATGGGGAGACCCTGTGGTACGCTAGGTGGAGGGGATGAGGGTTATGGTGGTCAGGTGGGGGTAAGGCGTGCAAGGGCTCATAATCACTCTGTCAGCATAATGACTCTTCAGAGTGATTACTCAGTTTAGACCACACTATTACATAAACCAGCACTCAGGTCCAGTAGCAACCAGCCCAAATCGGCAGTTGTCTAAATCAACATACCTGGGGTAGAGGTAGAGTAGGACTTCATTCCTGTGGATAATCTTGTTTTGGGGCCAAGGGCCTAACTGTGGGTTGAGGCATAAGCTTGTCTATTGTATAAATACGTATTTGCTCTTTACATAACTATACTGAACAAAAATATAAACGCAACATGCAACAATTTCAAAAATGATACTGAGTTACAGTTCATATTAGGAAATCAGTCAATTGAAATACATTCATTAGGCCCTAATCTATGGATTTCACATGACTGGGAGTGCAGATATGCATCTGTTGGTCACAGATACCTTAAAGAAAAGGTAGGGGCGTGGATAAAAAAAACAGTCAGTATTGCCTCATGCAGTGTGACATCTCCTTCGCATAGAGTTGACCAGGCTGTTGATTGTGGCCTGTGGACTGTTGTCCCACTCCTCTTCAATGGCTGTGCAATGTTGCTGGATATTGGCGGGAACTGGAAAAGCTGTGTCGTATCGAGTGAGTGGTGGCAATTATTGCTGATAAACAAAGGAGTCCGCTCATACTGAATCATTGATCATAAGTTTATTCAGATCACAAGCTTTAGCATAAGTGACAGGTGACATGACACCCGGAGAGCGACGCCTCAGAATGGCTGCTCTGCCTCTCTTCTTCGTTTACCCCTACTTATAAACAATGCAAAAAGATGCTCCCTCTTCTGGCCAATCACCAGTCTCCCCTGTCTACAACACACTTCCTGTCTGTTGTATGTGGCGTTACACTAAAACATTCCCTCTTGATACTAAAATCAACATTCTTTCAGTTCCACTTAAAAAACATTTAACACCATCATAATCTCAATACACTACATTCCCCCCTTTCGAGACAAACTAAAAGTCTCGAAAACAAACAGAATAGGATTATGACAAGTAACAATTTATCTTATTGAGTATCTTTAACATTAAACCAAAAACATTCTCCTCTAGAGTGTAAATACCTTTCTATGAAATATGAACAAATCTTTATGAAGTGTGAATACATTACTATGAAATATGAACAAATCTTTATGAAGTGTAAGAGCGAAAAACTGTCCGGCAACCTTCCATCCATCAATCAAGACAGTAAAATTCTCTCACGGTCCCTCTGCCCCAGGCAACCACCTCGGTACTCCTGATAAACTCATAAACCATGTAAATGCATTTGAAACTATGATGCAATTAAATACACATGTAAGCCCCTGCAAACAAAATCCTATCCAAAAACATCCACTCTAAGGCTGGTCAACCCATTGGACCCTAAAGTGGAACTCTCCCTGCCTAAATTCCCTGTCCCTAAACATCACCGAAATAAACAAAAACATCTAAGATCCTCACATGTATTCAATAACATCAAACATCATTCTACAAAAATTAATACCTAAGAATATGACACAATTATGTATTACACATGTCTATATTTCATTGCAGACACTGGAATGTAGTCCACTACACTTCATCTCCCCGTAGTCTCGACTTCCAATGGACTGTTGATGATGGAATCGGCCACACCCTCCTTGTTTCATCTCCTCCAGTCATATTGTCCCTTCATATTGTCCCTCTTTGAGTATTTCAATCTCCATATGTTCCCCCAAATGCTTCTGAAAGAAAAGGAAAGACCAAACAGTATCTTTTGCAAAACAACACTTTCAAATTAAACATCAATATCAACTAAGAATATAAAAATGCTATATAAATGATATATGAATCACATTATCCTCTTCCCCCCCTTGATTCATAAAATCATTCTAAAAATCACACTAATATTGAAAAAAAAAAATTGAAAAATGATCAAATAATCAAAAAGAATGATATTTATCCATCAGTTCCACTTGTCCATTTTCATCCAGATCAGGAACAGTCAACACCGACATCTGAGTGTTGTCTCCAGGCATCACTCTCCAACCTATCTCAATATCATAGCTTTCTCAAAGGTCAGTAACAAATTACAAACATCACACAGTGCTATCAAAGCTGCCATTAAATGTAACCCATCACTGCCCCTACTGGCCTACCTGATCTTGCAACCAAGTCTTCTCAGATCTCCCAAACGCATCCCTTATATTCTTCAACACATCTATAACACTCGTGATATTATCGGAACTATCTGGACTCAAAGTATACCTAATATTATCAATATGATCTTCCCAAATGTTACACCATACCATGGAAAAAGTCCCCCCTTCTCCCTTAGATTTATCCTTCAATGATAGGCTTGAAGACTATGACATGTAGCCATGTCTCTTTTCATCCAATTTCAAATATAGCTTCAGATTTCTGTGTCCGGTGCTACCCCTCTTATAATGGTAAAAACCTCATATGGAAGCTTCAATGTTGACATGTAACAACATCCTGTCCATCCATAATGTAAGAATATATATGCTTTATCACCACAAACCCTCTAAATATCTCTAAAATTCCCAATAGTTACATTGACAGGCAAAAGATGATCTCTCACCATCAAAGTCTTGCTCTTCTTACTACCTGGTACATAAAAAGTTACATCATATTTGTCCTCTCTAACCTTTTGTCCGTGCTTATCCAAAGTCATCATATAATCATCACAATCTGATATTCCCATGAACATACCATTCACATCATCTGTTTTATTAGAACAAAAACAATTTTTAGCCCTCAATGGTTACACCTCAAATGCTTCAGGGTTTGCTGTTACCTGATTTTACTTTCCATCTACCAAATGCACCCAAGTTAATTCACTTAACCCAATACCACCTAACCCTAGGCTTAAACAAATGTTTTGACAACAACATTATTTTATCTGTTACTGACTGTTGCTGATACCACAGTCATGACAAAGCATAAAATTGACACATACTTGATAGAGGTCGAGCGACCGTCACTAACATGTTTGTTGCTGGAATTCTCAACAGACATGGACCCTCAAGATTCCTCACTGATCTTACAGAATGAGTTAACCGCTGCAACCAAAGATTCCTACCTGCCATCTATCTCTAATTTTCACAACAGAAGAATCAAACCACTCCCTTTAGTTTCTCTCTCCCCTAACGAGCGGTACTGATCAGATACCTCTCCTTGTCTGTCATTAAAATCAAAGACCTCATCCTGTACCTCCATGATGAATCTATATTCTCTCTACTACTATCTGTTCTCCTATTTTAACCCTATTCATACTATCATTGATAGCACTCTCCATCCGTAACATAACCCCTGAGTCCTTCTTGCTACCCCCTTTAATTTCAGAAAAGTTGTTGTCGGTGTCATACTTCCTACATTTGCTATTGCCATCGTATCATTAATCCCTTCCAAAGTTACCATTAAAGTAGTTGATGTATTAACCTTAATTATTTCTAGTGGCAAAGCTACCGATATCCTATGTGTATTATCCACTGTTGGAGTGACTACTGTAATCTACTCCTCCTGAACTCCCTCAATGACTGTGGAGGCTACAACAGACCTCAACTCTTCCATTATAAGCGTTACTTTATGAATTACATAGCCTTTTAACCAATAATTCTTAACCGGAACAAATTCTAATGCTTGCACTAGATAAGTATACTTCTTCTCCATAATTATCTCTCCATGTGGGAAGAACGTCCCCATCCTAACCCTAATAAGTATTTTTCCCCTAAAATTGGTGAGCTATTGGTTCCCTTATAATCAAATGCGATATATTTATGGCTTTAATAACTATCAATGTTGAAAGAGTTAAATTGCTTCTCACTGTTGTTTTAATAGACTGAAGTGTTAATGTCCTTAGTTACTTCTAGTTTCCCCAAAGAAAAGTTGTCTTTGCTTGTACTTCCATCTATCACCACTAGTGTCACTTTTTCCCAACTCTCAGTCCTATCTCTAATCCCTGACTTTCAAACTTTTGATTATAAAAAATACACCTATAATTACCTTGATCTCCCTGCTGGGAACTGCAACTATAGATACTCAATCACCCTCAATCTTCTCTTATCATTCAACAACACATACTTTCTCAATGCATCTGCTCCTAACATATCTAAACTCCTACCATATCTTCCCACTAAACTTTAACATGTCCTTCACCACTGTTCTCTCTCTCTTACTACTAACTTTGAAACTTAGCTTACTGTCTTAGAGTTCCTTCAACCTAGTTCTCTTAACTTTTTAATCTAATCTTTTCCTCCTAACCTTTTAAAAACCTTTTCCACTGATTTATTCACAAAATCCCTTTACCACCAAATTTTTAGAATATGTGATTGGGAAAGTCCCCACCTGCTACTGACTTTACACACAGACTTGGCAAACGACTAAACACCTTTTAGCCTAGCCTGAAATCTCTTGGTGTAAGAATGTAACCCAGAATAACAGTCACCCCTTTTAAGTTTATTTTTCAGACAGATTGTCTAATAGGCAGTCTAATAGATTATCATCCTTCCTATGATATTATATTTTTAAGCCAATATGATTCCCAAAAACCCTACTTTTTAAAATCCTCTACCAGACAGCCGTTTAGTGTACATCCTATTGTACAGTTCAATTTACACCATGCATCTCTTCCCAACACTGCAACAGATTTATGTCCTAATATTAGTATGTCTATTTTAATTTCTCTTTGATTTTTATAGCATAGCTCAATTGGTTCCCTAAGAGTAATTAGCTGTTTACTACCTCAAATCCCTATCCTAATTAGTCAATTTTACATAGTGAGATGTTTAACCTCTTTAGGCTGAACACAGATAAGTTTTTACACTATTCACTATCACTTCTCATAGTCCTCTGGTTTTACTTCAATTGTTAGCTATTTTCTCTTCTTCTCTAATCGATGCTATCAGCTGACACCCCCCTTCCGGATCTTCTAGGCACTCTAGAATCTTTAGGGTTCACCTGGAGAACAGGTGATCTTGAATTGCCCCTGTATCTTCCTTAAAAATGATCTCTGTTGTTTCCTCCTGACTTGTTGCACTCACAGGTAAAGTGACCAATCTGTCCACAATTATAACAGTCTTCTGAAAGTTGCTGGAAGTGTAGCTGAAATCTTCCTCCTCCTTCTAAGCCTTCTCGTCCTCTTCCTCTCCAATTCTGTGTCTGTCCAGAAACTGGCTGTGGATATGGAACACCTGGTACCCCCCTTGACTGGTACAATTGCATTTGATATTGTTCAGTTGAAGCTGTAACAGTGATTGTTGATTTGGTTCACTCTGATTCTTCATAACCAAAGCTTCTCTTCTCCACCAGTTGTATGATTGAGTTTTCTCAGAGTTTCTTCGTCCTGTTCTTTCTTGCTGTTGACATATCAGAATTCTTCAACAGCTTATATTCTAAGTACTGTCCTCGAAATATCATCTTCCATCATCTTCTTACTTTTCTTCAGCATCTTTGCCTCAATGTATTCTTCTTCTCCTCCAATTCTTGGGATTAAAAATGTTCTCAGCAGGTTTTCTCCTTGTCTCTTCAACGTCTCGAGCTGTTCCTCTAGCTCTCTTACCTCTCCCAAAGTCCTCGCTTCCTCCAGGCCTGATAAGCCTCGGTCTATATCTCCTTCTATTTCTTCTGTGCCAGTCCTTGTAGGACAAACTCCTTTTGAATACACAGCACCTTCAGTCTCCTCTTTCTCGCTGTCTTCATCTGAACTCGAATCTCTTGTATCCTTCTTCCTTCAACTTCCATCAGAGATCAAATCTCTAGTATCCTTCTTCTTTCCTCTCTTGTCAACTTCCTTCTGATCACAGAGTCATATCCACCCATGATCTCTTCTCAATCACTCATCTTCATCATCCTCGTCCTCTTTAACCTCACTCTTCTCTTCCAGACATCTCATTTTCTTCCTTCTGGAGTTTTGGATTCATCTTTATCGTCGTTTCTGCTTGTCCTCTATCTATTATTCGTTCATCTTCATCTCTGATGCAACAATCACCCTCCTGGATGATCACCGGAAGCTGAGGATAAACATCCCTAAGCTCTCCTTCCCTTAGCCTTATCTCTATAGCTTTGTTTATCTTATCGCTGGAATCTTTTATCAGTTTTTGTTTGAGAATGAAGGGCAACTTTTGTTTCACTTGCCGGATAACCTCGCAATACTTTAGTTAAAGGGTCACTATTTTGTACTATATCAATCGGTGTAATCACCTTCATATAGCCTTGCTGTCCTTTCTCCCCATTGTAACAACCCTTTTATATTCCTTTATTGTGAATTATTTTATTTTAGACTATATAGCCTATGGCTTCCCCCCTCTAATTATTAATATAAACCTAAACAACCCAAAAAAAAAAAATCATGAATAATTAAAACCAATTTTTATTCCTATATCCTATGTCACCAATTTATCAATTAGTGTTGGCTATCTTACCACAACCCATCAAATGCAAGTAAATGTAAGTTAGTCAACTTCAAAGCAATCCCAAAAACAAAGCCTGTAACCCCTTGCTCTATAAGGCCTTGCTCTATAAGCACCTAATTATCTTAAATTTACAGAATAATGTCAGTCCTTGATTCCCAACACAACTCCAATCAAACCCCAGTGATGCACAGAGCCTCCAAAATGCAATTTTTAATGAAATAGTATTTGCCAAGCCTATGTAAAATTGTCATAACATCACATATTTTGTAAGGGATGATTTTGTGAACTAGCCTGATATCTGATCCTCTGCCTGCGTCACACCTTGTCACGTGACGCACGTCAGCACTTCCTGTATCTCCTCTCTCCTCTGGTTCCTCTCAGATGACAAAAGAACAGAGACACAGGAAAAGATTTTAGTAGTTAATGCAATCACTGAGTTATTTCAAGCATATTCAATATTCCTTCGTTCATATTCGCTCTAAGACTTAATTTAATTCATTACGTATTTTATTTTAATCCGTCATTTAACTCAGGACTAAATAGATCGCTCAAAAACATTTTTGTTTTATTTTAATCCATCATTTAATTTAATTCATTATACTCCGTCACCATATATCTAATTTATAAATTCACTACATCTCAACAAATAGTTTCATTTTCGAACAACAGTTACTTTAACGATTAGAAGATTCGTGTTAAAATCTATCCTCTTTGTTCCCACGTCTGTGTCTCCCTGTCTCCCCCTGCAGTGTAACAGATGTGTTGTTTAGTAAAATCCCACACATGCGCGATACATTCAAAAATACTTTTTCACCGTGGAAGGGAGATTCTTAGACCTCTCCCCAATCCCCAAATAGACGGTTAACAGTCCAGCTGTACCTCCCGTTTCCCCCTCATAGTCAAACAACATTTAACAGCGCTCACAAAACATATAACCTGACTTACACACACAGAGACAAGTTTAAGAGACTTTAATCCATCGCAATGGGGTCTCTAAGGATATCCGTTAGCATGTAGCATGCAACACAATTAGCATTTAGCGTTAGCATTTAGCATTAGCCGCTATGTACAATGTAGCATGACCCACACTCCAGCATTTCGAATTAGCCTTAGCCGCTATGTACCACGTGGCCTGAAACACAATCAAGCATTTAGAATTAGCCTTAGCCTTTAGCTAATTGCGGCCTACCACACAAATAAATATCCTGCATTGTGCCCAAATCATTATTCATATCTCCGTCTAACTTTATGCTGCCTTGAGCCATGAATATCATATCGAGCGGTTACCCCCAACATATCTCCCGTCGGCTATAAGAGGAGTATAACATACAATATAATCGTTCACGTCATAGTTCCCAGAACCAACCTGACAAAGTCTAATACGTCGCCCAGGATTTGTAGCCCACTCCTGCGAGTCGCCCCCGCTGGGGGTCTTTCCAGATTCACAATGCGCTAAATATGCATACTTATTCCAGCTTTTATTCACTACCAATCCATTGTTCTAGACTTCCTATTAATTTACCGTTTACCCATCAACCAAATTTAGAATATTTATTTCAGCCTCCTAGTCAACAGCAATAACGCCACCCGGGGCACGGTCGTAATGGTACATTCCTCCAGTGTACACAAGCAGTAACAAAACTAACAACTTAGCTGTGAGGAACACTCACCCTTGTCTGGTCATGACTCCAGACCGAGTTAGCTTGAGTTAGCTTGGCGGCTACAAATGAAGCAGAGGAGAGATGCAGACCAGCCCCACGTTGGGCGCCATTTGTCGTATCGAGTGAGTGGTGGCAATTATTGCTGATAAACAAAGGAGTCCGCTCATACTGAATCATTGATCATAAGTTTATTCAGATCACAAGCTTTAGCATAAGTGACAGGTGACATGACACCCGGAGAGCGACGCCTCAGAATGGCTGCTCTGCCTCTCTTCTTCGTTTACCCCTACTTATAAACAATGCAAAAAGATGCTCCCTCTTCTGGCCAATCACCAGTCTCCCCTGTCTACAACACACTTCCTGTCTGTTGTATGTGGCGTTACACTAAAACATTCCCTCTTGATACTAAAATCAACATTCTTTCAGTTCCACTTAAAAAACATTTAACACCATCATAATCTCAATACACTACAGCTGTCTTACACGTCGATTCAATGGGTGACATGTCTGGTGAGTAAGCGGACCATGGAAGAACTGGGATATTGTGTACAGATCCCTGCGACATGGGGCTGTGCATTATCATACTAAAACATGAGGTGATGGCAGCAGATGAATGGCACGACAATGGGCCTCAGGATCTCGTCACGGTATATCTGTGCATTGAAATTGCCATCGATAAAATGCAATTGTGTTTGTTGTACGTAGCTTATGCCTGCCCATACCATAACCCCACCGCCACCATGAGGCACTCTGTTCACAACGTTGACATCAGCAAACTGCTCGCCCACACGACGCCATACACGTTGACGCCATACACGCTGTCTGCCATCTGCCCAGTACAGTTGAAACCAGGATTCATCCGTGAAGAGCACACTTCTCCAGCGTGCCAGTGGCCATTGAAAGTGAGCATTTGCCCACTGAATTCGGTTATGATGCCGAACTGCAGTCAGGTCAAAACCCTGGTGAGGACGACGAGCATGCAGATGAGCTTCCCTGAGACGGTTTCTGACAGTTTGAGCAGAAATTCTTCGGTTGTGCAAACCCACAATTCCATCAGCTGTCCGAGTGGCTGGTCTCAGACGATCCTGGAAGTGAAGAAGCCGGATGTGGAGGTCCTGGGCTAGCGTGGTTACAAATGGTCAGCGGTTGTGAGGCCGGTTGGACGTACTGCCAAATTCTCTAAAATGGCATTGGAGGCGGCTTATGGTAGAGAAATTAACATTACATTCTGTGGCAACAGCTCTGTCGGACATTCCTGCAGTCAGCACGCAAATTCCACACTCCCTCAAAACTTGAGACATCTGTGGCATTGTGTTGTGTGACAAAATTGCACATTTTAGAGCGGCCTTTTATTGTCCCCAGCACAAGGTGCACCTGTGTAATGATAATGCTGTTTAATCAGCTTCTTGATATGCCACACCTGTCAGGTGGATGGATTATCTTGGGAAAGGAAAAACAGTGTGTCACGTTGTATAATGATTAGAAGACAGGCGCAGGAATACGTATTAGGGGTTTTATTACTCTACCCAACACAAACACGTATATATATACAAAAGGGATGTAACCCAAACAAAGAGCGAGGTGTAACCTCTACACAATACACGGGACGAGACCCGTAAACAACCAGAGCACAATACACGGTACTCACGAGACCAACGGACATGGGACAATAATTGACAAGGACAATGGGGAACAGAGAGCACATATATACACATACTAATCAGGGGGAATGGGAACCAGGTGTGCGTAATGAGACAAGACAGTCCGGGGTTGGTGGTAATGATCCATGTCAGTGACGCCTAGAAAGCCGTTGACGTAGACCTCCGGAACTGGTGAACGGAATGAGCAGCAGTACCGTGGGGATCCGTGACAGAGTGGTATGAATTACCTAAGTAAAAATACTTGAAAGTAATACTTAAGTAGTTTTTGAGGGTATCTGTACTTTATTTGACTATTTATATTTTTGACAACTTTTACTTCACTACATTCCTAAAGAAAATAATGTACTTTTTACTCCATACATTTTCTCTGACACCCAAAAGTACTTGTTATATTTTGAATGCTCAGCAGGACAGGAAAATGGTCCAATTCACGCACTTATCAAGAGAACATCCCTGGTCATTTCTACTGCCTTTGATCTGGCGGACTCACTAAACAAACATGCTTCATTTGTAAGTGTGCCCCTGGCTATCCGTAAATAAATAAAAAATTATACAAAAACATTGGTGCTGTCTGGTTTGCTTCATATAAGGAATTTGAAATAATTTATACTTTTACTTTTGATACATCTAATTTTGCTATTACATTTACTTTTGATACTTAAGTATATTTAAAACCAAATACTTTTAGACTTTTACTCAAGTAGTATTTTACTTGGTGGCTTTCACTTTTACTTGAGTAATTTTCTATTAAGGTATCTTTACTTTTACTCAAGTATGACAATTGGGTACTTTTTCCACCACTGAGGAGAAATGCTCACTAATAGGGATGTAAACAAATTTGTGCACAACATTTGAGAGAAATAAGCTTTTTGTGCGTATGGAACTTTTCTGGGATCTTTTATTTCAGCTCATGAAACATGAGACCAACACTTTACCTGTTGAGTTTATATTTTTGTTCAGTGTCATCAGCAAAGTGTCAGTAAATTGATGTAAAACATTTTTTTACATAGCCCTATGAGCAAATTAAGATTCCGTTTTTATTGCAACCATTAATACTCCCAGTGTCAATCTGTAGTGATTGATAGGGGATTAGACTGCACACTGAAGTAATATTCAGGAACCCAGAGAAACCTCAGCCTTATCCCAAGATGTCTGCATCAACTCTATCTCTTACTGTATGTCAAGGTCCTATGATTAGACAGTGAGTTGTGTACTTCCGTATTATGTTTCAGATATTGCAGTCCTGTTTCCTTATACTCATCCATTGAAGCCTTTACGCTGCATGTGTACTGTTCTCAAGACTTCTATCAATGGAAATCAAGCATCTTCCAGACACATTTACACCAGCTACTGTAACTGGCATAACTATTGACGGACCCAACATATTGTTTGATGTGTTTTAACTGAATTCCAATTACCTTCAATTACCTTAATTATAACCCTCAAAATAATTGATTAGCAAATTCTGACATTGTGCATAAATGCAAACAAATATTTATTTGAAATGCAGCTGGCAATTGTGCCTTTACGTTGTATACTTAGATTAAGATCTAAAAGCAGCCATACAAAATGTGTAATTTGTTGCTTTCTGAACCGTCAGTGTACAGCTTCCATTATGCAGCAGGCCGTTCCATGATCAGGTCAAGATGGCTTGTCCTGCCAGACTTCCACACCGAGGCGTTCTGCAGAGGCCAGGCAGCAAATCTCCAAGAGAGCTCCACCAGGCTTTATCCTCTCTTTAAATAAAGACTTCTGCTGGACAGGAGTACGCAATTAGTGTCCCCTCAACTGTGTCTGTCCCCAGGGAAGTACCGGGAGGTACTCCCACTCACACCTTAATATTTAAACTGTCCTGAATGAGCTGAATAATTCAGTGAATCACAGCTCTGCTCTGGGTAAGGAGCACTTTGGTGTTGGCTTCATGCTCAGGCCATACCCTACGACTCTCCCATTCCCAGCTCTTAATGCTGATGGAAGATGCTGCTGGGTGGGAATGATGGCTCCAACAGCAGAGGACGAACCCAATGGTGACGGGGTGCAGTAGACACGTTACTGTACGAATAGATTTGTGGAACTCACTTCCCATGCTGAAAACAATGGTGAAGCTAGTAGAAAACGTGGACTTGTCATGTGTGATTTCCCTTTCCCAATCCAAGATAACTCTCATTCTTGTTGGTCTTTTAATTTGTTTGTCTCCTTGACACTCCATTACTTTTTTGTGTAATAAGTGTAATAAGTAGATTCAATATGCTAGATTTGCTAGATTTATCATTCTCATATGTGTAATCTTCATAATGCACCTGCAAGTCCTACCAATAGTTGTGCTTCAAACTTGAACCATTCACATGGGGAAAATGTTGCCTCCAACTATTTTGTTTCTATTTGTTCTACTTGTGAAAAATGCGCTTCATGACCCAATAAAGCTTACATAACATAAACATTTGGGGAAAAAATTGCGATTTTGTTGAGATTGTCCAAGCACACACAGTATCTCCCTTCATGCTGATCCTAAACCATTATTCACAACATGTATTCCTCTCACAGAAACCAGAGCAGCACCATTTTGATCTGGTTTTAGGAAGAAAATTCCTTCACACCAAGACAAACAAAATAGCTTGTGCTTCCTACAACTAGAACGCAAATACCCATTTCCGAATTTAACAAAACTATGTTGCAATGTACAAGTAAAGACTAGTTTATATACTATATTGAACCAAATTCTGGCATCGCTTTTGGCAACCTACACATCCTCATTGTAAAAACAGCAGTTACCTTGGCAACAAGCAAACCACAATAAGGGCACCACAATTGGGAGACAAACAAATCGTGCTGTGAGACGGAGGCTGGATCCGTGTAATAGATTTATGTAACCAAGGACATTTACTGTACAGCCACTCATACTGAGATCTTGGGTGAAATCTCCACAGCAACACACATGGAGACCATGCTGTCACATGGACACTGCTGTTGCTTCTTCCTCTAACTTACTGTGGTACCATCACTGAATAGGCTCCAGAGGCGTATCAATATGTCACTCGACTGGATAATTGTTAGGAATAGCTTCTGTCTAGGTGACTTTTCCATTTGGGCCTTTCGCCAAACACCTGGAAACTCAGGTGGTTTTCAATTCACACCTACAGTAGACTGCAGCTCATGGAATACTGGAGTATGTGGTTGCTTCATTAGAGCCCTGTCATACGATGGGCCACCATGTGTGCTCATGACCAAACACAGCCTCTAACAAGGGATTAATTACAGCAAAATCGCACCACAGCGACAGCCTTGGACAATTGTAGGTCGACCTACATTCTGTACGCCTGGAGGAACTGCACCCATCCAAAATCGAATTACCGCCAACCTTGCTACTCTGTCAGTGAAAATGTGGCAAGCACTATTTGGTCTGCAAGCACTCCATCACTGATAAAATTCATCTGGAGCTCCATTATCATTTCATTGCCCTGAACAGGAGCCAGGGTTTGTTTGGTTGTTTTTATTGTACGACTTTTGACGTTCAGTTTTGAAATGCAGAACTGTTGGATGCCATGTAAAATCAACATTACTGCAAGGCGGGGGGGCGCTAGAGAGCGTGCTATGGAGTAGACGTGCATTGCTAGAGCTCCGCTCAATTTTGAAACAAATTAATATTTATCTTAACCTCTCACAACCTATAACTTCAAACAAATATGACAAAGGGAAAAGGCAACAAAAAAGGGGGCGCTAAACAAGATAATTGGAATGAGATAGACAACGAACCAATTTCAACGTCGCCGACCCACGAGGAGCTAGCTGAAGAGGCTAGCTTCCAAGAGTTCCCCACAGATCCTACTCAAAGTGACATACTGGCTGCCATAAACGCACTAAGCAAGAAGGTGGACACAAGGTTGGCTGATATCTCAAAGAGTATTGGGACTTTGGCCGAAACTGTGAAGGCAACTAAGGGAAGGGGTGCACGAGGTTGAGCAGACGACAATCGATCACGAGGCCAGGCTACAGGACATAGAGAAACAGTGCGTAACGTTCAAAAATGACAACAAAACCCTGAAGGCCCGACTGGAAATGCTCGAGTCGCATTCAAGACGCCAGAACATCCGAATATGTGGGATCCAGGAGGACACGGAGTAAGGGAAACCCACTGAATTTGTCTCGGAGCTGATACCGGCATTGCTGGGGAGTGAACACTTCAAAACGGCCATCCTGATCGACCGCGCACACAGAGCACAGGCAACGAAGCCGGCCAAGGGCGGGCCACCAAGGCCATTCATTGTAAGGCTGCACTATCCCCACACCAGGGACCTCATCCTCAAGCTGGCTAGTCAAAAGTTCCCCCTTAACTACAACGGAGCCAGGGTGTCTTTCTACCCAGATCTTACCTTGGAGGTGAGGAACCAACGGAAAGAGTATGATGAGGTACGCAACAAATGCAGGGCGGCCAACATCCGATATGGATTCCTCTTCCCAGCCCGGTTTAAGGTGACAGTCGAGGATCAACACGTACGTTTGACAACGCAAAAGAGGCAGATCTGTTCTTGACAAGCAAGCTCCCCGGCTGAGGATACAGAACGGCTGTGCCAGCAGGCTAAATGGCCAAATACAGGCCAGGAATGTGTGTGAATTGAATTTCCGGCCTATGTCTTTTCGATCAGAAGATCAGAAATTGGGACTTATAGGATAGGTGAGATGTTGTGGCTAATATAGCATTGTTTGGCATGTCATGTTTTAGCGCCACTCACCCCCTAACATGAGAGTTAAGTTAAGTGTTATTTAATATTAGTTTATATGCGGAGCATCTATAGATAACGAGTTAGTTCAAGCTTTATGTCTAGACACCCTAACGTTTGTGTGTTAGCCAAGGAGTGCTTCGTTTGGGGAAGTCACTCAGTAAAGGGACGGGAGGGGGTTGGGGTCTGTGTTTTATGTTCACGTTTATTAGTACAGGTGGCATGACAAGCTCCGCACGGCGGGACGTTTTTCTTCTGGGTTTTGTATGACAGCAGCAATTTGCTTTAAAATAAGAAATGCCACATAGTGACCGAGCACAGAGTAGACCAGGTGGAATAAAGATAGTCAGCTGGAACTGTAATGGATTAGGGCATGTCGTGAAACGAGCTAAGGTTTTTTCTCATCTTAAATCACTGGGTGCTGACATAGTGCTTCTTCAAGAAACTCATATTAAACGCCCCGCGCAGGCCAAGCTACGAGTCGGCTGGATCGGTCAGATATACCAGTCTAACTTTGATGCAAAAGCGAGAGGGGTAGCAATCCTGATAAGGAAAAACATTCCTTTTGTTTACTCAACCTCGATTTCAGATCCTAATGGTCGGTATATTATTGTGGCTGGTACACTGAATTCAAAACCAATAACCTTGGTCAATTTATATGGACCCAACTTCGATGATCCATTATTTTTTCAAAGGGTATTTAAGGCCATACCAAATATCTCAGATACAAGTGTTATTGTTGGAGGTGACTTTAACTGTACGTTAGACCCTCTTTTAGATAAACAGCTATCAAGGTCACTTCAACAATCAAATGCCAGTGTCTGTCTAAATACATTGATGACAAACCTTAACATTGTCGATATTTGGAGACTGACGCACCCAACAGACAGGGATTATTCTTTCTTCTCATCAGTTCATAAATCATATTCCAGAATTGACTATTTTTTGTTGGACTCCAAACTAATCTCAGCAGCTGAGTCGGTTACCTATCACCCCATTCTAATTACGGACCACTCTCCTCTGTCCATGGTGCTGAAACTCGACAATATGTCGACAGGTCGGCGACCGTGGCGCTTAGACGCATACCTGTTGAAAGATGAGGCTTTTTGTCAGTATTTGGAGGAGCAGATTGCCTTTTTCCTCAGTACTAACGACACGGGGGATGTTGACGACTCCACCCTTTGGGAATCTCTAAAGGCTGTGATTAGAGGTTACATTATTTCTTATACATCAGAGAGGAAGAAACGTGCCAATACTAGGCTGAGAGAAATTGAAAGAGAGTTAGGGGAACAGGAGAACGTTTTAGGACAAATTCCTCGTATACAGTCCTTGAGAAGATCACAAAGTTAAAGTATGAATACAATACCATCCTTTCGAAACGGGTGGGCTCTTTACTTGCTAGAACGCAACAAAGTTATTTTGAACTGGGGGACAAACCACATAAATTATTAGCAAGACAGCTAAGGCATGTACAAGCATCTAGAGCTATTCACAAAATAAAAGACAAGAAGGGTAAAATAGTAACAGATCCGCAGGACATTAATAAATGCTTTGCACAGTTTTACTCAGAGCTATACCAATCAAAATGCGATGCTACTGATCCACAAACTATGGAACGCTTTCTCGCTGATTGTGAACTTCCTAAACTAGACAGGGGGCAGCTGCCGCACTCGATGCAGGGATAACCTTAGATGAAATTAACACAGCGATAGCACAATTTCCAAACAGCAAGGCCCCTGGGCCCGATGGATATGTAATAGAATTCTATAAGAAGTACTGCGCTAGTCTATCTCCACTTATGCTGCGAATGTTTCAACAATCCAAAGAAAATACCAAACTCCCGCAAACACTGTATGAGGCTACAATAGCCCTGATCTTGAAAAAAAGATAGAGATTCCATGGAGATGTCGTCGTATCGCCCCGTGTCGTTACTCCCCATAGAAAACAAGGTGTTGACAAAGATATTGGCAAACCGATTGAAAAAAATATATTTCCGACATCATACACCCTGACCAGACAGGTTTTATCCCGGGCCGACATATATACTACAATTTGAGACGCCTTTTCAACGTAATGTATCATGATCATAAAGTTGAGGCAGTGGTAATAGCTCTTGATGCAGAGAAGGCGTTTGATCAGATTGAGTGGAAGTATATGATGTCGGTTCTGGAGCATTTCGGATTTGGAAAGGAATTTATTAATTGGATAAGAATTATTTATGCACACCCAATGGCGTCCGTGGTGACCAATCAGGAAATGTCGCAGTCATTCCGCCTGTTCAAGGGGTGCCGACAGGGGTGCCCTATTTCGCCTGCTCTCTTCGCTATAGCCATGGAACCCCTTGCTACGCGCATTCGGGCATGTGCCGATATAGCTTCTGTTAAAATAAAAGACACACAGCACAAAATGTCCCTATATGCAGACGATGTTCTTTGTTTTTGTCCAAGCCTAAAACGTCTATTCCACCATTACTTAACTTGATAAACACATTCGGCTCCTTCTCTGGCTACAAGATAAACTGGCAAAAAGTGAGATGATGCCAATATCACGGCCTGTGGATATGCAATTTCTGCAATCTACCCCGCTTAGAACAGTGAGGGACAAGTTCACAAGCCTTGGCATTGTAGTGACAAGAGACCTTGACCAGCTATTGAAAGTGAATTGGGACATGAAAATATATCAGCTTAAACAAAATATAGATTTCTGGAAAACTCTGCCTATTTCCTTGGTTGGTCGTATAAACGCTATTAAAATGGTTGTCCTACCCAGGTTTCTTTACCTCTTCCAATGTCTACCCAATTTCATACCACAAAGCTATTTTAAGAAACTGGATTCAATAGTAACTCCATTTTTATGGGATAACAAGGCAGCCAGAATTGCAAAGAAGCATTTATGCAAGTACAAGATAGAGGGGGGCTTTGGCCTTCCTCACTTCAAACTGTATTATTGGGCTGCTAATCTGAACATTGTGTCTTTCTGGAGGGAAAGTTTACCTGAGATGAGACGGAAGGATATGCCTTCATGGCTTTTGATTGAGCAGGCCTCCTGTCAACGTTCCTCACTCCCTGCACTTGTTAATAGCCCATCATATGTGAAAAAAGCCACTTATGACTCCAATCCAGTCATTTGTCATACTCTTAGGATCTGGAAACAGATTAGGGATTTTCTTAACATACCCACTGTGTACATAGACAGCCCGATTAGCCGGAATCATGCTTTCCACCCTGCAATGGATGATGTGGTGTTTTCACAGTGGAGGGAGAAGGGGCTCACAACAATTGGTAATCTATACATAGATGGTCAGTTAGCTTCATTTCAACAACTACAGGCAAAGTTCAACATGCCAACAACACATTTTTTCAGATACCTCCAAATCAGGAATTTCTTAAGGACACACATCCCACAGTATGGCATGAAGCCAAATAGTCCTACATTAGATAGCTTGATCCTTGTCAAACCCCATTCAAAAGGGTCGGTCTCTAGACTGTATGATGTGCTACAGGCCCACATAGAGGTATCCACAGACACCATTAAAAGGGCTTGGGAACAAGAACTTGGTTCAGAAATCTCAAATGAGGACTGGATAGAAGCTCTCAGGAATATAAACCACAGTTCAGTGAATGCCAGACACAACCTTGTACAGTTTAAGGTGATACACAGGTTACACTACTCAAAAGTAAAACTGCATAAAAATATTCCCCGGACACCTCACCACTGTGTGAGAGGTGCAAGCAGGAGGAGGGGACGTTGTCCCACTTATTCTGGACATGCCCTAAATTACAGGCTTACTGGGCTCTCATTTTTGATTACTTATCTAAGGCCTTTGATAGAGTTCTAGCCCCAGACCCATTGATCGCTCTGTTTGGTACAGTTGATGGGAATAACCAGGAGGGGAAAGCTGTCTCTCTTTGTACTCTATTAGCCAAAAGGCTCATATTGCAATTTTGGAAATTGGAGACTGTACCTACCTTTGAAATGTGGTTACGGGATTTAGGGAATGTAATCCATATGGAAAAGATTCGATACAACACCTCCAATAGAAGTCCATTGTTTTACAAAATATGGCAGCCGATACTGGATAAATGGTCTAGTCCCGCTTCATATGTCACGGTTCAGACAGACGACAAGAGGACCACAATTGCGTCACACCAGAAAGTTTATTTAAACTTAAGGGGAAAGGGATGTAGGGAGTGAGTGAAGGCTCCAGGGGTTATCCCGTCCGATGTGCTGGGTCTGTGCCTCCCCCCAGTGGCAGCGATGCGTCCGATGACGCCGGTGGTTGGTGGTCCAGAAGTCCTGGGGGGGGGAGGAAACACAGACACAACGGGGCGGATGAAAACAGGCAGAAGTACAGTTCAAGGGAAATCCAAATACGTTGTAGCAAGGCAGAAGGCTGGTCAGAGTTACCGGGGTCGAAGAGTAGTCAGGAGTCGTAATGGCAGAAAGCAGGTCTGGTTCTCCTGGGGGCAGAAGAGTATCCAGGAATCAGGCAGGTCCGGGGGTCACAAAACAGGGGGTGAACCAGAAGCGCGAGCACACAGGTTCCGGGTGTGAGCTTTGCAGACGATCTGACAAAGGAGAGCTGAAAGACAGGGCTATAAATACTGGGAGAGGTTAGTGGGTAATGCAGCGCAGCTGGCAGAGTAATTAGAGCCGAGCAGAGCAGGGACAGGTGGAGCTAGTTAGGCTGAGTAGAGAGAGAGTGGTGAGCAGAGTGGAAACAACTTAAGGTGGTAACCCAGTGGAGTGAGAGGGCTCATGACAGAACCCCCCAAGGGACGGCCCCAGAAGTCCCAAGAGCAACACCACGCCGGGCGGGAGGAGGGGAGCCGGAGGAGGGCTGAGAACTCCTCCGAACGGTCCGAGCGAACGTCCTCATCCTCGGAGGAAGCCGGAGGGCCGTGGTCGGGAGATGGGACAGGTCCCGAGACAGGATCAGGCACAGGACAGGAAGCCGAGCGGGCAGGACGGTTAGGGATCCCTCTGGGGCGGCCCCTACGGATTGCAGGTTGATCAGGATGCCGTTGGTGGAAAGCGGTGATGAGAGTCCTATCCACAATCCGACTAGCTGGCACCCAGGTCCTTTCCTCAGGTCCATAGCCCTCCCAGTCAATGAGGTACTGGAGACCCCTACCCCTCCGTCTGGACCGAAGCAGGCGGCGGACGGTGTAAACCAGACCACCATCGACGAGCCGTGGAGGAGGAGGACCAGGCGCAGCAGGGACCAGCGGACTCTCATGGATGGGCTTAATCTTAGACACATGGAACGTGGAGTGCACCCTCAGGGAATCAGGCAGTTGGAGCCGGACAGCAGTTGGGCTAATCACTCTTATGATAGGGAATGGGCCAATGAACCGAGGTGCCAGCTTCTGCGACTCCACCCTGAGTGGCAGGTTCTTCGATGACAACCACACCCTTTGACCAACATGGTAGGTGGGAGCAGGAATTCTCCGACGGTTGGCCCCGGTAGTGTAGCTGGCAACGGATCTGAGGAGTGTGGCTCTAGCTTTGTTAAACACCTCTCTGAGGCCATGGTAGCATTCTGGGACATTGGAGAGGTCAGGAGCGGAGTTAGTAGGTACTGGCCGAGGGGGGTAGTGCGGCAGCAAGCAGGCAGGTTCGGTGGCAGTCCTCTCCCCACTCCCTGATCACCCCGGTCACCCAGTCGAGCTGAGGGTTGTGCCGGGCGGAGCCATGGGTAACCCAGGATGAGGGGTTGGCCTGGAGAGGGGAGCAGGTGAAACTGGATAGTTTCTTGATGGTTTCCGGACAGACCCATCGAGACCGGGGCCGTGACATGAGTGACCGATCCGAGTAAGTGTCCGTCCAGTGCCCGGGCAGGAATAGGAGGTGTCAAACGGAGGTTCTCCAGTCCCAGTTGGCGTGCCAGCTTGATGTCCATTATGTTGGCTTCGGGCGCCAGAATCCACCAGAGCAGCCAGGGTGTGAGTTGAGTCAGAGAGGCGGAGGTGAACTTGCAGCAGGGGTTTGCGGTCGGAGGACTGGATGGTCATGGAACTCAACCGGACTCCCCCTATGCCCGGTGAGCTTCGGCCCTTTAAAGGGCAGGTTACCACACGATGTCCATCACCTCCACAATAGAGGCAGAGGTTTGAGGTGAAGCGTCGCTGGCGCTCTGCAGGAGTGAGAGAGGCTCGCCCAATCTCCATAGGCTCAGACTGATCAAGCTGACCTGGGTGAGTGGCAGTAGATGACAGGAACCCAGTCGGATCTCTCCGAATGCCGGTAGTAGGTGGACCTTGGCGCCCCCTCTCACGACGACGGGTCTGTATCCTTCTGTCGATCCTGACAGTCAGTGCGATGGCTTCATCAAGAGTGGAAGGCAGTTCCTGGGAGACCAACTCGTCCTTGATATAGTCAGCCAAACTATGGAAGAACGCGTCCACCAACGATGGTGTGTTCCAAGAACTTCGTCTAGCCAGGGTTCGGAAGTCGATGGAATGGTCTGCGACTGTACGTCTGCCTTGTCGAATACTGAACAGTTCACGAGACGCCTCTGCGGTTGGTGAATCCAGGTCAAACACCTTCAGCATCTCCTCAGCAAACCGGTCGAAGGTTGCACATGCGGGGGTTTGACGTTCGAACTCTGCTGTTCCCCAGAGTCGAGCTCGGCCCGTCAGGTGAGTGATGGCATACCCAACTTTAGCCCCTCCGTGGCGAAGGTCCTTGGCTGCAAGGAGAACTGAAGTCGGCAGCTAGTCAGGAATGGCCGGACCTGGGTTGAATCGCCGTTGAACCGCTCGGGGTTTCCAATCTTGGGTTCCGGAGCAGCGGCTGCAATGACCGGGGCAGGTAACTCGGGGGCAGGGCTGGTGGGCAGACTGGCTGGGGTCAGGTTGGTGAGGAGCTGAATGATCATGGCGAGTTGTTGTTGCTGCTGCTGGGACTGCTGCTGGTGCTGCTGGAACTGCTGATGCTGTTGGTGGCCGACCTGAAGCAGAGAGGTGATGTCGCCGCTCATGCGGCCTAGCTCTCTCTCAGTGTGTTCCAGGCGTAGCATGGCGGTGGGTTGCTCAGGTTCTTCGGTTTCCATGTCGGGGGAAGTGTGCGCTGAGTCCATGATGGTCAGATCGTACTGTCACGGTTCAGACAGACGACAAGAGGACCACAATTGCGTCACACCAGAAAGTTTATTTAAACTTAAGGGGGAAAGGGATGTAGGGAGTGAGTGAAGGCTCCAGGGGTTATCCCGTCCGATGTGCTGGGTCTGTGCCTCCCCCAGTGGCAGCGATGCGTCCGATGACGCCGGTGGTTGGTGGTCCAGAAGTCCTGGGGGGAGGAAACACAGACACAACGGGCGGATGAAAACAGGCAGAAGTACAGTTCAAGGGAAATCCAAATACGTTGTAGCAAGGCAGAAGGCTGGTCAGAGTTACCGGGGGTCGAAGAGTAGTCAGGAGTCGTAATGGCAGAAAGCAGGTCTGGTTCTCCTGGGGCAGAAGAGTATCCAGGAATCAGGCAGGTCCGGGGTCACAAAACAGGGGTGAACCAGAAGCGCGAGCACACAGGTTCCGGGTGTGAGCTTTGCAGACGATCTGACAAAGGAGAGCTGAAAGACAGGGCTATAAATACTGGGAGAGGTTAGTGGGTAATGCAGCGCAGCTGGCAGAGTAATTAGAGCCGAGCAGAGCAGGGACAGGTGGAGCTAGTTAGGCTGAGTAGAGAGAGAGTGGTGAGCAGAGTGGAAACAACTTAAGGTGGTAACCCAGTGGAGTGAGAGGGCTCATGACATCATAACTGGGCTGACGATCTGCTGCTACTCTGTGCTGTACTCCACTCAATATTTATTTTTGGCTGAACTACACTGCTTGTAATGACTATATGCTGTCTTCTTATACACGTACCACCTAATAGGATTTTGTTTTATTTTGTGTATGTGTGAGTTAACTTTTGTTTTGTCCTCTAAACTGGCCATCCCATCCAACAGTACAATGAATGTCATTGTTTGTATTGCTGTCTCTTTTACTTTATTTTTATTGGAAAATAATAAACATATTATAAAAAAATAAAAAAAAATAAAAAACATTACTGCAAGGCTACTTGTGGAAAACATCAGTCATCGATGTGTGAAATTGTGCAAGGGAAGTGATATATTTAGAACAAAGCAAGCAGGGCTACACAGAAAATATTGAATATATTGTAATACTGAATCATAATATAGGAGTGAAATATGACACACACCAGACATATTCAGACACCGTAGCAGGTCAACAGAGGGGGTTTGTATGAGTTAGACTGCTCACAGACCAGCCCAAGTAGAGGTTTGCATGATAATGACAATACTGACAATTATCCTGTCACATCTTTGTCATTTATAACCTACTATATCTACACTGTTCGCTCAAAGTTTCATTGGCTGCTGTGAGTGAGACAGTGAATGTGAGGAATTGTAGAAAATAATTGGTTTGGGATTTCCTTCAATTGGAAGAGACCTCTAGGTAGAATGCTAAGGTTATTCTTACCTCCCTGTTGTTGTTTTGTCTTGATTTATGGCTACACATTTACATAAGTGTTGCATTGCCATGGCCTCAGAACAACAGTAAGCCTTCTATGTTATGTTACCCTGTCACTACTTATTCCTGCAGATGCATTAGAGGGCCCTGGTGAATGTGACTTATCTGGGTGACTCAATTGGCCTGTTGCTTCTCTCTCATATCAACTGATATTTAAAGTTAGAATTATTTCAATAACACCAAATGTCACAAGGGCTACAATCCACAAAGGATATGTTCCATTTATTCTCCCAGACTTACTGTAGCCGAACCCACTGTCAACCGGATGAGGAATGTCTGGCTAATTCCTACCTAAACAGTTTATTTAAGTGACATGGAATGACCCTGACTGCATTTAGCAATAGAATATATGAACTCCTCAGCATTACATTTGAGGCAATTTCTATATAAAAAGGTGGAGTGGCATTTATCTCTAGCCCACTGGCCCTTTGTATGTGGACCATTGTCTGTTGTGCTGAAACATTTTACATTTACATTTTAGTCATTTAGCAGACGCTCTTATCCAGAGCGACTTACAGTTAGTGAATTTTTTTTTTTTTATTATTATTTTATTTCATACTGGTCCCCCGTGGGAATCGAACCCACAACCCTGGCGTTGCAAACGCCATGCTCTATCAACTGAACTACATCCCTGCCGACCATTCCCTCCCCTACCCTGGACAACGCTAGGCCAATTGTGCGCTGCCCATGAGTCTCCCGGTCGCGGTCGGCTGCGACAGAGCCTGGATTCGAACCAGGATCTCTAGTGGCACAGTTAGCACTGCAAAGCAGTGCCTTAGACCACTGCGCCACTCAGGAAACATCAAGTGTTGAAGTTGCGTTTTTCCTTCACATTTTTAACGCTGGAAGTTTCAGCACCATGGATAGTGGCTCATATAAAAGGGTTGCCTGTAACAGGAGCGGGACAGAGACCGAGAGAGAAGCGGATACCCCAGTGTGGAGGGAAGCCGTCAGATGCACAGATTACTTGCAGCCGCTAACAGACAGAGCTCTCCTCCAGGGAGCCAGCGCCAGAGGCATGCAGGCGCCTGGGTGTCCAAACCCATTGAGCAGATCTCTCACAGTTATCTGTCCTGTGGAGACAGGAGAGGGCCAGCTCACCCTCTCAAAAAAATCTGATCTGCCAGCCGGGCCTGGGCCTGGGCTTTCCAGAGAGAGACAGTGAGACAGAGCCAATGTCTTTTGGATGAGATTGTGGAAAAGATCAATGCTCATGAGATCAGATGTGAGATAAATGGGATTGAGTTCAGCAGATTGTCCTAGGAATGTCATCCTGAATTCCTGAGAGCCTAAGCCAAATATCAAAGCATCTATGGCCCTAACTGATTTCATTTTCTTTGTCATGTTGAGTTAGGAGAGGAAGCCTCACTTGCGGTAGAGAGTAATACTCTGAATCTACTTGTAATAGTCTGAATTTAGCACCCACCAGTTATCATGATCATCAATTAAATGTTGCTTCCTTAAGTTACAGTACAATGATGTTTGAATGCCATGTTAGATGCACTACAGTCCATTTGCTCTAATCCAACCATTCATTTGTTTTAATGTATTAAGTTATTCTCCTTGATAGTAAGAGTTGTTCTGCAATTGTATGAACCTTTCCCCCAGTGCAGTTGGAAAGCTACTGAAAAATAAGATGTAAACAATGCACACATCCTATGTGTCTATAGGTATACACCATTTGAAGGCATTCCACCTCAGATCATTTTTCCTCCCTTGACAAGTGCATGCCTCTCAACCCTTTGAGTCCATGTTGCCAGTAGCAGAATCTCGAAGCCCCAATGAAAAAGGATTCTTCCTCTCAAAAACAGGGACCAGCAGCTACTGCAGCACAGTGACAAAAACACCCACCGTTTGGGTGGGCTTCAAATCAACTACTGTGCAACAGAGCTCCGCACCTGACAGCATGCCAATACCAGACATGATACTGTAGTGCCCCAGTCTGAGTTAAAGCAAGTAATTACAACATGTCTAACCCACATCTATAATAGTGGGACAAATCATGCTACAGTATCTTGGCCTGAAACATTTGCATTTCCTTCCACGGCCCAGAGCGCATCAAATTAGTCGTTTTTTTCCTGCAACAATTGAATTCCAGTGCAGTTCAGTGCAGCAATGCCTTGGAGACTGTAAGCTTCTTAGAACCTACACTAGTATGTAGGCCTATCCATTTTCTCCATGCTTATTTTCCCGCAGCGAGACACACATACTAGCACTACACTGCTGGAGTGTTTGAAGTGTGAACGAATGACCAAGATCCATCTGTGACAGGTCCAATTAGGCAAGATGAGTTGCGCTAAAGGAGACAGAGATCCTTGTGAGTGACGTCAGGTCGCAGATGCCTGAGGGACAGCCTGGGCTCCACTGGTCTTTGTAGAGCGTCAGATGCTGGGATGATCACTATAGCTCCATGTGCTCTGATATGATAGGCAAGTCTCACTGTCCATACTGGGCTTCAGCACTATAGTAGCCAACGCTTCAATGCTTTCCGTCTGTTCATTTTGGATGGTTTTCGAAAGACCAAATTCTCATCAGCAAACCCACATTTAATTTCTTCCCATAAACAATATTGTAGCAAAACTCAGCAGTGACTGTGATTATTATTGTACTTATCAATGTTATATATGAAACCTATTTATTGGAATATGGTGCACGTCAGATGTTTGGAAACATCTGACGTGAGAAAGTGGTGGAGAATTATACATTATTCATCATTTATTATTCATAGTCTCTCTAGTCTGTAGCATAGTGGGAAATGTTGAAATATCCAATTATTCTAAATAAACTGAAACAATCCACACATCCTTATTGTAATCTGATGCAAATACTAAATGTAGCAACCAGTTTGATGTTGTTGTTTAACACAATTCCATATAAGCTCCTTAACTCAAACATTTTCCCTCGTTAGCATCTTTTGAAAAAAGTAAATGCTTTTCAGGCAAACATATACTGTATGGTGTTTTTTCAGGTGGAATCATGGCAATGCTTTTTTTGGTCAATAATGGCTCTCAAAAGCTCAGATTCCAAAGTGAGGACATGCAGCAGAAATTCTAAAATACTATCAACATAACTTAACTTTGCTCAGATATGCTAAAGTTGTCCGTGATGAGATTCGAACTCACATCCTTTGGGTTGCTAGATATTTGCTTTATATGTTGATGCCTTAAGTAACCATCTGTCTTATGAACTATACCAAGTGTAACATATCATACTAATTTGAGCGTCCCGGATTTAGTATATGAGACCAGGCTGAACTATCTCCACCTCTCAGATGATACTGCCTTTTTTTTATTGGCAGTCACATGTTTCACCATGCCCTTGTGGTTTATTGGTATTGATTATAATTAACGGTGTTTTGACCCCCATGCCAGCCTATTACATGTCGCAGAAATGAATTCTCAATCAAATAACAATTAAGTGCCGTCACGGCAAGAGGGAAATTTAAGGTTACAGTATGTGTGGCTTGTTTGGAAGGAACCCCATTATATTGTACAACTACCAGAAATTGCCAAACATGCCATCATCATGTACTTGCCTACTTTATGTAACAACCTGCATCTATCAGTAAAATGGACAGTGTGTTCTCAGTATGGAGAGACAATATTTCAACAAGCTATTGTTCGTTATAACATGATTCATATTTTCTGAAGGGGTAGAATATTTACGGTAACAAAAGGGCAAGCTCCTCAATGTGTGCATGACCCATAGAGATGTATAGAGATCATTACTTGGAAATAACGCTTTTTTGCATGGACATTGAGAGCTTCCACCATTTTAATGTAATCAACTGGGTGGGGATTCCAATGCATTGGTAGGGATCAGCCAATGATCAGAGCATCGTCAAATTGGTGTACGTAGTTTGTAAATTAATGACAAGATTTGGTTCAAGACTCTAGGTGGCGGAAAGTCACTAATATTAGCTTTACACTTTTTTCAAACATCAAAAGAAGAAGAAAATTGACTACTTTAAAATGGAGATAGTCCCAATGGCGCTGTCCATGCTGTCACAGATGGCATAGTAGCACAGATACAAAGTTGTGAACTCCATACATCTCTATGGCATGCCCTGTGTAGGCTGATGAAATCACTGACATGCCCTACTATAACCTTCACCCACTGTGCCTGAATTACCATAATTACTGCTAATTATCTTGCTATACTGAACAAAAATATAAATGCAACATGTAAAGTGTTGGTCCCATGTTTCATGAGCTGAAATAAAAGATCCCAGAAAATGTCCATATTCACAAAAAGCTTATTTCTCTCAAATGTTGTGCACACATTTTTTACATCCCTGTTAGTGAGCATTTCTCCTTTGCCAAGATAATCCATCCACCTGACAGGTGCGGCATTTCAAGATTCTGATTAAACAGCATGATCATTACACAGGTGCACCTTATGCTGGGGACAATGAAAGGCCACTCTAAAATGTGCGGTTTTGTCAGATAACACAATGCCACAGATGTCTCAAGTTTTAAGGGAGCTTGCAATGGGCATGCTGACTGCAGAAATGTCCACCAGAGCTGTTGCCAGATAATTTAATGTTAATTTCTCTACGTTGTTTAGAGAATTTGGCAGTACGTCCAACCGGCCTCACAACCCCAGACCACGTGTAACCACGCCAGCCCAGGACCTCCACATCCGGCTTCTTCACCTACAGGATCGTCTGAGACCAGCCACCCGGACAGCTGATGAAACTGTGGGTTTGCATAATAATAATAATAATATGCCATTTAGCAGACGCTTTTATCCAAAGCGACTTACAGTCATGTGTGCATACATTTTTACGTATGGGTGGTCCCAGGGATCAAACCCACTACCCTGGCGTTACAAGCGCCATGCTCTACCAATTGAGCTACAGTGGACCACAGTTTGCATAACCAAATAATTTCTGCACTAACTGTCAGAAACCGTCTCAGGAAAGCTCATCTGCGTGCTCGTCGTCCTCACCTTGTTCTTGACCTGACTGCAGTTCTGCGTCGTAACCGACTTCAGTGGACAAATGCTCACCTTCGATGGCCACTGGCATACTGGAGAAGTGTGCTCTTCACGGATGAATCCTGGTTTCAACTGTACCGGGCAGATGGCAGTATGGCGTCGTGTGGGCGAGCTGTTTGCTGATGTTAACGTTGTGAAAGGAGTGCCCCATGGTGGCAGTGGGGTTATGGTACAGTGAGGGAAAAAAGTATTTGATCCCCTGCTGATTTTGTACGTTTGCCCGCTGACAAAGAAATGATCAGTCTATCATTTTAATGGTAGGTTTATTTGAACAGTGAGAGACAGAATAACAACAAAAGAATCCAGAAAAACGCATGTCAAAAATGTTATAAATTGATTTGCATTTTAATGAGGGAAATAAGTATTTGACCCCCTCTCAATCAGAAAGATTTCTGGCTCCCAGGTGTCTTTTATACAGGTAAAGAGCTGAGATTAGGAGCACACTCTTAAAGGGAGTGCTCCTAATCTCAGCTTGTTACCTGTATAAAAGACACCTGTCCACAGAAGCAATCAATCAATCAGATTCCAAACTCTCCACCATGGCCAAGACCAAAGAGCTCTCCAAGGATGTCAGGGACAAGAAAGTAGACCTACACAAGGCTGGAATGGGCTACAAGACCATCGCCAAACAGCTTGGAGAGAAGGTGACCACAGTTGGTGCGATTTTTCGCAAATGGAAGAATTTTACATTTTACATTTACGTCATTTAGCAAACGCTCTTATCCAGAGCGACTTACAAATAGGTGCATTCACCTTATAGCCAGTGGGATAACCACTTTACAATGTTTTTTTTACTGGTTTTTTTTTTTGGGGGGGGGGGGGGGAGTTGGGGTAAGGGGCGGGTAGAAGGATTACTTTATCCTATCCCAGGTATTCCTTAAAGAGGTGGGGTTTCAAATGTCTCCGGAAGGTGGTGAGTGACTCCGCTGTCCTGGCGTCGTGAGGGAGCTTGTTCCACCATTGGGGTGCCAGAGCAGCGAACAGTTTTGACTGGGTTGAGCGGGAACTATGCTTCCGCAGAGGTAGGGGAGCCAGCAGGCCAGAGGTGGATGAACGCAATGCCCTCGTTTGGGTGTAGGGACTGATCAGAGCCTGAAGAATCACAAAATAACTGTCAATCTCCCTCGGCCTGGGGCTCCATGCAAGATCTCACCTTGTGGAGTTGCAATGATCATGAGAACGGTGAGGAATCAGCCCAGAACTACACGGGAGGATCTTGTCAATGATCTCAAGGCAGCTGGGACCATAGTCACCAAGAAAACAATTGGTAACACACTACACCGTGAAGGACTGAAATCCTGCAGCGCCCGCAAGGTCCCCCTGCTCAAGAATGCACATATACATGCCCGTCTGAAGTTTGCCACTGAACATCTGAATGATTCAGAGGAGAACTGGGTGAAAGTGTTGTGGTCAGATGAAACCAAAATCGAGCTCTTTGGCATCAACTCAACTCGCCGTGTTTGGAGGAGGAGGAATGCTGCCTATGACCCCAAGAACAACATCCCCACCATCAAACATGGAGGTGGAAACATTATGCTTTGGGCGTGTTTTTCTGCTAAGGGGACAGGACAACTTCACTGCATCAAAGGGACGATGGACGGGACCATGTACTATCAAATCTTGGGTGAGAACCTCCTTCCCTCAGCCAGGGCATTGAAAATGGGTCGTGGATGGGTATTCCAGCATGACAATGACCCAAAACACACGGCCAAGGCAACAAAGGAGTGGCTCAAGAAGAAGCACATTAAGGTCCTAGAGTGGCCTAGCCATCCAATAGAAAATCTGTGGAGGGAGCTGAAGGTTCGAGTTGCCAAACGTCAGCCTCGAAACCTTAATGACTTGGAGAAGATCTGCAAAGAGGAGTGGGACAAAATCCCTCCTGAGATGTGTGCAAACCTGGTGGCCAACTACAAGAAACGTCTGACCTCTGTGATTGCCAACAAGGGTTTTGCCACCAAGTACTAAGTCATGCTTTGCAGAGGGGTTAAATACTTATTTCCCTCATTAAAACGCTAATCAATTTATAACATTTTTGAGATGCGTTTTTCTGGATTTTTTTGTTGTTATTCTGTCTCTCACTGTTCAAATAAACCTACCATTAAAATTATAGACTGATCATGTCTTCGTCAGTGGGCAAACGTACAAAATCAGCAGGGGATCAAATACTTTTTTCCCTTACTGTATGTGCAGGCATAAGCTACGGACAACGAACACAATTGCATTTTATCGATGGCAATTTGAATGCACAGAGATACCGTGACAAGATTCTGAGGCCCATTGTCATGCCATTCATCTGCCACCATTGCCTCATGTTTCTGCATGATAACCCACAGTCCCATATCGCAAGGATCTGTACACAATTCCTGGAAGCTGAACATTTCCCAGTTCCTCCATGGCCTGCATACTCACCAGACATGTCACCCATTCAGCATGTTTGGGATGCTCTGGATCGACATTTACGACAGCGTGTTCCAGTTCCCGCCAATATCCAGTAACTTCACACAGGCCACAATCAACAGTCTGATCAACTCTATGCGAAGGAGATGTGTCGCGCTGCATGAGGAAAATGGTGGTCACACCAGATACAGACTGGTTTTCTGATCCACACCCCTACTTTTTTTTTTCTCCAACAGATGCATATCTGTATTCCCAGTCATGTTATATCCATGGATTAGGGCATAATAGATTTATTTTAATTGACTGATTTCCTTATATGAACTGTAACTCAATAAAATCTTTGAAATTGTTGCATATTGCGTTCATATTTTTGTTCAGTGTATATTTGGCTTCTCTTGCTGTTTCATTGGCCACAGCAATCAAGGAAACGTCATATGTTTTTGGTTTGTGGGAAATTTTACTTGAGAACAAGAACACGATGTTGGTTGTTATCAAGAGCTGTGTCTGATGTACTGTAGCGTACATATTGCAAAAATCAATGACCACTTTAGGACACTATTGAGTAGCTATTCCTATGTTGCTGAATCATTGTGAATTTAGCTGGCAGAGGTACGCTCTGCTGTCCTCCCCCACTGTCATTGCAATGTTGTAATTAAGTATTATGTTAATTGCCATTGCTGGGGTTGAGGAGCTGCAGGTTTTCATTAGCTGCTGGGATAAGTACTAATTTCTTAAGGGGCGGAAGCCAGGACTATCTCTCCAGTGTGACACTAGATCATAATTATACCCTGTTTTTGTTTTTTTACAGTTGAGTGGGAGGGTCAGGTTTCTGCCAGAAGTCAGATGACTCAGATTGGAGGTGAACAAGTCCATACTATAATACAGTATGTCAGGGTTCTTCAATTCCGGTCCTGGAGGGCCGAAACACTTCTGTTTTTTATTTCTACCTGGTAGTTAATTGCACTCACCTGGTGTCCCAGGTCTGAATTAGCCCCTGATTAGAAGGAGAGGATGAAAAACAGAGGTGTTTCGGCCCTCCAGGACCGGAATTGAAGAACCCTGCAGTATGTGATCCAGATTCTTGGAAGTATGCCCCCAACTGTGGTTTCTATTGTCAATAGCTAACCATGTCACATACGTAATTTATATAATGCTTTGGCAGCTCAACAGCAAGACACAGCCCAATCCACTAATCAATAACTTGTATCCAAGCACTCGTTTTAAAATGTTACATTATGGAGCCATAAAGACAGTCACATTCAGATTTAAAAAATAAGATCTGGTTATTAGACCAGAGTGGTTGCTAAACCATGAGGTTAAAACATTTTTGAATAGGAAAACCGAATTTCCTACAAATGGCTCCATTTGACTGGTGTCTAGCTCTGGTGAGAGCTATTGGCCAGACATTACAACACACAGGGAATGCTTGCCTGTGTTCACTGGAGTCAGTGTGGCAGAGAGAGAATAGTAATTTGCCAGGCGTTGCTCCAGGACAGTTCTTAACCTCTGGTGTAACTGTAGCATGCCCAGTGAACTCAGCATGGTGTCCCATAGGGCTAGGTGATATATCACCAATACTGGTATACCGGTATGGATTTGTACAATACAGTCTATAACAATATTTTTATACAGTGCTAAATTAAATGCAACGTTCTTCAAATTGGACCACTTCACTGTCAGTTTTGTCCTAGTTTGGCTGAGTAAAAAACCATCAGAATGGAGAAAGCCATTAAAACCACATAGAACTACAGTAATTTGTTGCCATTCAAGGGTCATGCACTACTCAAAACATATTTAGAACTTTCATTATTGAGAAACATAAAACATTGTAAGATACCGCCATACCTAAATATTGTGATATTATATTTTGGCCACATCGCCCAGCCCTGTACAGCAGGACTGCTGGAGCCAACAGAATATCTGACATGTCTAATTCTACTTTTCATTCTGTCATCATTTGTCATCAGTGTCTCGCTATATTATTCTCTTTATTTCTTCTCTTTCAAAGATGAAATTATAGGCTGGAACATAATCGAGGAACAGCATTTTTAGTTAAAAAAAGGTGTTTCACTCTTCGGAATAGCAGAACTAAGTCAGCTTTAGGCTAAACATTTTATTTACTTATTATTTTCTTTATTTGTTTATATGATGTTGTTGATTTGTTAGTTGCATGTTTTACACGATCATCTTCCAAGACATTCAACAGATGTGTGAGCAATAGAAACGTGAATAATTATTAATAATAATATGCCATTTAGCAGACGCTTTTATCCAAAGCGACTTACAGTCATGCGTGCATACATTTTTGTGTATGGGTGGTCCCGGGGATCAAACCCACTACCTTGGCGTTACAAGCGCCGTGCTCTACCAGCTGAGCTACAGAGGACCAATATTACATTATTACAATGTAGGGCCTACCAAAGGTTTTGTATTCCCAGGTAAAATAGATTAACATTATATAATATGTACACGCACAACTCCACTCAATTCTAAACCCAACACCAAGACTTTAAAGCTATAACTGACACATAGCCAAGATAACTGCAATTGAAGAGATACCACATCAAGAACGAAACTGGTTAACAATATTGTAGATCTATTGAAGTAAACACACAATTTGAAGGACTTGTAATAATAAAGTGAAAGAGGACCATTTTGAATGCCTTATGTAATGGCAGTGTTGTAATAATACATCGTATTTTAAGCGGTTTTCAAGACACCCAAAGTCACTTTACATACACAAGAAAATCGGCAGGATAAAAAGTCATAAAATGACACATTAAAACAAGTAACTATATAAAAGTACACTAAACATAAGAACAGACTAACCATGGAGAACACTAAACATGATGACAGACTAACCATGGAGAACACTAAAAATGATGAGAGACTAACCATGGAGAACACTAAACATGATGACAGACTAACCATGGAGAACACTAAACATGATGAGAGACTAACCGTGGAGAACACTAAACATGATGAGAGACTAACCATAGAGAACACTAAACATGATGACAGACTAACCATGGAGAACACTAAACATGATGACAGACTAACCATGGAGAACACTAAACATGATGACAGACTAACCATGGAGAACACTAAACATGATGACAGACTAACCATGGAGAACACTAAACATGATGACAGACTAACCGTGGAGAACACTAAACATGATGACAGACTAACCATAGAGAACACTAAACATGATGACAGACTAACCATGGAGAACACTAAACATGATGACAGACTAACCATGGAGAACACTAAACATGATGACAGACTAACCATGGAGAACACTAAACATGATGAGAGACTAACCATGGAGAACACTAAACATGATGACAGACTAACCATAGAGAACACTAAACATGATGACAGACTAACCATTGAGAACACTAAACATGATGACAGACTAACCATGGAGAACACTAAACATGATGACAGACTAACCATGGAGAACACTAAACATAATGACAGACTAACCATGGAGAACACTAAACATGATGACAGACTAACCGTGGAGAACACTAAACATGATGACAGACTAACCATGGAGAACACTAAACATGATGACAGACTAACCATGGAGAACACTAAACATGATGAGAGACTAACCATGGAGAACACTAAACATGATGACAGACTAACCATAGAGAACACTAAACATGATGACAGACTAACCATTGAGAACACTAAACATGATGACAGACTAACCATGGAGAACACTAAACATGATGACAGACTAACCATGGAGAACACTAAACATAATGACAGACTAACCATGGAGAACACTAAACATGATGACAGACTAACCGTGGAGAACACTAAACATGATGACAGACTAACCATGGAGAACACTAAACATGATGACAGACTAACCGTGGAGAACACTAAACATGATGACAGACTAACCATGGAGAACACTAAACATGATGACAGACTAACCATGGAGAACACTAAACATGATGACAGACTAACCATGGAGAACACTAAACATGATGACAGACTAACCATGGAGAACACTAAACATGATGACAGACTAACCATGGAGAACACTAAACATGATGACAGACTAACCATGGAGAACACTAAACATGATGACAGACTAACCATGGAGAACACTAAACATGATGACAGACTAACCATGGAGAACACTAAACATGATGATAGACTAACCAGGGAAGTGAACTAGACAGAGGATAAAAGCTAAGACAACAGAATCTGGGGAAGCCTGTGTGAATAGGTGTGTCTTTAGTGTGGATTTGAATATGTGTATGTATAGTGGTGCCTGGAAAAGTGGGTATACTCTAATTTTGCCAAACATTCTATGAGAAACAGTGACACACACTCTGAATGACCTAAAATGATAAATCCCATATTGTTCTTTCACAGTCAGGCCAACCAAGCTGTACTGTGCAAGTCGGCTAATAGGAGGCCTACTATTGAAACAGATAAATGAGGCTGTCAACTGAGTCAGAAATTCACAGGTTTCAGATTTGTAAAAAATTTGTCCGGTTTTTGCTCTCGAAGTCACACTTTAATAGAAAAACAATGGATGTTTAAGTCCATAACAATGCTTAAACCACATCAGAATCAATTTTAGAGGTCTGGGGAAAATCTAAGACATTTTTATTTTTGAGTGTAGTTATTCTTTCATTCAAGTGCACAGGCACCTAGCACTGTTGCTTGGTTAGCAGTGTTTCTGTAGTATATGAGAAGGAGTTTGCAAAACAAATGGCCACTGGATTGATGCAAATCATAATACCATTATGCCAGGTAGGCTACTTTGTAGCTAGTTAATATTTAATTGAGAATGTTTTTGGTAAAGCCTTTCCATCTACCAGAAGACTGTTAGGCTTAACATTAGAGTCGCTATATTTTCCTGTTCCTTAACTGTTTGAAACCTGGATGTTTTACTTCATGAGGCATGTCTTACCTTGCTTCAAAGTAGCCTATAGCCAAAATCCCACCATAGAAATATGGAGGCAACTATTTTATGAAGACTTCCTCATATGCCTTCTCCTGTTTAATTGGTTTTCTTTCAACTTTCTTTCATGGTCTAGCAGCCAAATAAGGCATTATCCTAGCAACCCATAACAGTTGTTGCATCTTTAGATCTCCCCGCTTTCAATATTTTGAATAGATAATTCCATATCTGTCCATGAAACCGCTGGCATGTGCAGTGCACATTTTAGAATGGTGTTTTCCTGCAAATTGCATTTTTGCACATTTGCACGTACAGTGGGGAGAACAAGTATTTGATACACTGCCGATTTTGCAGGTTTTCCTACTTACAAAGCATGTAGAGGTCTGTAATTTTTATCATAGGTACACTTCAACGGTGAGAGACGGAATCTAAAACAAAAATCCAGAAAATCACATTGTATGATTTTTAAGTAATTAATTTGCATTGTATTGCATGACATAAGTATTTGATACATCAGAAAAGCAGAACTTAATATTTGGTACAGAAACCTTTGTTTGCAATTACAGAGATCATACGTTTCCTGTAGGTCTTGACCAGGTTTGCACACACTGCAGCAGGGATTTTGGCCCACTCCTCCATACAGACCTTCTCCAGATCCTTCAGGTTTCGGGGCTGTCGCTGGGCAACATGGACTTTCAGCTCCCTCCAAAGATTTTCTATTGGGTTCAGGTCTGGAGACTGGCTAGGCCACTCCAGGACCTTGAGATGCTTCTTACGGAGCCACTCCTTAGTTGCCCTGGCTGTTTGTTTCGGGTCGTTGTCATGCTGGAAGACCCAGCCACGACCCATCTTCAATGCTCTTACTGAGGGAAGGAGGTTGTTGGCCAAGATCTCGCGATACATGGCCCCATCCATCCTCCCCTCAATACGGTGCAGTTGTCCTGTCCCCTTTGCAGAAAAGCATCCCCAAAGAATGATGTTTCCACCTCCATGCTTCACGGTTGGGATGGTGTTCTTGGGGTTGTACTCATCCTTCTTCTTCCTCCAAACACGGCGAGTGGAGTTTAGACCAAAAAGCTATTTTTTTGTCTCATCAGACCACATGACCTTCTCCCATTCCTCCTCTGGATCATCCAGATGGTCATTGGCAAACTTCAGACGGGCCTGGCCATGCGCTGGCTTGAGCAGGGGGACCTTGCGTGCGCTGCAGGATTTTAATCCATGACGGCGTAGTGTGTTACTAATGGTTTTCTTTGAGACTGTGGTCCCAGCTCTCTTCAGGTCATTGACCAGGTCCTGCCATGTAGTTTTGGGCTGATCCCTCACCTTCCTCATGATTATTGATGCCCCACGAGGTGAGATCTTGCATGGAGCCCCAGACCGAGGGTGATTGACCGTCATCTTGAACTTCTTCCATTTTCTAATAATTGCGCCAACAGTTGTTGCCTTCTCACCAAGCTGCTTGCCTATTGTCCTGTAGCCCATCCCAGCCGTGTGCAGGTCTACAATTTTATCCCTGATGTCCTTACACAGCTCTCTGGTCTTGGCCATTGTGGAGAGGTTGGAGTCTGTTTGATTGAGTGTGTGGACAGGTGTCTTTTATACAGGTAACGAGTTCAAACAGGTGCAGTTAATACAGGTAATGAGTGGAGAACAGGAGGGCTTCTTAAAGAAAAACTAACGGGTCTGTGAGAGCCGGAATTCTTACTGGTTGGTAGGTGGTCAAATACTTATGTCATGCAATAAAATGCAAATTAATTACTTAATAATCATACAATGTGATTTTCTGGATTTTTGTTTTAGATTCCTTCTCTCACATTTGAAGTGTACCTATGATAAAAATGACAGACCTCTACATGCTTTTTAAGTAGGAAAACCTGCAAAATCGGCAGTGTATCAAATACTTGTTCTCCCCACTGTAGGCTTACTGCCGTGTGCACATTGCTGCGCCTAAAATGTATGTGAAGAAATAACAGTTCAACATTTTAAACTAAACATTCTGGTCTGGTCTATCAGCCTTATTAATTGATATAGTGTATACCTCCACTACACTACAGTGAGGGAAAAAAGTATTTGATCCCCTGCGGATTTTGTACATTTGCCCACTGACAAAGACATGATCAGTCTATAATTTTAATGGTAGGTTTTTTTGAACAGTGAGAGACAGAATAACAACAAAAAAATCCAGAAAAACGCATGTCAAAAATGTTATAAATTGATTTGCATTTTAATGAGGGAAATAAGTATTTGACCCCTCTGCAAAACATGAGTTAGTACTTGGTGGCAAAACCCTTGTTGGCAATCACAGAGGTCAGACGTTTCTTGTAGTTGGCCACCAGGTTTGCACACATCTCAGGAGGGATTTTGTTCCACTCCTCTTTGCAGATTAAGGTTTCGAGGCTGACGTTTGGCAACTCGAACCTTCAGCTCCCTCCACAGATTTTCTATGGGATTAAGGTCTGGAGACTGGCTAGGCCACTCCAGGACATTAATGTGCTTCTTCTTGAGCCACTCCTTTGTTGCCTTGGCCGTGTATTTTGGGTCATTGTCATGCTGGAATACCCATCCACGACCCATTTTCAATGCCCTAGTTGAGGGAAGGAGGTTCTCACCCAAGATTTGACGGTACATGGTCCCGTCCATCGTCCCTTTGATGCGGTGAAGTTGTCTTGTCCCCTTAGCAGAAAAACATCCCCAAAGCATAATGTTTCCACCTCCATGTTTGACGGTGGGGATGGTGTTCTTGGGGTCATAGGCAGCATTCCTCCTCCTCCAAACACGGCGAGTTGAGTTGATGCCAAAGAGCTCAATTTTGGTCTCATCTGACCACAACACTTTCACCCAGTTCTCCTCTGAATCATTCAGATGTTCATTGGCAAACTTCAGACGGCCCTGTATATGTTCTTTCTTGAGCAGGGGGACCTTGCGGGCGCTGCAGGATTTCAGTCCTTCACGGCGTAGTGTGTTACCAATTGTTTTATTGGTGACTATGGTCCCAGCTGCCTTGAGATCATTGACAAGATCCTCCTGTGTAGTTCTGGGCTGATTCCTCACCGTTCTCATGATCATTGCAACTCCACGAGGTGAGATCTTGCATGGAGCCCCAGGCCGAGGGAGATTGACAGTTATTTTGTGTTTCTTCCATTTGCGAATAATCTCATCAACTGTTGTCACCTTCTCACCAAGCTGCTTGGCGATGGTCTTGTAGCCCATTCCAGCCTTGTGTAGGTCTACAATCTTGTCCCTGACATCCTTGGAGAGCTCTTTGGTCTTGACCATGGTGGAGAGTTTGGAATCTGAATGGTTGATTGCTTCTGTGGACAGGTGTCTTTTATACGGGTAACAAACTGAGATTAGGAGCACTCCCTTTAAGAGTGTGCTCCTAATCTCAGCTCGTTACCTGTATAAAAGACACCTGGGAGCCAGAAACCTTTCTGATTGAGAGGGGGTCAAATATTTATTTCCCTCATTAAAATGCAAATCAATTTATAACATTTTCGACATGCGTTTTTCTGGATTTTTGTTATTGTTAATCTGTCTCTCACTGTTCAAATAAACCTACCATTAAAATTATAGACTGATCATTTCTTTGTCAGTGGGCAAACGTACAAAATCATCAGGGAATCAAATACTTTTTTCCCTCACTGTACTTTGATATGCATCGTAGGGATTAAGAAGTGAGTATACGCAATGTCCACTGAAAAATAAGTGGGTATATGGCATATGCCCTCCAGTAAACCACTGTGTAATGGTCACCCATGTAGCTCTGACACTTCACAGATGGTACAAGAGAGGTAGGCAGCAGTTCCAACACTTTCCAAAGAACAGCATTAAGAGCTCTTATCCCTCTCTGCAAGCCCACACTCTGACACAGGGCTGAGGCACTTGATGAGCACTAGCAGCAGCGAGGCCCGATACCATCATTAAAAATGGATGTTGATGCAGAGGGAGAGAAAATGTCAGCATGATGTTGCTGTAACACTAAAGTAAGTTGCAGTAATATTGATATCTCCCTATGTTGTCATTGATTATGGGGAGTGAGTGGAGTGTGTTAAAGAGACTGTCCAGTCCCCAGGGAACATGCACGTGATTGATGTTTGTTTTACTGCATGCACTCATCCTCACGTTGTCAACCAGCCATTTCAGCAGAAAAAATTGATATGCCATAATAAATATGTCGTCTTGAAATAATATTTCCAAAATCTAATAGCAATCCATTCTAGATATGGTTATAATGTACTGTATCTCCTGTATTTTTAGATGGAATGTTCTCTATGAATTTGAAGGGAATGGAACATTCTGGCCTCAGCTCGTCAAAAGGTGTACAGGAGAGAAAAAAATTATTCAGCAGACTCTTTTGGTGTTTTTCTCCTTCTCTCTCTTATTCTGATATGCCGACACAAGTTCTTCTGCTAATAGAAAAACATCTGAAACCTTGAGCAGTGCTGACTCAGTATAGGTTTAAATTTTCAGAGATATTTCAACAGGTGCTGGCCTCAAAAATATAAAAAACGAGCCAGTGCCTCAAAATAAGATACTCTATGCCTTTGAAACAAGTCTACTGGCTGAATTAATTAGAATTCCATTGTTTCATTTTTCCCTGAGGTCATTCTGATGCAGTGTGATGAGATGGAGGTTCATGCTAAGGCTGACTGTCTGCATGCAAATCTCTGTAACAAACCCTGACCTCCACCACAGCAGATTAGTATCTGCTACTCAACAAAATCCATTAACAAATACTCCCTGTTGGCACTAATGTGATGTGATGATGATAATGTGAATGTTCTTGTGTTCTCTATTAGCCTTTTTGCAAACATTTACTGTGATAAAGGGAGTGGTAGGGCTATCACAAGATAACCATAGCTACCTAAATGTGGACATTAAGCTGGTGTCAGGCTGTCAGCTGTCAGTGTATTAAACTCTTATCATACTGTACCCTTGTGGACACAAGTTTGTGGTACACAGGTGCAAACAAATGAATTGTATCATTATAATCCATGTCTGTTAATTGTGGAACAAAATGACAGAAAAACAATCTGATAAGCTTGCCTTTTTGCTAATGTTAGTTACAGTGAGGGAAAAAAATATTTGATCCCCTGCTGATTTTGTACGTTTGCCCACTGACAAAGAAATGATCCGTCTATAAATTTAATGGTAGGTTTATTTGAACAGTGAGAGACAGAATAACAACAAAAAAATCCAGAAAAACGCATGTCAAAAATGTAATAAATTGAATTGCATTTTAATGAGGGAAAAGTATTTGACCCCCTCTCAATCAGAAAGATTTCTGGCTCCCAGGTTTCTTTTATAGAGGTAACGAGCTGAGATTAGGAGCACACTCTTAAAGGGAGTGCTCCTAATCTCAGCTTGTTACCTGTATAAAAGACACCTCAAATCAAATCAAATCAAATTTTATTGGTCACATGCGCCGAATACAACAGGTGCAGACATTACAGTGAAATGCTTACTTACAGCCCTTAACCAACAGTGCATTTATTTTTAACAAAAAAAGTAAAAATAAAACAACAACAAAAAAAGTGTTGAGAAAAAAAGAGCAGAAGTAAAATAAAATAACAGTAGGGAGGCTATATATACAGGGGGGTACCGGTGCAGAGTCAATGTGCGGGGGCACCGGCTAGTTGAGATAGTTGAAGTAATATGTACATGTGGGTAGAGTTAAAGTGACTATGCATAAATAATTAACAGAGTAGCAGCAGCGTAAAAAGGATGGGGTGGGGGGGCAGTGCAAATAGTCCGGGTAGCCATGATTAGCTGTTCAGGAGTCTTATGGCTTGGGGGTAGAAGCTGTTGAGAAGTCTTTTGGACCTAGACTTGGCACTCCGGTACCGCTTGCCGTGCGGTAGCAGGGAGAACAGTCTATGACTAGGGTGGCTGGAGTCTTTGACAATTTTGAGAGCCTTCCTCTGACACCGCCTGGTATAGAGGTCCTGGATGGCAGGAAGCTTGGCCCCAGTGATGTACTGGGCCCCAGTGATGTACTGGGCTGTACGCACTACCCTCCCACAGAAGCAATCAATCAATCAGATTCCAAACTCTCCACCATGGCCAAGACCAAAGAGCTCTCCAAGGATGTCAGAGACAAGATTGTAGACCTACACAAGGCTGGAATGGGCTACAAGACCATCGCCAAGCAGCTTGGTGAGAAGGTGACAACAGTTGGTATGATTATTCGCAAATGTAAGAAACACAAAATAACTGTCAATCTCCCTCGGCCTGGGGCTCCATGCAAGATCTCACCTCGTGGAGTTGCAATGATCATGAGAACGTTGAGGAATCAGCCCAGAACTACACGGGAGGATCTTCTCAATGATCTCAAGGCAGCTGGGACCATAGTCACCAAGAAAACAATTGGTAACACACTACGCCGTGAAGGACTGAAATCCTGCAGTGCCCGCAAGGTCCCCCTGCTCAAGAAAGCACAAGTACACTGCCGATTTTGCAGGTTTTCCTACTTACAAAGCATGTAGAGGTCTGTTATCATAGGTACACTTCAACTGTGAGAGACGGAATCTAAAACAAAAATCCAGAAAATCACATTGTATAATTTTTAAGTAATTAATTTGCATTTTATTGCATGACATAAGTATTTGATACATCAGAAAAGCAGAACTTAATATTTGGTACAGAAACCTTTGTTTGCAATTACAGAGATCATATGTTTCCTGTAGGTCTTGACCAGGTTTGCACACACTGCAGCAGTGATTTTGGCCCACTCCTCCATACAGACCTTCTCCAGATCCTTCAGGTTTCGGGACTGTCGCTGGGCAATACGGACTTTCATAATCATACAATGTGATTTTCTGGATTTTTGTAAGTAGGAAAACCTGCAAAATCGTCAGTGTATCAAATACTTGTTCTCCCCACTGTACATGCTCGTCTGAAGTTTGCCAATGAACATCTGAATGATTCAGAGGAGAACTGGGTGAAATTGTTGTGGTCAGATGAGACCAAAATCGAGCTCTTTGGCATCAACTCAACTCGCCGTGTTTGGAGGAGGAGGAATACTGCCTATGACCCCAAGAACACCATACCCACCGTCAAACATGGAGGTGGAAACATTATGCTTTGGGGGGGTTTTCTGCTAAGGGGACAGGACAACTTCACCGCATCAAAGGGACGATGGACGGGGCCATGTACCGTCAAATCTTGGGTGAGAACCTCCTTCCCTCAGCCAGGGCATCGAAAATGGGTTGTGGATGGGTATTCCAGCATGACAATGACCAAAACACACGGCCAAGGCAACAAAGGAGTGGCTCAAGAAGAAGCACATTAAGGTCCTGGAGTGGCCTAGCCAGTCTCCAGACCTTAATCCCATAGAAAATCTGTGGAGGTAGCTGAAGGTTCGAGTTGCCAAACGTCAGCCTCGAAACCTTAATGACTTGGAGAAGATCTGCAAAGAGGAGTGGAACAAAATTCCTCCTGAGATGTGTGCAAACCTGGTGGCCAACTACAAGAAACGTCTGACCTCTGTGATTGCCAACAAGGGTTTTGCCACCAAGTACTAAGTCATGTTTTGCAGAGGGGTCAAATACTTATTTCCCTCATTAAAATGCAAATCAATTTATAACATTTTTGACATTTTGATTTTTGCTGTTGTTATTCTGTCTCTCACTGTTCAAATAAACCTACCATTAAAATTATAGACTGATCATAATAATATGCCATTTAGCAGACGCTTTTATCCAAAGCGACTTACAGTCATGTGCGCATACATTTTTACGTATGGGTGGTCCCGGGGATCGAACCCACTACCCTGGCGTTACAAGCGCCATGCTCTACCAATTGAGCTACAGCTACAGCTACTTTTGTCAGTGGGCAAAAGTACAAAATCAGCAGGGGATCAAATACTTTTTTCCCTCACTGTACATGTCTTCTGGCTCAGTTTGTGTGAAGCACAGGCAGTCTCACGGTGCTATTTCCAGAGGATTTACTCTGGGGTGATTCAATTCTGACTTTTTTTTTCCGACAAACACCACAGCAGCCCTTTAGGTCATTGTAAAGCCGGTAAGATGGTGAGTGACTAAATGTTTGCCATTGTAAATTATTCAGCCAGCGCTACAAACAGTTACATGCTGAGCTGCTTGCTCTGGGCTTCTTGTACTTTGTCATGGACGGTAAGCAGTGTCAGTAGTTATTAATGAAACATGACATAAATAACTGCATGGCCGTATCCTAAACAAGATACAGTTTACATTATAAATAATTTATGGATTGGGACCAAGGGGCAGAATGAACCATGTTGTAACAATGACGCTATGAGTCGAGAAGCAGGTGCAGGTGAAACGTTTAATAAAACAACAAACATGAAAACTAGACAGCGTAACAGTGGCGATATATCATGAACACAGGAACATTACCGACTGAGGAATAAACGTAAGAGAAGGACATATAAAGGGGAGGTAATGAGGAAGGTAATGGAGACCAGGTGTGAATCATAATGATCTGCAGGTGCGCGTAATGATGGATGCCAGGTGTGCATAATGATGAATCCCAGGACCGGTGGTTAGTATTCCGGCCACATCTTTACTCTTCCACCACATCTTTCCTTCATATCTCCCTTGTATGAACGGGAGTGGCTTTGGGAGCTATTCGTGTTCGTGAGGGACAAGTCGCACGCCGGAGGTGAGGAGCAGGAGTAGACATGACACGTGGTCAGTTTGACCTTTCCTTCACCCTTCGTTTGAGCACATGAGACACTCACTGTATAGAAAGGGTTAATCACACTCTGAGCGATTATGAAAAAACCTTTGGTCTTATGGTTTGTCTCAGTTGTAGGAGAAAGGTCAGAGGTTCACATGGAGTTGATGATTTGTCAAGGTCTCTAATGTATTATATTAAACAGTATCCTGCCTAATATAGTCTCATGGACAAGACACCTCCACCTCATTCACAGCCACACACTATTATATATTATCTATTACACTGAATCTTGTGGGACTTCCTGAGACCATGGGGCCATTACCAGAATGCAGAGCTGAATCACTTCCTGAGACCATGGGGCCATTACCAGAATGCAGAGCTGAATCACTTCCTGAGACCATGGGGCCATTACCAGAATGCAGAGCTGAATCACTTCCTGAGACCATGGGGCCATTACCAGAAGACAGAGATGAATCACTTCCTGACAACTTTCCTGGATTAGGTACCATACCCAAATCTTGAGGGGAGAAGAATGAAGATTCATGCAGGAAATGTTTTTAAAGGGCATGTTTAATAGAATATATTGAATGTTATTATTCCTTCTACGGGGGCGTTTGGATGTGCCTCAACTCAAAGTTAAAAAGATGTTACCATTATGTTTTATTTAGAGGGCCCCTTTAACAAACCCCATCGCGCCTGGGCAGAACCGTCTCTGATATTCATTTAACTTTTTGTGATCATTTAACTTTTTGTGATCAAATTAAACCAAAACATTTAATGTTTCTTCCATTGTTGATTCTTATTGCGTAATACTTTACATGTGAGCAATTGGAGCTATAGGAGGACGGGCTCATTGTAATGGCTGGAATGGAATTTGGAACGGAGTCAACCCTGTGGTTTCCATATGTTTGATGTTTGATGTTGATTCCATTCCAGCCATTACAATGAGCCTGTCCTCCTATAGCTCCTCCCACCAGCTTCCTCTGCACTCAATGTAGCATACACCATTGCTCAAGTCTGATCTTAGAGGATGCCTTGCATTCGTGTTTGTGCTCTTAGAAAGTCTCTAATGGGTTCTAGTGTTTTCCTTGAGCCAATCTTTCTCATCACCGTCCTAGTGAAGGTCATACGAAGTTTAGCTCTAATACGTCACTGAATATTAGCCTTGATATCCTTTAATGGAGGAGATGCTAATCACCCAGATCAATCTCAATTAATATTTAGTTAGGAGCATTAATATATTTAGGAAAAGGTCATACATTTTTCACAAAGTCCAGGGACCACTTCATTCACCTTTTTACTTAGCCTACACACACAATATGTTCCCTTGCCTGCTCACCTCGGCTTGAAACAGAGCGTGAGACAGAGACCTAAAGGTATGGGTCAGTGGGTTTGGATGGACATTCCCATAATCCTTTCAGGTCCAGACTGTACTGACTTTCAGCAGTTAAAGTTAAGCCATACTGTGATGGTGTTAGGGGAAACGTATTTAGCTTTTTTATTCTATGGTCTAATTTGTGTGGTTGAAATTTACCCCTGCTTCAGTGCAGGGGTCAGTAAGTGCATGTCTTACACTGGAGATATAACCCTAGGACCCCTGGGAGCTAGACCCCTCTCTAACAGTGAGTCAGAAACCTCAGTGTTTTAACACAAGCCATGCTCTTAAGCACTACTACCAGAGGTGAGAATGGACCTGAACAACTCCATACACTCTTGTTGAGGATTTACTGGTGTCCAGGGATGAAGCTTGATAAAGACTCAAGTCGATAAGAAATCATTAGCCCTCAAATCAAATCAAATCAAATCAAATTGTATTGGTCACATGCGCCGAATACAACAGGTGCAGACATTACAGTGAAATGCTTACTTACAGCCCTTAACCAACAGTGCATTTATTTTTAACAAAAAAAGTTAAAATAAAACAACAACAAAAAAAGTGTTGAGAAAAAAAGAGCAGAAGTAAAATAAAATAACAGTAGGGAGGCTATATATACAGGGGGGTACCGGTGCTGAGTCAGTGTGCGGGGGCACCGGCTAGTTGAGATAGTTGAAGTAATATGTACATGTGGGTAGAGTTAAAGTGACTATGCATAAATAATTAACAGAGTAGCAGCAGCGTAAAAAGGATGGGGTGGGGGGGCAGTGCAAATAGTCCGGGTAGCCATGATTAGCTGTTCAGGAGTCTTATGGCTTGGGGGTAGAAGCTGTTGAGAAGTCTTTTGGACCTAGACTTGGCACTCCGGTACCGCTTGCCGTGCGGTAGCAGGGAGAACAGTCTATGACTAGGGTGGCTGGAGTCTTTGACAATTTTGAGGGCCTTCCTCTGACACCGCCTGGTATAGAGGTCCTGGATGGCAGGAAGCTTGGCCCCAGTGATGTACTGGGCCGTACGCACTACCCTCTGTAGTGCCTTGCGGTCGGAGGCCAAGCAGTTGCCATACCAGGCGGTGATGCAACCAGTCAGGATGCTCTCGATGGTGCAGCTGTATAATTTTTTTGAGGATCTGAGGACCCATGCCAAATGTTTTCAGTCTCCTGAGGGGGAATAGGCTTTGTCGTGCCCTCTTCACGACTGTCTTGGTGTGTTTGGACCATGATAGTTCGTTGGTGATGTGGACACCAAGGAACTTGAAGCTCTCAACCTGTTCCACTACAGCCCCGTCGATGAGAATGGGGGTGGGCTCAGTCCTCTTTTTTTTCCTGTAGTCCACAATCATCTCCTTTGTCTTGGTCACGTTGAGGGAGAGGTTGTTGTCCTGGCACCACACGGCCAGGTCTCTGACCTCCTCCCTATAGGCTGTTTCATCGTTGTCGGTGATCAAATCAAATCAAATCAAATCAAATCAAATTTTATTGGTCACATGCGCCGAATACAACAGGTGCAGACATTACAGTGAAATGCTTACTTACAGCCCTTAACCAACAGTGCATTTATTTTAAACAAAAAAGTAAGAATAAAACAACAACAAAAAAGTGTTGAGAAAAAAAGAGCAGAAGTAAAATAAAGTGACAGTAGGGAGGCTATATATACAGTAAAATAAAGTGACAGTAGGGAGGCTATATATACAGGGGGGTACCGTTGCATAGTCAATGTGCGGGGGCACCGGCTAGTTGAGGTAGTTGAGGTAATATGTACATGTGGGTAGAGTTAAAGTGACTATGCATAAATACTTAACAGAGTAGCAGCAGCGTAAAAGGATGGGGTGGGGGGGCAGTGCAAATAGTCCGGGTAGCCATGATTAGCTGTTCAGGAGTCTTATGGCTTGGGGGTAGAAGCTGTTGAGAAGTCTTTTGGACCTAGACTTGGCACTCCGGTACCGCTTGCCGTGCGGTAGCAGAGAGAACAGTCTATGACTAGGGTGGCTGGAGTCTTTGACAATTTTGAGGGCCTTCCTCTGACACCGCCTGGTATAGAGGTCCTGGATGGCAGGGAGCTTTGCCCCAGTGATGTACTGGGCCGTACGCACTACCCTCTGTAGTGCCTTGCGGTCAGAGGCCAAGCAGTTGCCATACCAGGCGGTGATGCAACCAGTCAGGATGCTCTCGATGGTGCAGCTGTAGAATTTTTTGAGGATCTGAGGACCCATGCCAAATCTTTTTAGTCTCCTGAGGGGAATAGGCTTTGTCGTGCCCTCTTCACGACTGTCTTGGTGTGTTTGGACCATGATAGTTCGTTGGTGATGTGGACACCAAGGAACTTGAAGCTCTCAACCTGTTCCACTACAGCCCCGTCGATGAGAATGGGGGCGTGCTCAGTCCTCTTTTTTTCCTGTAGTCCACAATCATCTCCTTTGTCTTGGTCACGTTGAGGGAGAGGTTGTTGTCCTGGCACCACACGGCCAGATCTCTGACCTCCTCCCTATAGGCTGTCTCATCGTTGTCGGTGATCAGGCCTACCACTGTTGTGTCGTCGGCAAACTTAATGATGGTGTTGGAGTCGTGCCTGGCCATGCAGTCATGGGTGAACAGAGAGTACAGGAGGGGACTGAGCACGCACCCCTGAGGGGCCCCCGTGTTGAGGATCAGTGTGGCAGATGTGTTGTTACCTACCCTTACCACCTGGGGCGGCCCGTCAGGAAGTCCAGGATCCAGTTGCAGAGGGAGGTGTTTAGTCCCAGGATCCTTAGCTTAGTGATGAGCTTTGAGGGCACTATGGTGTTGAATGCTGAGCTGTAGTCAATGAATAGCATTCTCACGTAGGTGTTCCTCTTGTCCAGGTGGGAAAGGGCAGTGTGGAGTGCAATAGAGATTGCATCATCTGTGGATCTGTTGGGGCGGTATGCAAATTGGAGTGGGTCTAGGGTTTCTGGGATAATGCTGTTGATGTGAGCCATGACCAGCCTTTCAAAGCACTTCATGGCTACAGACGTCAGTGCTACGGGTCGGTAGTCATTTAGGCAGGTTATCTTAGAGTCCTTGGGCACGGGGACTATGGTGGTCTGCTTGAAACATGTTGGTATTACAGACTCAGTCAGGGACATGTTGAAAATGTCAGTGAAGACACTTGCCAGTTGGTCAGCACATGCTCGGAGTACACATCCTGGTAATCCGTCTGGCCCTACGGCCTTGTGAATGTTGACCTGCTTAAAAGTCTTACTCACATCGGCTACGGAGAGCGTGATCACATAGTCATCACCCTCCATCTTCGATTGGGGCATACCTTGAAGTCCCAGGCTAAGTCCATTAGAGGGTAGGAAAGAGGGGGAAAATGCTCAACTCTGACTAGTATTGTGAGAGATGGGTCAAAACCACTGAGAGAACTTCTGTTTAAGGAAAATATTTGGTGCTTCTTCAGCATGCGTCAGACAAGTTAAATTACCACAAGCAATAGTTTACTTGGGATAAGAGACAGCATTGATCATTGAACAGCTTCTACCCCAAGCCTTAAGACTGCTAAATAGTTAGTTAAACACAGTAGTTAACCAAATAGCTACCCGGACTATCTGCATTAACCCTTTTTGCACTCACTTTTTTGACTAATCACATACGCTGCTGCTACTGTTTATTATCTATCCTGTTGCCTTGTCACTTTATTCCTAGTTACAGTATATGTACCTCAATTACTTCGTACCACTGCACATCGACTCTGTACTGGTACCCCGTGTATATAACCAAGTTATATACATTGTGCATTTATTATTACACGTTATTACTTTTCTATTATTTCTCTATTTTTTTTTTCTCTCTCCCTCTCTGCACTGTTGGGAAGGGCCCTTAAGTAAGCATTTCACTGTTAGTCTACACCTGTTTTTTACGAAGCATGTGACGAATAAAACTTGATTTTATTCCTAAAGCGCCACGTACCAAACACTATTCCTAAACGGATTCTTTACACTTTTAATATTTTTTACACACCTTCTCTCTCAAGCCATGCAAAGTGTTTCCAAAGAAATCAACAAGATTTCTTGACCTCTTGCCTCATGGGTGAAATAATTCAGGCATGTTGCTGTGAAATCAATAGCTTTTAACATCACCATATTTCAAACCCATCTTCCAGGACCCTGGACCAATATCAGCTTGTCAGAGTGAATCTCCTCTCTGCCGTCAACATGGACTGGAGAGAAAAGGTTAGATGATTCTGCTCCCCTTTTTAAAAAACAGGTGTAAATTATTCATGGCTTGTATTAAAGATGTAGGCTGGATTTCTTCCAGATGAAGAACTGCCATCCCACTGGGATAACTTGGATAATTGGGTAATACCCCCATCTGTGGTCCTCTGTAGCTCAGCTGGTAGAGCACGGCGCTTGTAACGCCAAGGTAGTGGGTTCGATCCCTGGGACCACCCATACACAAAAATGTATGCACGCATGACTGTAAGTCGCTTTGGATAAAAGCGTCTGCTAAATGGCATATTATTATTATAAAAAGACACACAAAACTGAATTGAATTTACGTGCTAAATGACGTAAATGTAAATGTAATGTAATGTCTTAATGTACCCATACGGAAAAGTAATATGGCAATATGTATTTATATGGGCATATATGGTGGAAACATATGCCCATATACACCACAAGTCAAAAGTTTGGACACAACTACTCATTCAAAGGTATTTCTTTATTTTTACTATTTTTTACATTGTAGAGGACGAAAAGGGCAGTTTTCCAGGAAAACGATAAGTATTTTAATCTTTGATGTATCAGTGTGGATAAAGGTACAATTTGGAGTAGAGTGGCATATCCCATCCCTGCATTGAGGTATGTTTTCTGACCCTTATCTCGCGCCGGTTCCACTGTGTCACATCCGATCCTCGTTTGTTAAGCCAAATGACACTGCTGGTCCTGCTCACACTGCCCTACCCTATGCTTTGACTTCTTTCTCCCCTCTCTCTCCAGATAAAATCATGCGACTTGTGACGGCAGGCCGCCCAACAACCTGCCCGCTTGACCCTATCCCCTCCTCTCTTCTCCAGACCATCTCCGGTGACCTTCTCCCCTACCTCACCTCGCTGATCAACTCATCCTTGACCGCTGGCTATGTCCCTACCGTCTTCAAGAGAGCGAGAGTTGCACCCCTTCTCAAAAAACCAACACTCGATCCCTCTGATGTCAACAACTACAGACCAGTATCCCTTCTTTCTTTTCTCTCCAAAACTATTGAGCGTGCCGTCTCTAGCCAACTCTCTTGCTATCTCTCTCAGAATGACCTTCTTGATCCAAACCAGTCAGGTTTCAAGACTGGTCATTCAACTGAGACTGCTCTTCTCTGTGTCACGGAGGCTCTCCGCACTGCTAAAGCTAACTCTCTCTCCTCTGCTCTTATCCTTCTAGACCTGTCTGCTGCCTTTGATACTGTGAACCATCAGATCCTCCTCTCCACCCTCTCCGAGCTGGGCATCTCCGGCGCGGCTCACTCTTGGATTGCGTCCTACCTGACCGGTCGCTCCTACCAAGTGGCGTGGCGATAAGCTGTCTCCGCACCACGTGCTCTCACCACTGGTGTCCCACAGGGCTCAGTTCTAGGCCCTCTCCTATTCTCGCTATACACCAAGTCACTTGGCTCTGTCATATCCTCACATGGCCTCTCCTATCATTGCTACGCTGACGACACACAACTAATCTTCTCCTTTCCCCCTTCTGATATCCAGGTGGCGAATCGCATCTCTGCATGTCTGGCAGACATATCAGTATGGATGACGGATCACCACCTCAAGCTGAACCTTGGCAAGACGGAGCTGCTCTTCCTCCCGGGGAAAGACTGCCCGTTCCATGATCTCGCCATCACGGTTGACAACTCCGTTGTGTCCTCCTCCCAGAGTGCGAAGAGCCTTGGCGTGACACTGGACAACACCCTGTCGTTCTCCGCTAACATCAAGGCGGTGACCCGATCCTGTAGGTTCATGCTCTACAACATTCGGAGAGTACGACCCTGCCTTACACAGGAAGCGGCACAGGTCCTAATCCAGGCACTTTTCATCTCCCGTCTGGATTACTGCAACTCGCTGTTGGCTGGGCTCCCTGCCTGTGCCATTAAACCCCTACAACTCATCCAGAATGCCGCAGCCTGCCTGGTGTTCAACCTTCCCAAGTTCTCTCACGTCACCCCGCTCCTCCGCACACTCCACTGGCTTCCAGTTGAAGCTCGCATCTGTTACAAGACCATGGTGCTTGCCTATGGAGCTGTGAGGGGAATGGCACCTCCGTACCTTCAGGCTCTGATCAGTCCCTACACCCAAACGAGGGCATTGCGTTCATCCACCTCTGGCCTGCTGGCTCCCCTTCCTCTGCGGAAGCATAGTTCCCGCTCAGCCCAGTCAAAACTGTTCGCTGCTCTGGCACCCCAATGGTGGAACAAGCTCCCTCACGACGCCAGGACAGCGGAGTCACTCACCACCTTCCGGAGACATTTGAAACCCCACCTCTTTAAGGAATACCTGGGATAGGATAAAGTAATCCTTCTACCCCCCCCCCTTACCCCAACCCCCCTATAAAAAATAAAAAATAAATAAAAAAACAAACACATTGTAAAGTGGTTGTACTACTGGCTATAAGGTGAATGCACCAATTTGTAAGTCGCTCTGGATAAGAGCGTCTGCTAAATGACGTAAATGTAAATGTAATGTAATGTCTTAATGTACCCATACGGAAAAGTAATATGGCAATATGTATTTATATGGGCATATATGGTGGAAACATATGCCCATATACACCACAAGTCAAAAGTTTGGACACAACTACTCATTCAAAGGTATTTCTTTATTTTTACTATTTTTTACATTGTAGAATAATAGTGAAGACATCAAAACTATGAAAGAACAAATATGGAATCATGTAGTAACCAAAAAAGTGTTAAACAAATCAAAATATATTTTATATTTGAGATTCTTCTAATAGCCACCCTTTGCCTTGTTTACATCTGGCCCTTCATTGGACACTGTGTTAACAAACCTCCAAACAAGCTTCAATGCCATACAACACTCCTTCCGTGGCCTACAACTGCTCTTAAACGCTAGTAAAACTAAATGCATGCTCTTCAATCGAACGCTGCTTGCACCCGCCCGCCCGACTAGAATCACTACTCTCGGCGGGTCTGACTTAGAATATGTGGACAACTACAAATACCTAGGTGTCTGGTTAGACCGTAAACTCTCCTTCCAGACTCACATTTAGCATCTCCAATCCAAAGTAAAATCTAGAATCGGCTTCCTGTTTCGCAACAAAGCCTCCTTCACTCATGCTGCTAAACATGCCCTTGTAAAACTGACTATCCTACCAATCCTTGACTTCGGCGATGTCATTTACAAAATAGCTTCCAATACTCAACTTGGATGTAGTCTATCACAGTGGCATCCATTTTGTCACCAAAGCCCCAAATACTACCCACCATTGTGACCTGTACGCTCTCGTTGGCTGGCCCTCAATACATATTCGTCGCCAAAGTCAATGGCTCCAGGTCATCTATAAATCACTTCTAGGCAAATCCCCGCCTTATTTACATTATTAGTCATTTATCAGACGCTCTTATCCAGAGCGACTTACAGGAGCAATTAGGGTTAAGTGCCTTGCTCAAGGGCACATCGACAGATTTTTCACCTAGTCGGCTCGGGGATAGAACCAGCGACCTTTCGGTTGCTGGCACAACGCTCTTAACCACTAAGCTACCTGCCTTATCTTAGCTTGTTGGTCACCATAGCAACACCCACCCGTAGTATGCGCTCCAGCAGGTATATCTCACTGGTCATCCCCAAAGCCAACACCTCCTTTGGCCGCCATTCCTTCCAGTTCTCTGCTGCAAATGACTGGAACGAACTACAAAAATCTCTGAAGCTGGAGACACTTATCTCCCTCTTTAACTTTAAGCATCAAGTTATCTGTCACGCCCTGACTCTGGGGACTCGTATTTGTTGAGTCAGGGTGTGTATTTTCTGTGTGGTATGTTCTAAGTTTAGATCAAGATTGTCTAGATCTATGTTGGCCGGTTTGGTTCCCAATCAGAGGCAGCTTTCGCTCGTTGTCTCTGACTGGGGACCATACTTAGGTAGCCTATTACATTTTACATTTAAGTCATTTAGCAGACGCTCTTATCCAGAGCGACTTACAGTTAGTGAACACATATTTTTTATACTGGCCCCCCGTGGGAATCGAACCCACAACCCTGGCGTTGCAAACGTTAGCACTGCGATTACTGCGATTACGCCTTAGACCACTGCGCCACTCAGGAGTACTACAGACGCTAGTGGGTTGTGGGATCTTGTTCTGTGTAAGGTATGTTGTGTTGTGCTGCCTTGGACGTCACATTTCGTTTTGTTTGTTATTTTGTCGTTGTGGTTAATATTTAATAAACATATACGCATATCACGCTGCGCCTTGGTCCGTCCCGTCTGTAAGCGATCGTGACAGAAGATCCCACCAAACGAGGACCAAGCAGCGTGTTCAGGAGCAAATGCCGGGAATTCAACAAGAGGTTACATTAGTAGATGTCCTCCTCGGTTGGGGGAGAATTACGGAGGAGGAGGCCGTCCGCTACCGGAAGGCGATGAAGGAGGATGCCCAGGTAGGAGAGGAGAAACGGCGCCAACAGTGCCGACGATGGAGACCCGAGAGGCAACCCCAATAAAAAAAATTGGGGGGGCACACGGTGTGGACGACGAGGCAGCAGGAGGCCGTTAAAGGGCGGATCTGCAGGTTAGGAGAGGAGGCCACCATGTTACGGGGGCTATTGGTTCAGAGGGAGCAGGAGTTATTCAGAGGGAGGCGCTACAGGAGGCTATAAGGGAGAAGGAAAGTGTAGAGGCACGGCGAGAGGAGCTGGTTAGGCAGCAGAAGGAGCGGGGGTTAATAAAGGAACCCAGTCCTGCTCCTCGCACCAAGCAAGTGGTGCGTGTCGCCAGTCCGGTCCGGCCCGTTCCTGCTTCCCGCACTAAGCCAGTGGTGCGTGTTCCCAGTACGGCCCGACCCGTTCCTGTCTTTCACACCAAGCCAGTGGTGCTCGTCGCCAGTCCGGCCCGTCCTGTTCCTGCCCCTCGCACCAAGCCAGTGGTGCGCGTCGCCAGTCCGGCCCGTCCTGTTCCTGCTTCCCGCACTAAGCCAGTGGTGCGTGTTCCCAGTACGGCCCGCCCCGTTCCTGTCTTTCACACCAAGCCAGTGGTGCTCGTCGCCAGTCCGGCCCGTCCTGTTCCTGCCCCTCGCACCAAGCCAGTGGTGCGCGTCGCCAGTCCGGCCCGTCCTGTTCCTGCTTTCTCGCACTAAGCCAGTGGTGCGTGTTCCCAGTACGGCCCGGCCTGTTCCTGTTCCTCGCACCAAGCCAGTGGTGCGCGTCGCCAGCCCGGTCCGGCCTGTTCCTGTCCCTTGCACCAAGCCAGTGGTGCGCGTCGCCGGCCCGGCCTGTTCCTGCCCCTCGCACCAAGCCAGTGGTGCGCGTCGCCAGCCCGGCCCGGCCTGTTCCTGCCCCTCGCACCAAGCCAGTGGTGCGCGTCGCAAGCCCGGCCCGGCCTGTTCCTGCCCCTCGCACCAAGCCAGTGGTGCGCGTCGCCAGCCCGGCCCGGCCTGTTCCTGCCCCTCGCACCAAGCCAGTGGTGCGCGTCGCCAGCCCGGCCCGGCCTGTTCCTGCCCCTCGCACCAAGCCAGTGGTGCGTGTGTCCAGTCCGGCACGGCCCGTGCCTGTTCTACCGGTGCCTTATCCAGCTCCGGTCAGCTGCTCCACTCCGGAGCCAGAGCAATCCGCTTCACCGGGGTCCAGTCCAGCTCCGGTCAGCGGCTCCACTCTGGAGCCAGAGCAGTCCGCTCCACCGGTGCCTTATCCAGCTCCGGTCAGCTGCTCCACTCCGGAGCCAGAACAGTCCGCTCCAGCGGGGTCCAGTCCAGATCCGGTCAGCGGCTCCACTCCGGAGCCAGAGCAGTCCGCTCCACCGGTGCCCAGTCCAGCTCCGGTCAGGGGCTCCAGTCCGGAGCCTGTGCAGTCTGCTCCACCGGTACCCGGTCCAGCTCCGGTCAGCGGCTCCAGTCCAGACCCAGACGTCAGCCCCTCTCCAGGTTCGGGGTCTCCCACATCAGGGTCCAGACAGGGCTTGGTACTTCGTGGGAGGAAGGAGAGGGGAAGCAGCGCGCCGAGGTCCAGACCTGACCAGGGGCGCAACAGGGAGGCGGAGAGTAAGTGGTCGTCACGCCCTGAGCCGGATCCGCCTCCGAGGCGGAATGCCCACCCGGCCCCTACCCTGTTATGTTTATGTTGTGTGGTCGGAGTCCGCACCTTTAGGGGGGGGGGGTACTGTCACGCCCTGACTCTGGGGACTCGTATATGTTGAGTCAGGGTGTGTATTTTCTGTGTGGTATGTTATATTTTAGATCTAAGTAAGTTTAGATCTAGATCGTCTAGATCTATGTTGGCCGGTTTCGTTCCCAATCAGAGGCAGCTGTCGCTCGTTGTCTCTGATTGGGGACCATACTTAGGTAGCCTATTGGCACTAATGGGTTGTGGGATCTTGTTCCGTGTAAGGTGTGTTGTGTTGTGTTGTGTTGTGTTGTGTTGTGTTGTGTTGTGTTGTGTTGTGTTGCCTTGGACTTCACGTTTCGTTTGTTATTTTGTCGTTGTGGTTAATATTTAATAAACATGTACGCATATCACGCTGCGCCTTGGTTCTTCCCGTCTGTAAGCGATCGTGACATTATCAGAGCAGCTTACCGATCACTGTACCTGTACACAGCCCATCTGTAATTAGCCCACCCAACTACCTCATCCCCATATTGTTATTTACATTGTTATTTATTTTGCTCATTTGCACCCCAGTATCTCTATTTGCACATCATCTTCTGCACATCTATCACTCCAGTGTTAATACTAAATTGTAATTATTTTGCACTATGGCCTATTTATTGCCTTACCTCCATAACTTACTACATTTGCACAAGCTGTATATAGATTTTCTATTGTGTTATTGACTGTACATTTGTGTTTATTCCATATGTAACGCTGTGTTGTTGTTTTTATCGCACTGCTTTGCTTCATCTTGGCCAGGTCGCAGTTGTAAATGAGAACTTGTTCTCAACTGGCTTACCTGGTTAAATAAAGGTTAAATAAAAAATAAATAAAATAAAAATGACAGCTTTGCACACTCTTGGCATTCTCTCAACCAGCTTCATGAGGTAGTCATCTGGAATGCATTTCAATTAACAGGTATTCCTTTTTAAAAGTTAATTTGTGGAATTTCTTTCCTTCTTAATGCGTTTGTGCCAATCAGTTGTGTTGTGACAAGGTGTGGGGTGGTGGGGTGGAGGGGTATACAGAAGATAACCCTATTTGGTAAAAGACCAAGTCCATATTATGGCAAGAACAGCTCAAATAAGCAAAGAGAAACGACAGTCCATCATTACTTTAAGACATGAAGGTCAGTCAATATAGAAAATGTCAATAACTTTGAAAGTTTCTTCAAGTGCAGTCGCAAAAACCATCAAGCACTATGATGAAACTGGCTCTCATGAGGACTACCACAGGAAAGGAAGACCCAGAATTACTTCTGCTGCAGAGGATAAGTTCATTAGAGTTACCAGCCTCAGAAATTGCAGCCCAAATAAATGCTTCACAGAGTTCAAGTAACAGACACATCTCAACATCAACTGTTCAGAGGGGACCGTGTGAATCAGGCCTTCATGGTCGAATTGCTGCAAAGAAACCACTACTAAAGGACACCAATAAGAAGAAGCGACCTGCTTGGGCTAAGAAACACGAGCAATGGACATTAATTTGTCCTTTGGTCTGGAGTCTAAATTTGAGATTTTTGGTTCCAACCGCCATGTCTTTGTGAGACGCAGTGTGGGTGAACGGATGATCTCCGCATGTGTAGTTCCCACTGTAAAGCATGGAGGAGGAGGTGTTATGGTGTGGGGGTGCTTTGCTAGTGACACTGTCTGTGATTTATTTAGAATTCAAGGCACACTTAACCAGCATGGCTACCACAGCATTCTGCAGCGATACACCATCCCATCTGGTTTGGTCTTAGTGGGACTATCATTTGTTTTTCAACAGGACAATGACCCAACACCTCCAGGCTGTGTAAGGCCTATTTTACCAAGAATGAGAGTGATGGAGTGCTGCATCACATGACCTGGCCTCCACAATCTTCCGACCTCAACCCAATTGAGATGGTTTGGGATGAGTCGGACTGCAGAGTGAAGGAAAAGGAGCCAACAAGTTCTCAGCATACGTGGGAACTCCTTCAAGACAGTTGGAAAGGCATTCCAGTTGAAGCTGGTTGAGAGAATACCAAGAGTGTGCAAAGCTATCATCAAGGCAAAGGGTGGCTATTTGAAGAATCTCAAATATAACATACAGTTGAAGTCGGAAGTTTACATACACTTAGTTTGGAGTCATTAAAAGTCATTTTTCAACCACTCCACAAATGTCTTGTTAACAAACTATAGTTTTGGCAAGTCGGTTAGGACTTTGTCTGCTTTGTGCATGACACAAGTAATTTTTCCAACAATTGTTTACAGACAGATTATTTCACTTATAATTCACTGTATCACAATTCCAGTGGGTCAGAAGTTTACATACACTAAGTTGACTGTCCCTTTAAAAAGCTTGGACAATTCCAGAAAATGATGTCATGGCTTTAGAAGCTTCTGATAGGCTAATTGACATAATTTGAGTCAATTGGAGGTGTACCTGTGGATGTATTTCAAGGCCTACCTTCAAACTCAGTGCCTCTTTACTTGACATCATGGGAAAATCTAAAGAAATCAGCCAACACCACTGAAAAGAAATTGTAGACCTCCACAAGTCTGGTTCATCCTTGGTTCATCCAAACAACTGAAGGTACTACGTTCATCTGTACAAACAATAGTACGCAAGTATAAACACCATGGGACCACGCAGCCATCATACCGCTCAGGAAGGAGACGCGTTCTGTCTCCTAGAGATGAACGTACTTTGGTGTGAAAAGTGCAAATCAATCCCAGAACAACAGCAAAGGACCTTGTGAAGATGCTGGAGGAAACAGGTACAAAAGTATCTATATCCACAGTAAAACGAGTCCTATATCAACATGATCTGAAAGGCCGCTCAGCAAGGAAGAAGCCACTGCTTCAAAACCGTCATAAAAAAAGCTAGACTACGGTTTGCAACTGCACATGGGGAGAAAGATTGTACTTTTTGGAGAAATGTCCTCTGGTCTGATGAAACAAAAATAGAACTGTTTGGCCATAATGACCATCGTTATGTTTGGAGGAAAAAGGGGGATGCTTGCAAGCCGAAGAACACCATCCCAACCGTGAAGCACGGGGTGGCAGCATCATGCTGTGGGGGTGCTTTGCTGCAGGAGGGACTGGTGCACTTCACAAAATAGATGGCATCATGAGGAAGGAAAATTATGTGGATATATTGAAGCAACATCTCAAGACATCAGTCAGGAAGTTAAAGCTTGGTCGCAAATGTGTCTTCCAAATGGACAATGACCCAAAGCATACTTCCAAAGTTGTGACAAAATGGCTTAAGGACAAGAAAGTCAATGTATTGGAGTGGCCATCACAAAGCCCTGACCGCATTCCTATAGAAAATTTGTGGGCAGAATTGAAAAAGCTTGTGCGAGCAAGGAGCCCTACAAACCTGACTCAGTTACACCAGCTCTGTCAGGAGGAATGGGCCAAAATTCACCCAGCTTATTGTGGGAAGCTTGTGGAAGGCTACCCGAAACATTTGACCCAAGTTAAACAATTTAAAGGCAATGCTACCAAATACTAATTGAGTGTATGTAAACTTCTGACCCACTGGGAATGTGATGAAAGAAATAAAAGCTGAAATAAATCATTCTCTCTACTATTATTCTGACATTTCCCATTTTTTAAATAAAGTGGCGATCCTAACTGACCTAAGACAGGGAATTTTTACTAGGATTAAATGTCAGGAATTGTGAAAAACTGAGGTTAACTGTATTTGGCTAAGGTGTATGTAAACTTTTTTGGTTACTACATGATTCCATATGTGTTATCTCATCATTTTGAGGTCTTCACTATTATTCTACAATGTAGAAAATAGAAAAAATAAAGAAACACACTTGAATGAGTAGGTGTGTCCAAACTTTTGACTGGTACTGTATGTGTCCACACAAGGACAAATAAGTCACTTATGTTGAAATATACAATAATTGTCAGTTTCCATATATGTGACATTTCTGCCTTATATGCATATGTGTGACACATAGCATTCAAATGTCCCTTATGTCACAATACATGTTAACAATGTGTTAACATATGTTATGGGAGCATTATTTCAGTGATTCTTGTAGTCACGGTAATAAAACGACACAACAACAAAAATCTTAATTTAATCCTATTCATTTTCTTTTTTTTCTCATCACCTCAATTCAGACATTTTACTGTTTTAAGCCGTTCCCACTTGTCCCTTTGTTGCACCCGGGAAGCGTTTCATGACAGCGTCTGTGGGGGGAAAGCAACAACTAGAAGATAGAGCACATAGAACAGTTAGGGGTTGGGTTTGGGGTCATAAAAAAAAAACATTTTAATGGAAAAACTTATCAGATTCAGTTTAATAAGAAATCCTTGACCATTATTGCCCTATGTGCAATGATTGATTTGTAAATCCAATTAAAGGATAGTTCACTTTTTTTACAGACAGTCAGTCAGTTCCTTATCCTGAAAGTAGTCTATGTGCCAGGAGAAACTGTAATCCATGGTTCAGAGTTGTTTAAATAGCCACTATTAACTTGAGGCGATTTGGCCACAAATATTGAACTTTGTCTAATTGCCCCCATCACCCACATATTTTTTTGTTAGCCATCTGACTATAAGGTGTAAAAAGTGAACTATCCCTTTAACATATTCAATGTATTAAATTGAACCCAACCCTGTTACGGGGTATTCATTTTTAAAGTAATACTGAGAGATTTGGAGATGGGACATTTTTCTACTTACCCAGAGTCAGATGAATACAATTTTTATGTCTCTGTGTGCAGTTTGGAGATTATTGAAGTTATCGCAGCCACTTTTTTAGGATCCAATCTGTCTTTTTCCCCATCTTCTCCCCTTTTAGCTTTGCCACCTAGAATTGTTCAAATGAAATAAGTTCAATGTGTCATAAATAATTATCCAAAGTCATAATGACACAGCCATATATTACAATTTTAGTTATGTCTGAAGATAATGACTCTGGCTTTACACACCAAATATATATACTGTACCACAGCCGTTGTCGCATAGAATTAGAATGAGTAGAACAGATATTCCCGTCCGAAACAGTGTTGTTTGGGTGAACAACAAGTAGCCTCTTTTCACAGGTGATGTATCTCCGACAAAACGCCTGTTATCCTTATACAGTGGGGAGAACAAGTATTTGATACACTGCCGATTTTGCAGGTTTTCCTACTTACAAAGCATGTAGAGGTCTGTAATTTTTATCATAGGTACACTTCAACTGTGAGAGACGGAATCTAAAACAAAAATCCAGAAAATCTCATTGTATGATTTTTAAGTAATGAATTTGCATTTTTATTGCATGACATAAGTATTTGATCACCTACCAACCAGTAAGAATTCCGGCTCTCACAGACCTGTTAGTTTTTCTTTAAGAAGCCCTCCTGTTCTCCACTCATTACCTTTATTTACTGCACCTGTTTGAACTCGTTACCTGTATAAAAGACACCTGTCCACACACTCAATCAAACAGACTCCAACCTCTCCACAATGGCCAAGACCAGAGAGCTGTGTAAGGACATCAGGGATAAAATTGAAGACATGCACAAGGCTGGGATGGGCTACAGGACAATAGGCAAGCAGCTTGGTGAGAAGGCAACAACTGTTGGCGCAATTATTAGAAAATGGAAGAAGTTCAAGATGACGGTCAATCACCCTCGGTCTGGGGCTCCATGCAAGATCTCACCTCGTGGGGCATCAATGATCATGAGGAAGGTAAGGGATCAGCTCAGAACTACACGGCAGGACCTGGTCAATGACCTGAAGAGAGCTGGGACCACAGTCTCAAAGAAAACCATTAGTAACACACTACGCTGTCATGGATTAAAATCCTGCAGCGCACGCAAGGTCCCCCTGCTCAAGCCAGCGCATGTCCAGGCCTGTCTGAAGTTAGCCAATGACCATCTGGATGATCCAGAGGAGGAATGGGAGAAGGTCATGTGGTCTGATGAGACTAAAATAGAGCTTTTTGGTCTAAATTCCACTCGCCGTGTTTGGAGGAAGAAGAAGGATGAGTACAACCCCAAGAACACCATCCCAACCATGAAACATGGAGGTGGAAACATCATTCTTTGGGGATGCTTTTCTGCAAAGGGGACAGGACAACTGCACCGTATTGAGGGGAGGATGGATGGGGCCATGTATCGCGAGATCTTGGCCAACAACCTCCTTCCCTCAGTAAGAGCATTGAAGATGGGTCGTGGCTGGGTCTTCCAGCATGACAACAACCCGAAACACACAGCCAGGGCAATTAAGGAGTGGCTCTGTAAGAAGCATCTCAAGGTCCTGGAGTGGCCTAGCCAGTCTCCAGACCTGAACCCAATAGAAAATCTTTGGAGGGAGCTGAAAGTCTGTATTGCCCAGCGACAGCCCCGAAACCTGAAGGATCTGGAGAAGGTCTGTATGGAGGAGTGGACCAAAATCCCTGCTGCAGTGTGTGCAAACCTGGTCAGGAAACGTATGATCTCTGTAATTGCAAACAAAGGTTTCTGTACCAAATATTAAGTTCTGCTTTTCTGATGTATCAAATACTTATGTCATGCAATAAAATGCAAATTAATTACTTAAAAATCATACAATGTGATTTTCTGGATTTTTATTTTAGATTCCGTCTCTCACAGTTGAAGTGTACCTATGATAAAAATTACAGACCTCTACATGCTTTGTAAGTAGGAAAACCTGCAAAATCGGCAGTGTATCAAATACTTGTTCTCCCCACTGTATGTGCATTCTGAAATGGACCCCCAAAAAATTATCCAATGTGACTGGATCTTCTTCAAACTATTGAGCCTGAGAAAGCTCCTCCCTCACCCCCAAGGCAGAGCCCCTCCTAGCCATGACCTAAGGGCCTATGCCCCTTCTAGTAATTCTAAGGTCTATACAAATCTCTGTACATACCTCTCAGGTTGCTTTTCAGCAACATGTCATCTAAAGCAGGGTTTCCCAAACTCGGTCCTTTGCCTTAGCACTACACAGCTGATTTAAATAATCAAAGCTGGATGAGTTGGTTATTTGAATTAGCTGTGCAGTGCTAAGGCAAAACCAAAACGTGCACCCATGGGGGGCCCCAGGACAGAGTTTGGGAAACCCTGATCTAAAGCACCCAAAGGCGCTCTTGCCATTGCAGTGGAACTGTTGGCCTGGTTGCATGGTCGCCCTCCAGACGTTCTTTGGGACTGTAACGTTCGAGCCAGGGTAAATTTGCATCTGCAAAATATGAATAATTAAGTCAGATGCTGTAAAAGACTAAAGTACAGTAACATAATATATCCTCAGTATTTAAGTCATACTAGCTAATACATTGACTTGAATAAAAAAAATATACCTTCAGTATTTATCTTAACCTCATGTACTAGGTTTCAATACAAATGCCTTTAAATAGCTAAATGAACCATAAACCAGTACAGCCATCTCAACAATACTGAGCCAGCTAACGGTAGCCTCTAAGCTAATAGCAACCCGGCTATGGCTTGACAGGCTAGCGTTAGCGTTCATACAGTTAAAACAAAAAAATACAACTTTGTAATATATAACACTTGGGTGGGAAGATGTCAGGGCCTAGACCATATAAACGGAGTAGAAAAGAAACCACAATATTACCTAAGAGGAGCTAATAATCAATAAATTCAAACCAGAATATTATCTGGTGCCATTTGTTCTTGTTATTCTATGGACTAGCCTTGCATAGCCGCAAACCCAGTCATCTCTATGTCAAGATCGCTAACAGTTTTACATGTGAAAAACATTACAGCTTCAAGTCTTTTTGGGTATGACGCGACAAGCTTGGCACACCTATTAAGCTCTGTCAGGTTGGATGGGGAGCGTCGCTGCACAGCTATTTCCAGGTCTCTCTAGAGATGTGTGATCGGGTTCAAGTCCGGGCTCTGGATGGGCCACTTAAGGACATTCAGATACTTGTTCCGAAGCCACTCCTGCGTTGTCTTGGCTGTGTGCTTAGGGTCATTGTCCTGTTGGAAGGTAAACCTTCGCCCCAGTCTGAGGTCCTGAGTGCTCTGGAGCAGGTTATCATCAAGGATCTCTCTGTACGTTGCTCCGTTCATCTTTCCCTCGATCCTGACAATTCTCCCAGTCCCTGCCTCTGAAAAACATCCCCACAGCATGATGCTGCCACCACCATGCTTCACCGTAGGGATGGTGCCAGGTTTCCTCCAGACGTGACGCTCAGCATTCAGGCCAAAGAGTTCACTCTTGGTTTCATCAGACCAGAGAATCTTGTTTGAGAGTCCTTTAGGTGCCTTTTGGCAAACTCCAAGCGGGCTGTCATGTGCCTTTTACTGAGGAACTCTGGAGCTCTGTCAGTGACCATCACCTCCCTGACCAAGGCCCTTCTCCCCTGATTGCTCAGTTTGGCTGGGGAGCCAGCTCTAGGAAGAGTCTTGGTGGTTCCAAACTTCTTCCATTTAAAAATTATGGAGGCCACTGTGTTCTTGGGGACATTCAATGCTGGACAAATGTTTTGGTACCCTTCCCAAGATCTGTGCCTCAACACAATCCTGTCTCGGAGCTCTACGGACAACTCCTTCGACCTCATGGCTTGATTTTTGCTCTGACATGCACTGTCAACTGTTGGACCTTATATAGACAGGTGTGTGCCTTTCCAAATCATGTCCAATCAATTGAATTTACCACAGGTGGACTCCAATCAAGTTGTAGAAACAGCTCAAGGATGATCAATGGAAACAGGATGCACCTGAGCTCAATTTTGAGTCTCATAGCAAAGGGTCTGAATACTTATGTAAGGTATTCCTGTTTTTTATTTTCAATAAATTTGCAAAAATTTATAAAAACCTGTTTTTGCTTTGTCGTTATGGGGTATTGTGTGTATACCCCATAATGAGTACATTTTTTTTATGAGGACATTTTTATTTATTTAATCCATTTTAGAATAAGGCTGTAAAGTAACAAAATGAGGAAAAAGTAAAGGGGTCTAAATACTTTCTGAATGTACTGTATGCACAAAAGTATGTGGACACCCCTTCAAATTAGTAGATTTGGCTATTTCAGCCACACCCGTTGCTGACAGGTGTTTAAAATTGAGCACACAGCCATGCAATCTCCATAGACAGACATTGGCAGTAGAATGGCTTTACTGAAGAGCTCAGTGACTTTCAACGTGGCACCGTCATAGGATGCCACCTTTCCAACAAGTCAGTTCGTCAAATGTCTGCCCTGCTAGAGCTGCCCCGGTCAACTGTAAGTGCTGTTATTGTGAAGTGGAAACATCTAGGAGGCTCAGCCACAAAGTGGTAGGCCACACAAGCTCACAAAATGAGACCGCCGAGTGTAGAAGTGCGTAAAAATCGTCTGACCTCGGTTGCAACACTCACTACAGAGTTCCAAACTGCCTCTGGAAGCAACGTCAGCACAATAACTGTTCTTCGGGACCTTCATGAAATCGGTTTCCATGGCCGAGCAGCCGCACACAAGCCTAAGATCACCATGCTCAATGCCAAGCGTCAGCTGGAGAGGTGTGAAGCTCGCCGCCATTGGACTCTGGAGCAGTGGTAACGTATTCTCTGGAGTGATGAATCACGCTTCACCATCTGGCAGGCCTTGGTTTTAAGATTTAGCTTATGCTATAATCATACTGCAGTGCGTGATACTATATCTTTTGAAAGTTAACAAACAGTCAAATACATTCTCTACATGTATACTGTAGCTAGCTAAGAGCTAACAGAACATAATTTAATGAAATCCTAGAGAAAATAATTTGTTGAATCATTATAGATACTGTACATTATATATACTATAGTTTCAGATGAGAATGCACTTGTATAAATATGTATTGAATGTGTATTGCCTGCACATGGAGAGAAGAATCACTGTATGATATGAGACCCAACGTTGAACCGACAGAAGTTCTCAGTCAGATAAAGAGGAAAAGGAGAGGCATGCAGGTTGAGTTGGGTGTGATGAAGCCAGGTTTCACAGTGGCAGCAGCATTAGCACACAGACAGGCAGTGTGGTGGAGAGAGAGAGTTTCTTCATCTCCTCCTTCTACTGTAAAACCCAGGGTTCTGCCCTGCGGGGTGTTACCCTCCCCGGCACCTAGGCACATTTTTGACAAAGTGCGCTTGTCTTAGAAATTCCCATCCGGGAATTCACTTTTGTTCTTATGTAGCTTGGGGGGAAAAATTTACTTTATGATGTTTATTTCCCTCGTTTTATTTGTCTTGGATTCATTTTGTGTGCAAGAAGTGGGACTGTTGTGTGACTTTTTCAACTGTGTTGCTACTTTCCGCAGAAATCCAGCTCATCTTTGGATGGGTGTTTTATGGTTGTTCTTCCCATTAATTCATTACAACAACAAAGTCTCATTAGCTAATGACCACTGTGTGCAGTCATAAAGACAGATAGATATGCAATTTAAGAGTAAGGAAAGGATGTTATCCATATGGTATGTACACCATTACTACATGTTCAGTGAGCTATGTCTCTTTTACTTTATGGTGTTCATACAATGTGATTCACATATTAAAGAAGTGCTGGGTTTTCTCCATATTTCTCCAGCGTTCTACAAATCTAGTAGAACACTGGCCTCTAGTGGAAGCCTTTCTCAATAACAGTAATAATATCCTGATGGACTCTTTAAAATACATATATAATTTGGTGTGTGCTTATATTTCCAATTCACACATGCATATACATACACAAGTGTACGTGTGTGAATTGGAAATGTGTTTTTTGCATATTCCAACTGCATATTCTAACTCATGAGGGTTTACCAGTGATGGTTTACACGAGTCTCAGTTGTCTCTGATCTACTGTAAGTGTACAGTGACAATGGGTGAAACCACCACATGTGAAGAAGCTAATGTAGAAAATGTTAAAACTTTAATTACATAAATGAATATCTTATCATATTGGATTTTTACATAAATGCGCGATAAGATATTGGATTTTTACATAAATGCGCCACTGGTCTAAGGCACTGCATCGCAGCGCCAGCTGTGCCACTAGAGATCCTGGTTCGAAACCAGGCTCTGTCGTAGCCGGCCGCGACCGGGAGACCCATGGGGCGGCGCACAATTGGCCCAGCGTTGTCCAGGGTAGGGGAGGGAATGGCCGGCAGGGATGTAGCTCAGTTGGTAGAGCATGGCGTTTGCAACGCCAGGGTTGTGGGTTCGATTCCCACGGGGGGTCAGTATGAAAAAATTAATAAATAATGTATGCACTAACTGTAAGTCGCTCTGGATAAGAGCGTCTGCTAAATGACTAAAATGTAAATGTAAATTTTACTAAAATCTCAAGAACAAGAGTCTATAAACAAATAAATATGTTAATTTATTACACTATCTAAAACACATTGTGCATGAAATAAAAGTAACAGAATAATGACAGATCACTGATAAAACATTAGGGTACATTTTGTTTGATAAAAGTATGATCCAAAATATACAGTATAATTACTACATCTCAAGAAAATTCAGAGAAAACATATAGACATTACATCCGTTCTTATTTACAAAAAGCTTTGCCAGGTAATATACTATAATGTGAGTGGGGGAGGAACGTTCAAGTCCCTTACACTTTGTGCATTGCAACTGCCTCCTCTCGACACTAGGTAGTAAAAGAAAAGTCATTTTCTCCAGGATAACCGACAACCTTTAGTTTGACCTTCTAACTGAGCTCCTTGTGCTCATAGCACCAAGCCATACTACATGCACCTTTCCTGATGTGACATCAGGAGGACACTGAGCGTGTGTCTTCAGTGTCTGAAGAATCACACTCGTCTGCGGACTCGGTGAGGGCGGGGTAGGGGCGTGGTTGGTCCAGATTGACGTAGGTGACCTTGAGGCTGATGTAGTGCTCCCCCTCAAGGCCAGACAGGATGGTCAGGACAGCAGACACCAGCGTGGCGAAGCTGGGCCTCATCTCTGGGTCTGGGTCCCAGCACTGCAGCATGATGGCATACCTGGAAAGTTACATATAGCACTTAGTATGGTGCTTTCTTCTAACAATAGAATACAAAATGCTTAACTGAAATAAAACAGTATTGTGCAGGCTATGTACTTATTTCAACTTACGGACCGAAATGATTAAGCAAAAGCGATATGGAGGTGATTTATGGCTTTTACATTTTGATGTGTTTTTTCCCCACACAGAAAAGTCAGCCATTATGTTTTGTTCTCCTTCTCTACTGTTGTTTTCTCAATTGTTAATCTGTATTTCAACACTTCCTATTTGTCACTGGGAGAGGGGACACATTAGATTAGACTGTAGGATTTATCATTGATAATGGGATGAGGATACAGGGAAAAACATGTTGACGTTCAGATGTAATCTCACTCCAGTGAATGTTGTGTGTTTGTGTTTGTGTGTGTGTGTGTGCATGTACGCCTGCACGTGCATGTGTGTGCGTATGAGGATATCTTTGAAGTGAAGCATAGTGATGATCATTAACTCCTAGACAACATTGCTTAACAATATTTGGATATGTGTGTGGTGGACATTTACAGGTTTAACACTGCAGGTTGACCTTTCCAACATCCTGTAATTACTGGCTATACTTTCCTGTTCCTTTGTTGCAACTGAAGAGGTGGGAAATTCATCCATAACTTTCAGATTTTTTGAAGCATCTCCGTTACTGTATAACCAGATTTACTATAGACATATCATTGGTTTACTTTGAAAAGGGCTTCTCTTTTGAGTTCTACTATGAGGCATTTTCAACAAAATGGAGTGTTACTAGACTATCATTACCACTACTTACAAAGGGTCAGGACAGAACTGTGGTTGGGGGAGTCTCCTGCCTTTCAGGAGGTAATGTGTGATGTCATAGGGGTCCACCTCTGGGTAGGGGCTTGCTCCTCTGGTTAACATCTCCCACATCAACACGCCAAAGGACCACTGTAATAGGAGGTTATGATAGGAAACTTAGCATGGTGAGAAAGGATTTGGGGGTAATATAAAGTTATTTCTGAATAGTAACACTGTAATTAATCAAGTAACAACATTGTCAGTCCTAATTCCACAAATGCTGCCTAATTCTTATTATGTTATCAGAAAGTAATTCCTTCACATACTACGTCTGACTTAGCAGTGAATTTCTGTGTCTGTAGGCTCTCGATGGCCATCCACTTGACTGGTAGCTTGGCCTTCCTGTGGTCCTGAACACTGTAGTACTCCTTATCAAACACATCCCTGGCCATGCCGAAGTCTGCCACCTTCACTGTGTACGACTCATCCAGCCTGCACAGACAATAGTAAGGGCAAACATAAGGGTCACAGATTGGTGATCTGTGAAAGCAAGCCTGCAACTATAGTACAGTAGCATTGCTAAGTAAAATAAAATCAGTTTGCTTATGTCAGGACTAACGTAAAGTTTAAATTGGCGACTAGCCCCAGTTACAGAGAAATTAACTGATTGCTCAACCCTGACTTACATGCAGTTGCGTGCTGCGAGGTCTCTGTGCACAAACTTCATATGTGCTAAGTACTCCATCCCCTTGGCAACCTGAAGCCCAAAGCCAATCAGGTCCTTCACTGTGGGGTTCTATAGGAAGAATCAATACCACACAATAATGATGTCTGTCACATAAGCCTTGAGATATATCACTGAGGTGTTAAGGGGATCCCTTGTATGTATGCTGATCGAAGCCAAGAGGTGGTAGTATTGTAGCTACAGTTTTGGCACTGTCTTCCTCACCCTTTTCTCACAGCGTATGAAGTGGCGGAGGTCCCCGTGCTTCATATAAGGTAGTACCACCAGGGGGAGCCCCTCCTGAGGCAACAGGATGCCCAGCAGAGAGAGAACGTTGGTGTGATGGAACCCCTTCATCAGGATACCCTCCTTCAGAAACTGCTCTACCTCTTCTACATCTGTTATCCCTGATATGGCACACACACACACGCATGACACACACACACACACACACACACACACACACACAAATGCATGCTCATATGCAGGGCACACACACACACACAAACACACATTAATGTAAAAACTGCTTATGAACAGTCAACACTTACAGATAAAGCTTAAAAACCCTAAACAAACCACATTAAACCTAGTGTACATGTTTAATTATCCCTGCATATGAGCAGGATTGTTCCATGTTTACCCAGCTGGTCACATGTACAGGTGACTAATGCTCAGTCCACCTGGTTCAGCTCTAGAACATTGTGAATCAGGAAGGAGGTGCTCACTGTTCAATGACTTGACAGCACAGTGGATTTCTCTGTTGTTGTGGTCCGTGAAGTAGCCATGGTAAACTGTGCCAAAATGACCTGGGGGAGATAAGAGAACATTATCATCAGAACAAAATTCAACGACATACAGTATATCACATCATGGGTGTAAATCCCTATTGTGATCCATGAACTTTAAAATCGGCAATTTGATTTATATGCTATAATAACACCCTCTTATACATCACTAGAGACGGTATGGGAGTAGTAGCATATGTGCATTTGATTGTTGTCAAAAAAATAATAATTAAAAAGCACTCTCTGTGTGCTATACACACTGTAATGTGACTGACCCTTGCCAATGATCTGGTGGTGCTGGACGATGAGCATGTCTGCTGGGATCAGCACGTCCTTCACCTCCTCCAGGAGCTCTGGTCTAAAGCTGGAGATGGAGATCTTCTCAGGGGGCATGAGGGGGGTGAGGGTGGGGTCCATGCTGCCTGCAGCGTAGGCCGGGCTGGGGAACACCACTGGGCTTCCCAGAGCCGAACTTGGCCTCTGAGGCAAGACTACTAGAGTGGGGAGGGGCAAGGTCAGTAGAGTTCCTTCAGCACGTGTAGATAATTCATTTATGTCAGTATATGTAGATTTCAACCACTGTTGTTGAAACCTAAGAAAAGAAATTGAACAAGAAACAAAATGGACTGATAGATTCCCTATGTGAAATGTTATATTGGCCAATTACAGTCTCACCTCTTCTGTAGTCCCCTACAGGTGACAGTTCCACACTATTGCTGCCGGAGCGGTTGTGGTTATGGGCCAAACGTGTCTCCACCTGAGAGGCTGGAAATGTCACAAGAGTTTTCAATCATAAACCACAGGAGTAGGGAACCGCATCAAAAGTCAACAAGACAATGTTAGCTACCACTGTCACTGTGCATGGCTGTTGATGTCCTACTTAAACCAGTTCCATTACCAGTTATTGGGGTTTTGTAAGATGGCCTGATTAAAGTCCAGACAGGGAAACCCACCTTTCTTCTGCTTCCTCAGGTGCTTCATGACTACAAAGGCCAGCACGGCCCCTGCCACCAGGGCCCCCAGTATCCCCAGTACGATGCCCACCATGTAGTGGTTACTGACCAGGACCACTGCCCCAACATTGTGAACCTGCCCATTGATGGAGATCTGGGGGAGGAGAGACAGTGGGTCAGACCAAGACTGCTGCCAGAGATTACGGTCTTGTTTTCCTGTAACTTCACCACACATTTAGGGAAAACAACCAAGTGGAGCCCAATAGTAGGATGTTTATGGCTTGAATCTATGTAAAGCTGTTCAATGGACAACATAGTGTCCAGTTACTAACTTACCTTCACAGGCAGTCCTTCACTGATGGTTACGTTTCTAGGGATCCTGCAGGTAATTTCATTGTCCAGAACTTTCGCGTCACAATCTACTCCTCCCACTGTCATAGTGATTGTCATGCAGGAACTCACAAGGTTCAGTTTCTGGTGCTGTGAGGGGGAAGAAAAAGAGACTTCTGAGTTTTTCTTCTTGAAAAGGTTTAAACAGTATGCAAGCAATAAAAACTATATTCTTACTCCTTCTGATAGTAAGTGGCAGTCAAATAGACATGACACCATTAACATTTTGTTGTTATGGTACCGTTGCACTTACATGTAGTGACACTTCATCTTGTCCAGGGTACAGCCTAAGTACATGGCCCTCAGTTTCAAAGGGTATGGGCTCGCCATAGGGGTGGTAGAAGAACTCTCCATTCCACAGTCCAACAGCTCCATCCATGTCAAAGGAGAGCTCCCCTTCCTCTGTCTCTTCCCGGGGGAAAGCAGGGGTTATACACTCCATTCGTGTGGGCAACGATTTGCCTTTGCACTCCTGGAGGGAATTATAAAATAGCTGTATGCATATGATTATATTATGTATACATAGAGCTAAAAAAAAATATCTCTATCATGTACACAGTATGTGGTTGTATAATCTTACAACGAGATCTTACTCTGGTGACAGGCTTCAGGTGGCTCTCTTTGGGCCTAAAGCGGATGATGGTCCTGTATACAGAGTCCAAGTTCTTCCCTTCAATGATTATCTTTGACCCCCTGGAGTCGACAGAGAAAAATAATGGAGAATGAAGAGAGAATAATTTTTAGCAGATTCTACAGAGACCCAGCAGGAGGACTTAGATCGATCCACCTTGTCTTTTATTTATTTTATTAACTTTTTATTTAACCTTTATTTAACTAGGCAAGTCAGTTAAGAACAAATTCCTATTTACAATGACTGCCTACACCGGCCAAACCCGGACGACGCTGGGCCAATCACGGCCGGATTGTGATACAGCCTGGATTCGAACCAGGGTCTGTAGTGACGCCTCTAGCACTGAGATGCAGTGCCTTGGACCGCTGTGCCACTCGGCAGCCCATCTTTTGGTTGAGATGGTGACACATTCCATATATTGAAGAAGCCTCACTGGCTTGGCCTACCTGTCAAAACTGCAGTCTGGGAGGACGTCTGTGACCTCTGGGTTCTCTTTGTAGTAGAAGACCTTGGTGGTGAGGATGGGGGACTTGTCTATGAACACACTGAGGGGGACGTCCCTCACCTCTGAGATGGGCTGAGACAGACAGATGATGGAGGACATGTTCCCTCTGGGCGCTGTGACACTGGAGACAGGTGGAGTAGGGAGGAAGTCCAGGGTTAGTACTCCTACAAGCTATACTGTAGGATTTAGGTTCACCTCACTCTACATGTGGCTTTCTGTGTTAATCACATTTGACACATTAAAAAGTTCAACATACTACTTAAAAGATATACCGGTCGTATATTTGAAATAAATATAATATCCTCCTCAGTGAGTTAGTCATCAAAACTACTAGTTTTTTTTATTCACTCTCTGTAATTGAAAGGTGTATTTTTTAAAGTAGTCCGAGCACAGTCAGATCGCAATCAGTTTCTAATACTGACATTACTGTACAAACAAATGCTGGGATAAGCATGGGGCTCACACAGGTAAATAGTAGATAGTGAATGATGTCATAAACTCTTAGAAAAAAGGTGCCATCTAGAACCTAAAATGGTTTTTCAGCTGTCCCCATAGGAGAACCCTTTGAAGAACCATTTTTGGTTCCAGGTAGAACCCTTTTGGCTTCCGTGTAGAATGCTTTCCACAGAGGGTTCTACATGGAACCCAAAAGAGTTCTACCTGAAACCAAAAAAGGTTCTACCTGGAACCAAAAAGGATTCTCCTATGGGAACAGCCAAATAACAATTTGGAACCCTTTTTTTGTGTACAGTCAGGTATTTTAGGTACAGGTTAGAGAAAACAGGCTTTGGGTGAAACCATCACAGGAGAGACATAATGACATAACCAGTAACTGCATCTGCCCACCTGGTGATTGGGCAGGGCTCTCCGTTCAGAGTGACCCTTCTGGTCTTCCCAGCATCCAGGTGAGGCCCAGTCACAGTGATCAGAGTTCCCCCAACACGAGGCCCGTAGTTCGGCTGGATCTCTGTGATGTTGGGAATCTGCCATTGGGCGCAAAATGTCACCAATTTAATCATAAGGCCATTCATAAAGTACCCCTGAAAGAGTGATGGTGACTTTGTATGTACAACCGAGGATACTTCCAAACTCACTTGATATTTACAATATTGTAAATTTTTTACATTTACATTTTAGTCATTTAGCAGACGCTCTTATCCAGAGCGACTTACAGTTAGTGAGTGCATACATTTTATTTATTTTTAAATTTTTTATACTGGCCTCCCATGGGAACAACATAACAATAATAACATGTCCTTTACAAATCAGACAAAAATTATCCATGACAAAGACAAACCTGCAGTAGGTGGAGACTGAACTACATTAATACTCTGTAATTCATATTACTTTGTAATAATGTGTAATTCACTGTCCTGTGTCTGCTAATCAGTGTAACTGTTGCCAGACAAGACCTGGCAAGGCCAGCTGCTAGATACAGGTAGTTCTAAACATTACATTAGAATGTGTAGTCAGTAGTCACGTTAATGCAGGTTTGTCCCTGGCCTAGCTGATGTTTAATAAATGAAGATGTAAAAAAAAATGTACACACGGTGAGGCAGATTGGGAAGCCCACGTACCCCGATGATGGCATTGAGCTCAGTCATGGTGACCTGTTTATATCTTGTGATATATTATTGCATGTATTATTGTTACATGCAATAATATATTTTATTATTAACTGAGGCATAATCAAATGAATCACCCAACTACAACTAAGCAGTTAAATCAATGGTAGGTTCAAATTACCACAAAGGTAAATCCTGGCATCTCTGCTTTCCCGTCGATGGAGTAGCGGCCGTCCACCTTCCCCTCTTGCACCTCCACAGTGATGTTAACTGGTTTGGACAGCTCAATGGCCCCAGAGCGAATCTTACACACCAGGCTAAGGAGCGGCACAACAACAGGCTCATCAACATGTCAGTGTCAAACTAACATTGACGCAGCAGAAATCACCATGAGACATAAACCCATTTCAGTTGAATTAAAATCTATGTTGCATTACTGGCCCATACTATTTGAGTAAAACTTAGCTACACATAATAAACCTACCATATACACTGAGTATACAAAACATTAAGAACTCTTTCCATGACATAGACTGACCAGGTGAATCCAGGTGAAAGCTATGATCACTTATTGATGTCACTTGTTAAATCCACTTCAATCAGTGTAGATGACGCCTTGAGACAATTGAGACATGGATTGTGTATGTGTGCCATTCAGAGGGTAAATGGGCAAAACAAATAATTTAAGTGCCCTTTGAACAGGGTATGGTAGTAGGTGCCTGGCGCACTGCATTGTGTCAAGAACTGCAATGCATCCCGTGTGTATCAAGAATGGTCCACCACCCAAAGGACATCCAGCCAACTTGACACAACTGTGGGAAGCATTGGAGTCAACGTGTGCCAGCATCCCTGTAAAACGCTTTCGACACCTTGTAAAGTCCATGCCCCGACGAATTGAGGTTGTTCTGAGGGCAAAAACGGGGGTGCAACTCAATATTAGGAAGGTGTTCCTAATGTTTGGTATGCTCAGTGTATGTCAATATTGCTTATATGATCCACTGTGTATCTCTGTCATTGTGAGTGGTACTCACTGAGTGTTCAAACTTGCACAGCCCAGGGCTAAGAGAGTATCCACACTTAAACATTCTAAAGTGGGCTAGCACCAACCTTGGCCCAGGACTAGCTGGCCCTGCTCTGGAGCAGTGTTAGCAACGACTTTTTGGGGCTAGCCAATCACAGAGTTCCACTGTTACCTAATTTGAATATTCTACTCCAGAAAAGTGACAGTTGGTTTCGGTTAGCCCTGCTTGTGTGAACACAGGCTAAGTTAACCCAGGGCCAGTAATAGCCTGGGGCTAAGGAAAGCCCTGGGCGAAGAACAATGCAGTGTGAAAAAGCCTACTGTGTGTTGTTGCTCCTCAGTGGCAGCACAGCGCAGGCTGTCTGTCCCAGTCTGACCAGGTGGGTTCTGGAGCTGATGGCAGGCCTCAGGGGAGACTGGAACTCCCAGCCACACAGAGTCAGCTCTGACTGACCATCAGGGGGAGCCATCTTGGGGAAGAACTAAACCAAACAGGAACATGGTATTGGTGGGTGGCTAATTGCTCCAATCTAAACTGCATTAAACAAACACATCCCTCTCCCCAGTTCTTCTCACCCCGGTGATTCCAGGAGGGCAAGACTCATTCCTCCAGCGGCCACTGCACTCCTCCTCCCAGGAGCACTCTCCAGAGCACCAGCCACAGCCCATGAACTCAGGGGCCATCAGGCACATTGCACAGGTCATGAAGTGCTGGCAGCCTGGCCCCCTCTGTGGCACCTGGATCACCTGCCAGCCAAAGAGAGATTTGATTAACTTTGATTCAATCAAAGAGTCACTTTGATTGCTGTGTGTTTGCTACCTGTAACTGATTTTGAACAGGCTTTTCCATACCTTGTCTCCAACCACAAACAGTAGAGATTCTGACGAGTACACAGCAGCAATGGAGGAGACCCTCTGGTTCTCTACCAAGGTGTAATTGGCAAAGATAGTAGGGCTTGATCTTCTCAAAACAAGCTGCCAAAAGACAGAGCAGATCGTTAGTAATCTATCAAAGAAGGGCAGGACTGTGTTCACATTTTTCATTTAACTCCATCTTGGATTAGATCAAATGGATCAGGATCACACTATTGTGAGCTCTCTGTCCCCCTCCATACCTGCAGGAGCCGTCCAGTGGAGGTGCCAATGTGAGCCACGGTCTTGTTCTCGATGGTGGTGACCAGCAGTGAGGTGAGCAGGATGTCATTCATCTGCTTGTTGAAGAGGTCCACTCTGTAGTAAGGCTTAGACACCATGGTGGGGTGGTCCCTGCAGGTGGCGTTGTTCTCCATGCTCTAGTCACAGGGAGATAGGCCATAGTAGATAGGGAGATGATGTATGTTTTTAGTAGGGCCAGGAGTTTTTTCTGACCACGGGCCCAGACCAGGAAAACATGTTGGGTCCTAGTTATAGCCCATAACAAGGGCCCAGAGTTTTTCATGGTCAGGAAACCATGAGTAGTATGAATCTATCAGAATCATTCTGGGCTGCAAACAGAGGACACTAAGGGGTATGAAGGACACTGCGTAAATAAATCTACTTGTGCTCTTCAAATAATAACATTAAAAACTACATACACAATATTTAGATAACAAAAAAAGGTGTTATTTAGAACCTTAAAGGGTTCTTCGGCTGTCCCCATAGGAGTACCCTTTGAAGAACCCTTTTTGGTTCCAGGTAGAACCGTTTTGGTTTCAGGTAGAACCCTTTTGGGTTCCATGTAGAACCCTTTCTACAGAGGGTTCTACATGGAACACAAAAAGGTTCTACCTGGAACCAAAAAGGGTTCTACCAGAAACCAAAACTGTTCTACCTGGAACCGAATAATACTTTTGGAACCCTTCTTTCTGAGAGTGTAAATAACAGAAAGCAGAAAAATAATTACAGTATCATGATCCATGTACAAATTGTGTTCACATTTCTGATGCTATTATTATGTCAGTTCTATTCTGTGCATCTTTATTGATTCATTTTGCCCACCTTCCTCATGGGTTCAGAAAACCTTGGTTCTGCTTCAGCTTCCTGAATGAACCACAATGGTGTCTGGCCTCAGAGGCCAAAGACCCACAGTGATTCATAGCTCTCACTACTCCTTCTAGTGATCATTCTGACGTGGTACAATTAAACCTATTATTTGATCCATCTAAAGAGGTACAAATAACATGATAAAGAAGCAATCATTGTCTCAGATTTCAAGTTACAACAGTCATGAATATGCACACAAGCTGTTGTGCAAATTAGGAATTCTCCAAAAATGCAGTTGAATGAAAAACTAGAAGAACAAGGATATAGCCTAGGAACTGTATATGCTCATTAGTTCAACAGAACTGCTTGTGGTGTTTGGGAATCAGAATCTGTTCTACTGACACAAAATTGAATATGCCGTAGGATCAGAGTGTTTTTTCTGACTGTCTCTGGAACTTTTTTTTTTTTAAATTGTTTTCTCCCACAATACTGTACTAGGAAAAGATTGGTTAAGGTGGGTTTGTTTCCATGGTTTCATAACATCTGGGCGTGCTGGAGGTAGAGGGCAGACAGTGTGGCAAAGACCAGACAATAATAAGCCGTCAATGCCATGGGCCAGTAAAAGTACACTGAAATAGACTTCAAATTATACAGTCAGGTCCCAAATTATTGGCACCCTTGATAAAGATGAGCAAAAAATGTAATACATTTTATTATTTTTATTATTTTAACACTAATACAATTGGTCAGAGATTTTGTTTAACAACTAATAACCTCCCCTTGCGAGGATAACGACACTGAGCCTTTTTCTCAAATGTTTTATGAGATTGGAGAACACATTAGGAGGGATGTTAGACCATTCCTCCATACAGAATCTTTCCAGATCCTTGATATCCTTAGTCTGCATTTATGGACTACCCTCTTTAATTCAAAACACAGGTTTTCAATGGGGTTCAAGTCCGGAGACTGAGATGGCCATTACAAAGTGTTGATTTGTGGTCAATTTACCATTTCTTTGTGGATTTTGTTGTGGGTTTGGGGTTATTTTTCTTGCTGGAAGATCCACTTGTGGCCAAGTTTCAGCCTCCTGGCAGAGGTAACTAGGTTTTTGGCTAAAATGTCCTGGTACTTGGTAAAGTTCATGATGTCATTGACCTTAACAAGGACCCCAGGACCAGTGAAAGCAAAATAGTCCCATAACATCAAAGATTCCACCACAATATTTTGCAGTAGGTATGAGGTTATTTTTTGCACATGCATCCATTTTTCGACGCCAAACCCACCACTGGTATGTGTGGACAAAGAGCTCTGCTTTCAAGTCATCTGACCACATAACAAAATATACCCACTTCAATAATACCTACTACACAACAGATAATGACACTAAAAGGAAGTGTAGTTGTTCTTGTGAGAAGCAGGGTTATTGGTATCAGCTGTGAGCTACTGTTGGAGAGGGAGGGGCCAGGATTTTAGATTCCTGTAAATTCCAGCTGGCAGGCCACTCCTGCCCTGAATTGTGAAAACACACAGGAACAGAAAAGTACTGTAAAACATGGTAGAGGTAGCCTCAGTTACCTTCACCTGGAATTGCAATTTTGCATAATGAGAATCTAATGAAGGATTATCATTAATCTACCCATTTAATGCTAAGTGTGACTAATAGTGGAGAAAACTACACTATCAACATGTTTGGTCTTGAGCTGCTCTTAGTTTTCAGCTAACGACATCTGACGTCATTCCATAATAGTTCATCTCCAGGTCAAATCTGCCTGAAAGCCACATCCATTTTTCCTCCCACAAGTTTCATGACACTTGGATTAACATATAAACTATGTTTGTTAATTCCCTAATCCCTACGCAATAATATTTCAATGATATATTGATGTTCCGTGAGCACAGGAGTTCATTGGCAAGTTCTTAATTTGGCATAACACTTTGTTTATGAATCTGGCAAAGACTTAACATTTCAAGCAGTCATCCATCTTCAATATAATTGGAACCCCTAAATTGAGGCAATAGTTATCTGATGCACATAATGTGTCCAAAAGTCAAACTCTTTAACGGCCTTACAGGAACATTCCACATTCAAGGAAGTTCATGGCCCGGCTTCCCCCAAAAATTTACCAATAATTTTTATTTATTTAATTTATCTTTCGTCTCTCTGTGTTTCATAATTTTCCTTCAGTTCGCAGGAGGCTGAATGTATCTCACCGGAGAGAGCATTCGAGTGAGCGAAAGAGCACCCCTCTGTCTCAGTATGTGTAGGCCATCTATCTGATGCTGTTTGGCCAAAAAGAGTATGACATTGTTGCCCCCATAGCATTGAATGCAAGGGAAGCCAGCGAGCATTTGGCCTCCCTTGATAATAATTTTTTAAAAGAATAGCAAATCAGCATTGAGCTAAACTGGCGCAACAAAAAAAAGTGTCAAGGGAAGACAGCTTGGATTTGGCTTCACACCAATCACAAGCCAAACGTAATTTACAGAAAAAACTGCAATTGTTCAACTCAGTTCAATATGTAGCTAGATGTAGTAGGCTAATGTTAAACTAGCTGGCCTGGCGCATCGTTGCCCATGAAAGGAAGTTAGGCTAGCGAGCAAGGATTTTAACCAGGTAGCCTAGGACAACAAAAACTAAAAGCGTGTACTGTATGACAAAGTCATGAAAGAGAGGAGGATGGCATTGGCATTTCTGGGTGAGTCAACATGTTTTTTTCTACTTGCACGCACGCACGCACGCACTTTCTATTCTGGTTAGAGCCAGTTTGTGCTGTTCTGTGAAGGGAGTAGTACACAGCGTTGTACGAGATCTTCAGTTTCTTGGCAATTTCTCGCATGGAATAGCCTTCATTTCTCAGAACAAGAATAGACTGACGAGTTTCAGAAGAAAGTTATTTGTTTCTGGCCATTTTGAGCCTGTAATCGAACCCACAATTGCTGATGCTCTAGATACTCAACTAGTCTCAAGAAGGCCAGTTGTATTGCTTCTTTAATCAGCACAACAGTTTTCAGCTGTGCTAACATAATTGCAAAATAGTTTTCTAATGATCAATTAGCCTTTTAAAATTATAAACTTGGATTAGCAAACACAACGTGCCATTGGAACACAGGACTGATGGTTGCTGATAATGGGCCTCTGTACGCCTATGTAGATATTCCATAAAAAAATCAGCCGTTTCCAGCTACAATAGCCATTTACAACATTAACAATGTCTACACTGTATGTCTGATCAATTTGATGTTATTTTAATGGACAACAAAATTGCTTTTTCTTTCGAAAACAAGGACATTTCTAAGTGACCCCAAACTTTTGAATGGTAGTCTTTGTTGATTTGTTTAACACTTTTCTGGTTAGTACATGATTCCATATGTGTTATTTCATAGTTTTGATATCTTCAGTATTATTCTACAATGTAAAAAATAGTACAAATTAAGAAAAACCCTTGAATGAGTAGGTGTGTCCAAACTTTTGACTGGTACTGTATATCACGGTGACAAAGGATATGAACTAACAGGTTATAGAGCAAACAACGCAATTATCACAACACATAGGTTGTAATATGGCTTTTTTTCCTGGCTTGGCTTCCTCAGTAATGTTACCCATGCACCGCTACTGCACAAAACATTGTATTTTACCCAATTTAACAAAAGAATGTCAGAACCAGAGATCTGTAGAGGTCTGGGAATGTTTACGGAGTTAAATGAGATGTCATAATGACACTCACTGGCACGTTTTCAGCTATGCCTATTTGCTGATATTCTTAGTCTTACGCAATAAAAAAAATATATATATATAAAACAATCAAAAATGTTGTTTAATTTCCAGATTAATGAGGCATCAAATTCATTTGACTGACAATAGAACATTGCCAAAGGCACTGTTAAAGTTCATGTGCCATGAGAGATTTATTCAAAGACACATATCTGGAAACAAGTTTAAAAGCTAACTAACTCCCAAATACGTTGGCCTCTGTCCAAAATCCGGTTCCTTTTCAGCTGTTTTCTTGTGTTGGAATAATGGTGTGTCCTTTTTCCATAAAGCAGTTTTCCATCCTAAAAAAAAGCTTCCGGACAAATTGATTGCTCCCAAGAAGAGTCAAGGAGTCAGGAGTAAGGTTGCAAAGCTACCGGTAGTTTACGAAAGTTACCGGAATCTTCAGTTATTTTGGTAATGAACAGAAAATCTATGGCAATATATGGTAACTTTTGTAATTTATACTTGAATAACTTACAAAATATATATATTCATATATAGTATTCATTTTTTATATCGGTGTCCATATTGTCCATGAGTTTCTAGTAGATAGGCCATATGGTTCAAGAGAAAATAGCCTTTTTAATGAAAAAAGCATCTAATCAACAATGGCATTATTAACTCTTCAAAATATTGACTTTTTTCACAACTGCCACCGGTTTGATGCCAAAACATTAACAAAAAATACATATTGACATTGTAAAATGAACAAAAGTGTGTACAAAATATATAAAGGATATTTCATGCTGAAACCCTCATACTAAACACCAATGCTATTCACTAAGTTGAATAGACAAAATAAGACAAAATATTAGCTGACAACAGAAGAATTTTGATGAAGCCTTATGGATTTCATCTGGACATTTGTGAGATACAGTGGATCAACTACCCGAGGCAGAGCAGAAGAACTCCAACACAACATGATGCAAATCCTTTAAACTGGGCAATACATGTATGCCCAGGACAGAAAAATCGGATTTGTGAAGCAATTGCATCATGAAAAAGATCATCTGAAATTAAAATCACACAAACAGTGCATTCGGAAAGTATTCAGACCCTTTGACTTTTTCCACATTTTGTGACGTTACAGCCTTATTCTAAAATGGATTAAATCGTTTTTTCCCCTCATCAATCTATACATTATACCCCATAATGACAAAGCAAAAACAGGTTTTTAGACATTTTTGCTAATTTATAAATACAAAAAAAATGGAAATATAACATTTACATAAGTATTCAGACCCTTTACTCAGTACTTTGTTGAAGCACCTTTGGCAGCGATTACAGCCTTGAGTCTTCTTGGGTATGACGCTACAAGCTTGGCACACCTGTATTTGGGGAGTTTCTCCCATTCTTCTCTGCAGATCCTCTCAAGCTCTGTCAGGTTGGATGGGGAGCGTCGCTGCACAGCTATTTTCAGGTCTCTCCAGAGATGTTCGATCGGGTTCAAGTCCGGGCTCTGGCTGGGCCACTCAAGGAAATTCAGAGACTTGTCTCGAAGCCACTACTGCGTTGTCTTGGCTATGTGCTTAGGGTCTTTGTCCTGTTGGAAGGTGAACCTTCGCCACAGTCTGAGCACTCTGGAGCAGGTTTTCATCAAGGATCTCTCTGTACTTTGCTCCGTTAATCTTTCCCTCCATCCTGACTAGTCTCCCAGACCCTGCCGCTGAAAAACATCCCCACAGCATGATGCTGCCACTAGCCCACCACCATGCTTCACCGTAGGGATGGTTGCAGGTTTCCTCCAGATGTGACGCTTGGCATTCAGGCCAAAGAGTTCAATTTTGGTTTCATCAGACCAGATAATATTGTTTCTCATGGTCTGAGAGTCCTTTAGGTGTCTTTTGGCAAACTCCAAGCGGGCTGTCATGTGCCTTTTACTGAGTAGTGGCTTCCGTCTGGCCACTCTACCATAAAGGCCTGATTGGTGGAGTGCTGCAGAGATGGTTGTCCTTCTCAAAGGTTCTCCCATCTCCACAGAGGAACTCTGGAGCTCTGTCAGAGTGACCATCGGGTTGACCTGACCAAGGCACCTCTCCCCCGATTGCTCCGTTTGGCCCGGGCGGCCAGCTCTAGGAAGAGTCTTGGTGGTTCCAAACTTCTTCCACTTAAGAATGATGGAGGCCACTGTGTTCTTGGGGACCTTCAATGCTGCAGAAATTTTTTGGTACCCTTCCCCAGATCTGTGCCTCGACACAATCCTGTCTCGGAGTTCTACGGACAATTTCTTCGACCTCATGGCTTGGTTTTTGCTCTGACATGCACTGTCAACTGTGGGACCTTTTATAGACCGGTGTGTGCCTTTTCAAATCATGTCCAGTCAATTGAATTTACCACAGGTAAATAATAAATTTGCTAACATTTCTAAAAACCTGTTTTTGCTTTGTCATTATGGGGTATTGTGTGTAGACCGATATTTTTATTTTTATTTAATCCACTTTAGAATAAGGCTGTAACGTAACAACATGTGGAAAAGGTCAAGGGGTGTGAATACTTTCCGAATGCACTGTAGAATATACACATTATCTTATATCTTCATCTACACAGGAATGAGAGTAATTAAAATAATCTGGATTCCTGCCATAAGAGTAGTACAGAATGTTCCAGTCCTCTAGACAGCTCCCACTTGTCTCCTGGTCCACTCATTATCCTTCACACTGTTTCATACTTTTGTAAAACTGTTTTTTTATGTTATCACTGGATCACCCACTCTCGCTGACTTCACAGACATCCAAGTGTCCATCTTGCAAGTCCAGCCAGGCAAGTAAGTACGCATCTGGGCTTCCTCTCTGGGCTGCTCAAGCAGACAAACTAACTAACTCGGCCTGTCACAAATATTTGAGTGAAGTAAGCCTGTAAGCGAAAAACTCTCATGCTATATATCAGCATGAGAGTTTATATGCATTGTGGAGACATACTGAACAGACTGAGTATACATACAGTATATCACACAATTTACCAACACCTCTCTGAAGAAACCTGTGTGAGTGTTGAATGGGTGGACTGGTGAACTCACCTCATGAGGACAGCTCTCGCAGGCCTGGAAGTGGCACAGTCCCCGGGACAGCTGCTCTGGGCCAGACTTACAGCAGTCATCCACCCCGTCATCGATGGCCTTGTTCACGTTGTCCATGGGAAAGGCACAGAGGGCTGAGTCGTGCTCTGTGACCCCATTGTCATCTGTGACAGCGAACACTCCATACAGGATGTCATCTTCTTCCTCTGCCCCTAGTTCATCTGCCAGCTCCCTGCCTGCCTTCCCAAAGTGGGCTGCCTGCACCACATTGTAAACCACATCCTTAAAGGCCTCGCTCCCGCTCACCGTGTTCCTCCTCCTCCTCCGCTTGGGTTCAAAACGGCACTCCAGAACCACCTCCCGGTACCTTCTCATCTCCCACTCGCTCCTCGGCAGGCGGCCCAGCCGAGTCTGAAATGGGGAGAACTCCTGGTCAGGGCTCTCTCTCTGGACGGACAGGAAGTAGACAAACTCCTGGGTGAAGAAACTGTAGACATACTCAATGTTGTAGGTCCTGCGCAGGCTAGGCAGAACGGTCAGTCCCCGCACGTCGCTGTAGAACCCATCTTCTGTTGCCAATGGTCGGCGCACTGATATGGACTTCCTGCCATATCTCTGTGTAACACTGTCATTGACGGTGGCAGCCACAAAAAAGTATACAGTCTGCCCCTCCTCCACCATGGTGACTTTGGTGCCCAGCGGGCTGGCAAGGCAGTCAGGGCAATAGGCAGCAGAGTTAGATTCTTTTCTGAATAAACATTTTGAAGAATTCTTATTGGGTGGTTGTCCATCTGTCTTAAGTTGGTGAAAATGGCACACACCATATTGAGAACTCCCACAAGAGTATAAATACATAAAGAACGTATCCAACAACAATACCTCATTGTCTGTGTTCTCTAGGAAGCTGGGATCCTTGTCAACGTCACACAAATCACAAATCTTACACTCAGGGCTGCCCACTGGGCCTGTAGGAAGCTCCCACACCTTCTCCAAACTCATGTTCACAGCTTCAATCACATTCTGAGATGCCACATACACTTCCTGGTACATTGAGTTGGTCACTATGTTTTGGATGGGGCTCTTTGTTTGGAAGAAGGGCATGATGTAGACCACAGAGAAGTTGACAGGGCTAGGGGCTGTGGAGGGACAGGTGTCCAACGCGGAGGCCAGGACAGTCTGGAGCCAGACACATGTCAACCACTGGGTGGCCCAGTGGACCATCTCCAATCTGGGACGCAGAGAGAAGGGAGCACTGACGTCTTTGGGTTACCTCCAGGTCTGATGGTTGGACAATGTCATCCTTATTGAGACCAGCTGCAGATCTCTGAGAAGACGAAAAATTATAAATGATTAAAGTAGTACGCCCAGACAGTCCACAAGATTGCAGTCAATATGACTCCTAAGCTGTAAACATAATGGGATTTTATCTAAAAAAAACAAAGACTAAAGTACTTTCTGGTCAAGTCAAATATGAGAGAGACAGTGATGAAGAGATGTGTGGTCATAATGAGCCAATGTTAAAAGCTTCTGCTGACTCATAGTAAATAACAGCCTAATAGGAAATGTTTAGATACCGATAGCCAAAGAGAGCTGTGTTGGTATTACACAGTATGTGTCTATGAAACCTTTTCTTAATTAACAATCTGAAGTATTTCATAAAGTGCCTGAAAATGTCATTCTCTGTCCTCACAACCTAATAATGTAAAAGCACTTGTGTCAAAAAGCATTTATCACAATTTGTTCCATGTTCTCATGCAAAGAATGTGATAGTAACTCAAACCCTCTGTCTTTCTAGTTCAATAAAGATCAATAATCCAGAATTATTCTAATTCAAGAGAAAAGTAATCTCCCTGTAGGTATTAATTTTCCTAGAGGACTTTACGTTCAAATGATGAATGGGTTGAAATACATAATTGCTAATCAATACTGAACAATGTAATTACAGCTACTACTGAAGTTGACCAGAGCACTCCATGTCCCCTGGACATTGTGCATTTGAATTGTGCCTGATCCCCTTGGTTGATGTTTAACCAGACACATCACAGCCAGGTAGCACTCAGGGACCTGGGCCTCTCTACTTTGCATTCCTGTCACAACCACTACGTGCCTTTCTGGGAAAAAGATGCACACGGACTGATGGTCATACCATACGTGCCTTCTAAGTCCCACATTAACATGGGAGCTTCTCAAAAACGTGTTGTAGAATTTCAACAACAGAAGCATTATAATTAGATTAACTACCGGTATATAATAATCTTCATGATACAGTAAAAATACCTATAATAATTAGCCTTTAGACTTGATAGAAAATTGGAAATATAAAAAGTTGAGTCTATATACAACATCAATAATTCATAGAATTGCATTGGTGTACATGTTACATTTTAACACCTGCAACTTCATGTCAAACCAACTGAGGTTTAGTGTTTAAAACCAGCAGGGCCATGGGTATACATATTAATAGGACTGATTTGACTTTCTTCATGCAGATGGTTAATAAACCAAAGGTTTGAAATTGAGTTTCCATTCATAGGTAGGCATGTGATGCATTGTAATCTGGTCTTGGTAATGGAAGTCACAAATAGCATTACCTTAGCCTTTTCTGGTGTTTCTACAAATGTCATCAAGGAATACAGTGGAGTACAGTACTTTGTCTATGCAGCTTGGTCAACTGTCTGAGCCATGAGTCCGCCTGGGAACATCTGCAATAGCACTTACATTTTAGTAATTTAGCAGACACTCTTATCCAGAGCGACTTACAGTTAGTGAGTGCATACATTTTTCATACTGCCCCCCCCCCGTGGGAATCGAACCCACAACCCTGGCATTGCAAGCGCCATGCTCTACCAACTGAGCTACAGGGGACTAATGTATTAGCTATCCAACTAAACTGAGATGTGATTAATAGGTTTATAATTCTCACAGCCACCCTGTTAAACATGGGATAAGGCAATAGGAGTTTATCTGACTTGCAGGAAATGCCATGTGTATATCATCATGGAACAGTTATAAGGTACACAATTCCGCCATAAAACCAGGTAAATATGTACAGTAGTAGTCAATACACTGATATATATATTTTTGATTTCACCTAGTTCAAAGACTGACAAAAACAAAATAAACAGATAGAATGTTCTGTCCTTAAAGTGGAGTAGAAACAACCCTTTTGGCACACACTCACTGGTTGAATCAACGTTGTTTCCACGTCATTTCAACGAAATTACGTTGAATCAACGCGAAATAGACGTTGAATTGACGTCTGTGCCCAGTGGGAGGTTTGAAACACCCAACGTAGACCAGTTACTGGAAATCTATTATAGAAGATCGTAGATTATATTTCAGATTATTAAATCATATCAGTGTTAATATTACCTTCCTCTGAATCCAAATTGAATAAATTCGATGTCTAAATCACAGTATAGTTGAGTGAGGGAGAACGAGGAAACTCATCTCACATTATGTAAAACATTTACGACACCATAGCGTTTCGCTACTCACCTGTTTGAGTTAATGAAAATAGCTCACGAATCTCTCATTTGTCTCTGACTGCATTGCCAAACCCTTGACCGCGCGCGGACTTGAACAGGTAGGCCTATGTTTTCACTCCACCGATAAGCCTGTTGATTCTAATACAGCATTAAATGAGTCAGAATTTTCCAAAATAATATTGCCTACGCTATTCAAAAAAGTATATCCAAAAATGTAAACAGTTCTAAATTCCATGCACAAATTGAACCATAGACTACATGCAGTACACCGGTTGCTTTGCTGTACTCCTGAAATGAGCGAACGCACGCCCCTCCTCTTGGCGCGCTCTAGTAATACAGTGTAGCATCTGCCAAGTGCATAAAACGACAGTGAAATTGATGAACAATCTTGCCACTTGACTTCAAAACGTATTTCCTGTTTATTTATTCACAAAGAAAATTCCTAATTCATTATTGCAAATTATTGATAGATATATGTTTTTGATTAAACATAAATATATGAATGAGTAGAATGTGCAATTGTTGAAAGTAACAAAATAAAAACAATGGTTATACTTTCAAAAATTACAATAAAAGCTTACCAAGGAGGGGGTAAGAAAATCAACTGTCTCTTGTATGTGGTTAAATAGTTACTGATGCCAGTTGTCCTATGATAGCCTACAGACAAAATTCTCACAATGTGTTGTATTCAGACATGAACATGTACACATTACATTTCATATCACATTTATTTTTTATCATAATATTAAGTCACTAATCTCTAGGAACATTTGTAAAATGTTGGCAGATCTAGAAGCTAGACTTGTGGCACAAATTAACAGTGGTGTAAAGTACTTAAGTAAGAAATACTTGCAAGTACTACATAAGTATTTTTTGGGGGTATCTGTACTTTACTATTTATATTTTTGACAACTTTTACTTCACTACATTCTTAAAGAAAAGAATGTACTTTTTACTCCATACATTTTCCCTGACACCCAAAAGTACTCATTACATTTTGAATGTTTGCAGGACAGGAAAATTGTCTAATTCACACACTTATCAAGAGAACATCCTGGTCATCCCTGCTGCTTCTGATCTGGCGGACTAAACACATGCTTCGTTTGTAAATTATGTCTGAGTGTTGGATATCCGTAAATTAAACAAAACAAGAAAATGGTGCCATCTTGTTTGCTTAATATAAGGAATTTTAAATGATGTATACATTTACTTTTAATACTTGAGTAAATTTAAAACCAAATACTTTTAGACTTTTACTCAAGTAGGATTTTACTGGATGACTTTCACTTTTACTTGAGTCATTTTCTATTAAGGTATCTTTACTTTTACTCAAGTATGACAATTGGGTACATTTTCTACCACTGCAAATTAATCAGCTACAATACCCTAATAAGCTCCAGTCATCACACCCCATTAGTTTAGCACAACTCTGAAGGCAATTAGGTAAGGCATGAAATGTGAGGGAAGGCTTTTGATGACTCTCAAGGTGAATGTGAAAATTACAGTATTTTTCTTAATCAAATGGGATGGACCCCATGAAACACTTATAATTTGTGAGATAACAACAAAAATCATATTAATACAGACACCTCAGAGATTCCCATCTTAAAATAAAGATACTTTCCCAATTACATCATCTTTGATGGTGAAAATCCATGATCCAAAACATTAATCCAAGCAACAAATAAAGACACAAATAATAATTTTACATGTCAGGCGCATACTAGAGACAAGACAAAAACAAATCTAGTTCCTTTTCAAGATGGTCAGTCTCTATTGGCTATGTTTGTAGGTTACTGCTAAAACAACACACAGCATTCCTCATGTCCAGGTAGTGATTCCATACAGTGACAGTTTAAAATAATAATCTTATAGCAACAGGGCATTGTTATTGTTATTAATTGAAATGTCTGCTGCGTATCTCTCAATTCCCATAGGGCAATCACCGTAGTTAAACCAAACAATTAAAATCATAACATTACGTTTGATAAAACATAGCTGTACCCTCATTGTGATGACCTCATTTGACCCCCTGATGACCATAGACTGAAGGGTCTGCAAAGAGCAAACACAGACTGCATATGCACAACAGTGATGCATGATGGTTTGTTGGCATTACATCCATGGCCTCCAATAGTTTCCATCAGACTTCAACGTCATGAGGCAGGTTTAGAGGGCCAGGGCTTCTTGGAACTGTAGCTAGGTCAGCTGGGGGCCTGGGGGCTCAGTATGTCAGGGGACTAAGGATGAAGAGGCGGTCCTCCTCCCTCCTGATCCACTTCAGCAGCTTATTAACAGCAGCCACGGCCATGGCCTTGGTCCCAAGGGGACTGAAACAGAGGTAGAGCTCAAAGCCACTGGTCACCTAAAGGAAAGGTAGGGTAGAGGTGGTGGAAGAGGGTTTAAAGGGGAGATTAATAACCATGGTACTACAGATATCCCCTGAAGAGATCCTTATGAACCAATATCTTTATTATGCACTGCAAGACTGCATTTTAACATCTAAAGATGGTATCAATAAAATGAGATGTATAACAATGTATGCAAATCTATAGATTGGTATAACACTATGCTTACCCAGGCCAGCAGGTTCTCAGTCTCTCCACAGCGGTAGATGGAGCGCAGGGGACGTGTCGGTTGGTGCAAGCGGCTGTGGAGGTACTGGTACGATCCCATCAGCCTCTCCTGCTCCTCTACAGATTGGTATGGCAAGGGCAGCTCAGGGCTGATGGAGAACACAGAAACATAATGGTTGAATTGGTGGTAAGCCAGGATGGGAGATTGGTAACAAGGACTTTTAACCACATAAGCCATCATGTGTGTCTGATGATCCATGCTCACCTAGTGTAGAGCCCTGAGCTCTTGGACTTGTACAGAAAGTGCCTGAGCTCTGGGATTCCGACCTGGGTGACAGAGTAGCTAGGGCACTTCAGCGCCTCCTTCAGGGCCTGGTAGGCAGTGCGTCGGCTCAGCCTCTCCAGGAAGCGGCGCTTGCAATCCGATAGGTTAAAGAAGTCCTCCCGGTCGGTGGACACCAGGATGAGGCAGAGGTCAGAGGCAGGCTCCATGTAGGAGATGTGGGCGTGGAAGAAGCCAGCAGTGTTGAACTTAGGGAGGCAGATGGGCGTCCAGCCTTCGCCCTCGCGGAAAGATGACGAGGAGCCCACCAGGTTGAAGAGCAGGTGCAGGTCCATGTGGTGCAGGTACTGGTCCTTCTTGCGCACCAGGGTGACCAGACGGTCCCCAGCCAGGAGGATGGAGAAGACCAGGCTCTTGGCCTTGGCGGCCTGAAGGCTGGAGGAGACCAGGTCACGGGTGGAGCTGGCCAGGGGAAGGCAGGTGACAGCACTGAGGAGCAGGCCCGGGTCGCGGTCCAGCAGACGCAGCAGGTTGTCAGTGAGGTGCTCGGAGCCTGCCAGTAGGCGACGCAGGTCGTAGTTCTGCTTGTGCTGGAAGATGTGGTTGAGCTGGGTGAGGGTGAGCAGGCTGACGATCTGGTAGTAGATGTACTGCAGCTCACGCGTCAGCTCTCTGTCTGACTGACAGGTCCGGGATACGCCCACCAGGACCAGAGGAGTCTTGCGAAGGAACACCACTTTGTAACCGTCTTGAACAGAAGATTTGAATGAGAGGGCAATGAAACATCTACAGTACTAGTAGATAGGTGCAGCCTTTCTTGCAATATGGCATGTCTTACCGACAGAACTACCGACTGAGCTTTCAATTATGTAGCCTACTTCATAGTTGTTCACCATGTTTCATTGACAAAAACTGCAAGGCTACTCTAACTCTAATTTGCCCATTCACAGAGATACTACCCACATCATCTACTTACCTGCGTGAATGGAGCGGATGATATTCTTGTCTGCCTCCACGACGGAGACCAGTGCCATCATGACCCCCATGGTGCTGGAGAGGGCTTCCTCCGTGCCGTAGCGGGTGTAGATGGGCTTGCCTGCCTCGCTCAGTACAAACACATGCTTCCTGTGGCTACGCCAGGCCTCACTGCACACATCCTCTTCCTTACTCATGCTTTCTGGGCGCTCCTCCTCTACCTCCACCTCCGGCTGCTGCTCCTCCTGGGTCTCCTGCTCAGCCCCCAGACACAGAGCCTCCTCCTCTGCTGACTCTCCAAGCACAGAGTCTCCTTCAGGTTCAGTCTCAGCAGTCAGGTCTTCAAAGGACTGTGCATGAACAAACATGGCACTCTCCTGGCCAGCACCTGTGGCGATGAGATAATGTTTTTAACACAGTGATTCTGTACATAAACCCATCCTCATCAACATCTGAATACAGGGGGAAAATGTATAGCTTAACTGACTGTCCTGACAGCAAACCCTGGGTTAAACATTTGTCTTTTATACTATTATTTACTAATGTCAATTGATAAAACAGTGACATCTAGCAGGCAACATTTTTAAATGAGTACAAGCGTAATAAAGTAAAAGTGAAATCAGTTTATGGATGTTCTTGGAAGGACAGAGAACTGAGCTGCTTCAACTGTGCTTTGACTATGACACTAACAGCCATTCCAGACAGAGGTCATGAGTGGTGTGCATTATGATAGCCTCCAGGAGAACTGCACTATGACGTGAGTGCCTAAGGCGAATGGGGAAAAAGAGGGAGGCCATCTTTCATATCCTGTTTGGATATTAATCTAATCTAGATGACACTTCCATCTGCCGTAAGAGTTCCCAAGCCTTTTCCCAGGTCAGACTAGAATTTAAGTTCTCCCCTGGAAAATATACAAAACAGCATGCCAGCAAATCTGAGTGGGGCTGAAACTGTGGGCATTATTTAAATAAATCTTTAAAACTTTTTAGCTTTGCTTTTGCCTAGGGTGCTCTTAGTCTTTGTTATTTTAGCAAATCATTTATATTTTAAATTACATTTCAGCTTTTAGTTTTTACCATGGATTAGTCTCTACAGTCGTGGTCAAAAGTTTGGAGAATGACACAAATATTAATTTTCACAAAGTCTGCTGCCTCAGTTTTTATGATGGCAATTTGCATATACTCCAGAATGTTATGAAGAGTGATCAGATGAATTGCAATTAATTGCAGAGTTCCTCTTTGCCATGAAAATGAACTTAATCCCAAAAAAACATTTCCACTGCATTTCAGCCCTGCCACAAAAGCACCATGTCAGTGATTCTCTCGTTAACACAGGTGAGAGTGTTGATGAGGACAAGGCTAGAGATCACTCTGTCATGCTGATTGAGTTAGAATAACAGACTGGAATCTTTAAAAGGAGGGTGGTGCTTAAAATCATTGTTCTTCCTCTGTTAACCATGGTTACCTGCAAGGAAACACATGCCGTCATCATTGCTTTGCACAAAAAGGGCTTCACAGGCAAGGATATTGCTGCTAGTAAGATTGCACCTAAATCAACCATTTATCGGATCATCAAGAACTTCAAGGAGAGAGGTTCAATTGTTCTGAAGAAGGCTTCAGGGCACCCAAGAAAATCCAGCAAGCGCCAGGACCGTCTCCTAAAGTTGATTCAGCTGCGGGATCGGGCACCACCAGTGCAGAGCTTGCTCAGGAATGGCAGCAGGCAGGTGTGAGTGCATCTGCACGCACAGTGAGGCGAAGACTTTTGGAGGATGGCCTGGTGTCAAGAAGGGCAGCGAGGAAGCCACTTCTCTCCAGGAAAAATATCAGGGACAGACTGATATTCTGCAAAAGGTACAGGGATTGGACTGCTGAGGACTGGGGTAAAGTCATTTTCTCTGATGAATCCCCTTTCCGATTGTTTGGGGCATCCGGAAAAAAGCTTGTCCGGAGAAGACAAGGTGAGCGCTACCATCAGTCCTGCGTCATGCCAACAGTAAAGCATCCTGAGACCATTCATGTGTGGGGTTGCTTCTCTGCCAAGGGAGTGGGCTCACTCTCAATTTTGCCTAAGAACACAGCCATGAATAAAGAATGGTACCAACACATCCTCCGAGAGCAACTTCTCCCAACCATCCAAGAACAGTTTGGTGACGAACAATGCCTTTTCCAGCATGATGGAGCACCTTGCCATAAGGCAAAAGTGATAACTAAGTGGCTCGGGGAACAAAACATCGAATTTTTGGGTCCATGGCCAGGAAACTCCCCAGACCTTAATCCCATTGAGAACTTGTGGTTAATCCTCAAGAGACGGGTGGACAAACAAAAACCCACAAATTCTGACAAACTCCAAGCATTGATTATGCAAGAATGGGCTGCCATCAGTCAGGATGTGGCCCAGAAGTTAATTGACAGCATGCCAGGGCGGATTGCAGAGGTCTTGAAAAAGAAGGGTCAGCACTGCAAATATTGACTCTTTGCATAAACTTAATGTAATTGTCAATAAAAGCCTTTGACACTTATGGAATGCTTGTAATTATACTTCGGTATACCATAGTAACATCTGACAAAAATATCTAAAAACACTGAAGCAGCAAACTTTGTGAAGACCAATACTTGTGTCATTCTCAAAACTTTTGACCACGACTGTACAGTCCTCACTTGTTCTCTGCTTTTCCTGTTTGAACTCCCATGGCTGTTATCTACAGATTGTCTGTCTCGTACTCTTTTTATTGTTTTTATTCATTTTTCTGTAAAGTGCATTGCGTTGCATCCGTGTCTAAAATGTGCTATATAAATAAAGTTGGATTTAAAAAATGAATGTCCCACTGTTAAATGCCCACATCAGTAGAAATCCACTTTTTCGAACTTAAAGACAATGGCCAGTGCTTACCCAATATGTTGTGCTCCTGAGTGGCGCAGTGGTCTAAGGCACTGCATCGCAGTGCTAACTGTGTCACTAGAGATCCTGGTTCGAATCCAGGCTCTGTCGCAGCCGGCCGCGACCGGGAGACTCAAGGGCGGCGCACAATTGGCCCAGGGTAGGGGAGGGAATGGCCGGCAGGGATGTAGCTCAGTTGATAGAGCATGGCGTTTGCAACGCCAGGGTTGTGTTCGATTCCCACGGGGGGCCAGTATAAAAAAATATATATATGTATTCACTAACTGTAAGTCGCTCTGGATAAGAGCGTCTGCTAAATGACTAAAATGTAAATGTTGCGTGTCGATAAGTCATCGTTTTAGTCAAAGTATGACATATTTGGCTTGAAGTGACAAATCCAAACTGCCTACTTCATGCAAATCCTTGTGAATACGGTGTTTTTATTTTTCCAAAGTTATTCCTCTTAATGACTGAGATGAGCCAAATAGCCTTGTGTCCACCTGGCCGCTTGAGCCATGGAGCAAATTAAAATAGGGCCGGCAAACAATCTTTCAATAGTTATCCATATTACCGGAGCTTCATCTTATTTTTTCTAACTATTTCTAAGGCGGATTCGCGGCCGCAATTTATGGAAGACGCCAAAACTTTGGAGATAACAATAGATGGCAAAGTCAAAGATAGGCCAGTTGTTTCCATCTGTGGCAAAGTTGTTCCTTATCACAAATCCAGCTCCAGAACCAGCCATAGAGCCAACTGGCAAATCTTTTGAATACGGTGTAGTAAAAAAAAAAACTCAAGATGCATTTCATCTCTAGGACAGGAAATTATGTCGATGTCGATGCCAAGAGGCGGGCCTTTAAAAAGTTCCTTTCCAGGGCATAAGACTTAATTGGTTCATTGGCCATGCACTGCCAAAGTATTGGTCAAACAAAACTCATTGTATGCCATTTCTATCCCACTCGAGTTGTGTTCTGATTACAAGGGTCCTCTGTAGCTCAATTGGTAGAGCATGGCGCTTGTAACGCCAGGGTAGTGGGTTCGATCCCCGGGACCACCCATACGTAAAAATGTATGCGCACATGACTGTATGTCGCTTTGGATAAAAGCGTCTGCTAAATGGCATATTATTATTATTAAGGGGATCCCTGAAGAATTTGCTATCACAAAAGGGGTCTCCAGACCCAAAAAGTTTGAGAACCCCTGTTTTAAAAGAAAGTTGAAAGTCAACACTGGTGGTGCAAGCCAACAAAAGCCTACCAGTTCTAATTGAGTCCTATTTTCTCAGTAATGCTAATGTTTTTATCAGCAGAGCCAGCAGCATTAATCACTCCTGATGAATAGGCTACTGTATTTCCTTCCCTAAAACAAATCTGTATCATGACCTTCAGAGAAGGCAAATAAAAAAACGTGCCATATCAATCATAATCCAACATACTCTCATAGTCTGAAACAGAACAAATAAGACAAGCAAAGCCTACCACTTATTTCAAAGACCACTTATTCTAAATCCAGGAAGCAAGGTATGTGGATGAGAAAGGATACATGTGAGCTCTTGTGCAGCGACATTCCTACTCCCTCTTATCCAGCCAACACACTGGCGGTTTGGTCACAGAGGTAGCATGGTTCAAAATGTGTCAAAGCGGTTTCTTGGAAAACGTCACATGATGAAATTGAGTAAATGGTAGATTCAACAGTTATTTCATGCTGCGGTCTCTCCCGTGAAACAAGAGCTGTTAGCCCAATCAATAGTGAATGTGGATTGTAAAGTATTTATTTGAAACTATTTCCAATGAAAATAATAATTATTATTTTTAGGTCCATAGTTGGCCAAGTGCAATATCATAAGCAGCCTATTTACCCTCTGTTCAAGTGGACACATATTTCAATTAGATAAATATACATTTTCTGTCACCATAAAGTTGCATTGTTCAGAACTATGACTGGATGTGTAATTCAGACAGGGGAGCTGGTCTGTAGTAACATGACATCTACAGTAAGTAGGCTACAAGTGGATATCGGTCACTGGAAAGTGATGCCATTATTTGAGTAGCCATGCCCACCTGGTTCTGTGCCCTCCACCAGGCCTGGCATGGGGCTTTCAGACCTCTCATTGCGGAGACGGTCCACTGGTGCCAGGGTGCCATTCTGCTGGACCTCCCACGGTACACCCTTGTTGTGGACGTCTACAGCCATCACTGCTGCATAAGTTACTACAGGGACAACCACCTGTAACACATGATAGTAGATACCAAGTCTGTCAACATCTCAAAAGGGGCAAAGGTCAACATGTTTACAAAACAGTGAGTTTCAGTATGCGCATCAGGCTCTCGTGTTGTGCACCCTGACTCCAAGTTGAGTACACTGACTGTGTTTCTGTGACTATGTATACATGTCATGTTAAAGATGAGAGGGTAAGATGACTGGTACAACCGTCGACAACTTTAGCTAGCTAGCACGTTTATTAACTAGCTAGTTTGATAGCGTAGCTAGCTAGTTCTGCAGCTAAATAGGATAGTTAGCTAGCTAGGAAGCTAAAGCATTTTCCTGCGTGTACACAAATTATTCTCAAATCATAGCTACCTTTCATTTCTTCGAGTAGAATTAAAATGCATGTTAAATGTTGTAACGTTATCGTAAACCGTTGTTTCACTCCTTGAGTGTAAAAGAATACCCCCTCTAGCGGGCGCGCATCTCCTGACAGAGGTCACGGAAGTACAGTTCCTCTATCATTGAATTATGGGGAATGAAGTATTTTCTCCCTATTTTGAGTGTATTGGGTACGTTCCCGAATGCGTCTATTTTCACTTTAAAAGCCTCGTTTTAAAACCCTTGATGCTGCGTAGATTCGTTCATATTTTGTAATATAATATAATATGCCATTTAGCAGACGCTTTTATCCAAAAAGACTTACAGTCATGTGTGCATACATTCTTACGTATGGGTGGTCCCGGGGATCGAACTCACTACCCTGGCGTTACAAGCGCCATGCTCTACCAATTGAGCTACAGAGGACCACATTTACTGATGGATTACAATTTTCAGTGTGCCAAACTCTCTAGTTTTGTGGTGGTTAACAATATCTCGAGTTAGAACGTATGCGATGGTCTAGCTCAGACAAAGAAAACAGAAAGAAAGATATCTGAACGTACCCCTTTGATGATTAGGTACACACAAGGGGCGGATACTTTTACCTTCAAACTGTGCGGCGCGAGTGTTGTATGTGCGATAGCTAACTAGCTGTAAACAACCAATGCAGGGGAAGTTTTACATTTATGAGAGCTGAAATGAATAATATAAGTATTAATTTAACATATACACAATAGCTTTTAGGTAAGTACGGGCGAATGTATGCAACACCCCCTGCTGTAGAGTAGGTGACAATGAGATAACAGCTAGCTAGTTAGCTAACATGAGTTTATTGTTTACTGTAACGTTTGATAACCATTGGCAATAATACAAAAGTTAGCTAGCAAGAGAACCAGCTAAGATGACCATGTTGAACACAAACATGATTAATTGCTTTTTTCTTGACAGGGTGGTCGTCAAAAATGGCTATTCGTGCCTACTACACCATCTGTTCCGATTTCTTCGATCACTCAAGAGATGTGGCAGCCATCCATTGTGGACACACCTTCCACTATGAATGGTGAGTTACCAATGGCAGTCAGAGGAATCAGTCAACATGTAGGAAATATTATGGCCCGCTAGTAATTGTGGCTCTAGGTAAATGTAGTTGTCTAGCTGTTGTTAAATGACAGTTGTTTTTACCCCTTCTGCTTACAGTCTTCTTCATTGGTTTCAGACTGCTCCCAACAAGACCTGTCCACAATGTAGAAAACAGGTAGGACTTGCTATACTGGTGTCCCCTTCTGAACACTGGTGATTCATTCTGCATGCATTACATCAATCCCATTCCACTCAAAATGACTCTACAAATACTTCTTCTGCATGTTTCTCTTTATGTCCGGACTCTCCCCTCAGGTTAGCACCAGACACATTATCAACAAGTTGTTCTTTGACATTAGTGGTGAAGAAGAGGGATCCTCTGCTGACCCAGAGAGTTTGCAGGTAGGCCTACACAAGGAGGAAACACTATATTTACGGCATGTGGATTGGGGTTCATATTATTGTATGATTTGTCGTTTATTCAGTGTTTCGTTCATTTCTTCTGCAGAATGAGCTCAATAGAATGAAAGCTGTTTTAAGTACCAAAGGTAAGACGCCAGTGAACAAAACTGATGCTTGCTTTGATAGACGATGTGTCATTATGATGGTGTAACTATTTTGCATTTTGTACTGCTGAAACATTGACTTGTATTTTTATCCTCAGAGAGAGACTGAAGGGACAGACTGAAGATGGTAGAACGCTTGAAGGAGACTGTAGACGGGCAGAAGAAAGACCTGGACATTGTGAGGAAGGAGATTGGTGAGAAAGAGATGCTCTGCTCAGCTCTCAGGGTAGGTGCCAAGTTTTCAAACACAAAGACACATGTATTTACATGCTCCTATCTACCTGACATGTCTCTAACATGTAGTTTTATTTTTACCCAGGCTGCCAAGGAGGAGGCCCGATGACTCCAGACGAAAATAAAACATGAGAGGTAGCCCTCAGACACACACTCACGCAATAATAATTAGCACGCTATCGTGCCAACCTTAACCATACTTTGCTGGCTTGTATATTTTACTAGTGTGTGTGTGTGTGTGTGTGTGTGTGTGTGTGTGTGTGTGTGTGTGTGTGAGTGTGTGGCCTTGTCCTTCCCAGTCTGGATGTGGTGTTGCAGGATCAGAGAGCTGAGGTCGAGTCCATGATATGGGTGTTGGCCAGGCTGCCGTGGAGCAGCTTTCAATCTACTGCATTTCTCTCAAGAAGTAAGGAACATCAAACTCATAGCTGCTGTGTGTTACTGTTGCACTATACATTGTCAGGGGCATCACTGTTTTGGAAGTATTTGTATCAAGTAATCCTATTATCGTTTGCAGAGAGTATGACAACCTAAATGGGAGCCTCAGATCTTCAAACGAAATGTGAAAAAATCAAAAGGGAGGTGTTTGCTTCAAACAACAAGGTAATGGATGTAAACAAATCACATTAATTGAAATGTTCTGTGATAATGTCGGATGTGTCTCTCCTTCCAATTTCAGACTGACTGTCTCTCATAGCTCTGTAGTTACGTAAAGCCACAATGGAGATGAACAGGACCAAGGATGACATGAAAGCTGTCCAAAATGACTTGACCAACGCAGACAGAGATCACCGTAAGAAACCCCCATTCTTGAAATTATAAGCACTATACAAATTGCAAAGCTATGTTTCATTTGTATAATAAAAATACGAATTTAATTTACTACTCACTAATTTGTGTTTTTAATAAAAAAGTTGAGATTCTTCAAAAGACCTAACAAATCCTTGAGCAGACTAGTCTTTTGGGGGGTTTGTCACTTCACCAATCGATTCTCTGCACAACACATGTTACTTAGTATACAGTGCATTCGGAAAGTATTCAGACCCCTTGACTTTTTCCACATTTTGTTACATTACAGCCTTATTCTAAAATTGATTAAATAAAAAATGTTGCTCATCAATCTACACACAATACCCCATAATGACAAAGTGAAAACAGTTAATTTTTTTAATTATTGCAAATGTATAAAAAATGGAAAAATACCTTATTTACATAAGTATTCAGACCGTTTGCTATGAGACTCGAAATTGAGCTCCGGTGCATCCTGATTCCATTGATCATCCTTGAGATGTTTCTACAACTTGATTGGAGTCCACCTGTGGTAAATTCAATTGATTGGACATGATTTGGAAAGACACACACCTGTTTATATAAGGTCCCACAGTTGACAGTGCACGTCAGAGCAAAAACCAAGCCATGAGGTTGAAGGAATTGTCCGTAGAGCTCCGAGACAGGATTGTGTCAAGATACAGATCTGGGGAAGGGTACCAAAACATTTCTGCAGCATTGAATGTCCATAACAACACAGTAGCCTTCATCATTCTTAAATGGAAGAAGTTTGGAACCACCAAGACTCTTACTAGAGCTGGCTGCCCGGCCAAACTGAGCAATCAGGGGAGAAGGGCCTTGGTCAGGGAGGTGACCAAGAACCCGATGGTCACTCTGACAGAGCTTCAGAGTTCCTCTGTGGAGATGGGAGAACCTTCCAGAAGGACAACCATCTGCAGCATTCCACCAATCAGGCATTTTATGGTAGAGAAGCCACTCCTCAGTAAAAGGCACATGACAGCCCGCTTGGTTTGCCAAAAGGCACCTAAAGGACTCTCAGACCATGAGAAACAAGATTCTCTGGTCTGATGAAACCAAGATTTAACTCTTTGGCCTGAATGCCAAGCGTCACGTTTGGAGGAAACCTGCCACCATCCCTACGGTGAAGCATGGGGGTGACAGCATCATGCTGTGGGGATGTTTTTCAGCGGCAGGGACTGGGAGACTAGTCAGGATCGAGAGAAAGATGAATGGAGCAAAGTACAGAGAGATCCTTGTTGAAAACCTGCTCCACAGCGCTCAGGACCTCAGACTGCGGCGAAGGTTCACCTTCCAACAGGACAACGACACTAAGCACACAGCCAAGACAACGCAGAAGTGGCTTCGGGACAAGTCCTTGAGTGGCCCAGCCAGAGCCCGGACTTGAACCCGATCGAACATCTCTGTAGAGACCTGAAAATAGCTGTGCAGCGACACTCCCCATCCAACTTGACAGAGCTTGAGAGGATCTGCAGAGAAGAATGGGAGAAACTCCCCAAATACAGGTGTGCCAAGCTTGTAGCGTCATACCCAAGAAGACTCGAGGCTGTGATCGCTGCCTAAGGTGCTTCAACAAGGTACTGAGTAAAGGGTCTGAACACTTATGTAAATGTATTATTTCAGTTTTTTATTTGTAATACATTTGCAAACATTTCTAAACCTGTTTTTGCTTTGTCATTATGGGGTATTCTGTGTAGATTGAGGGGGAAAAAACAATTTAATCAATTTTAGAATAAGGCTGTAACATAACAAAATGTGGAAAAAGTCAAGGGGTCTGAATACTTTCTGAATGCGCTGTATAGATACCTTCTTGGTAGATCTGGTGTCAGTCACTGATGAGTTCTTTTCCCCCTTGTCTTTCAGCCCTGCCCCAGTGGAGCTGAAACAGCCCTGTCTCCACCAGCCTGCCGACAGTGAGGACATTGACCTCAACATGACCTTTGACATCACCACCCCTGACCCGGTGGATAAGAGGTTGTCACAGGTCCCATCAAGAAGATGCCTCTGGACCCAGCCGCTTGAGTCTCCCTCTACATTGTGTCATTGACGAGGGACATATGCTACTGACACTTATTTGTTAATAAACAGTTCTGATGAAGTATTGATCATAATTATCTTATGTTCTTTGTTTCTCAGGTTGTCGTCCTCGCCGACCAAACACCATTACAAAGCCTTGTTTGGAAGCAAGGTATTTTACCACTTCCAAGGGTTCACTTAACACATGCGCCACATGAACATACTTTTCTCTGGATAGGATCATTTGCTAAATTACTAATGTAATGTTACATTTTAGAGCTAGATGTGTTGTACATTAGTGTGCATGCTATAAGCTTCTGTGTTTGTGAATGATCTCAGGTCAGAGAGGAGGCGGCGTCCATGGATACCTTCTTCCGTAACGCCAACCTGTTCAGGAAGAAGACCTTCGGCAGCATGCTGGACCCCCAGAGGAGTAAACTGGGAGCTGTAGCTTTAACCTGACTATTGTCTTTCCATCACAACACTACAGTTACTGTATGGAGATTCTGGTCTCTTTCTTACTATGGGCCTGTTACACATGTTCAAACCCTCAATTACAGTAGTCAAGTACAGTGCACTCCACCTAAAGACTTCCATAACCAGACCCACTTATTGCCCTTGCCTTCCTGTCTTGTTCCTGACAGCGATATTACTAAATGTATCACTATCTCATATTCCAGGTCAGAAGTGGTTACGGTGGACTTGCGGGAAGGACCAAATTCTTCCAGCCTGTATCCTTTTCTTAAACCATACAATTCAGATGTACTGACAGGTATTTTTCATTGACATGGGTGTTGAAGTACGTATTGTGACTGTGTATTATATCCTCTATGATGTCTATTGACAGTTATGTTTGTTATACATTGCTGTAACTAATCTCATAGGAAGGAGGTACAGGTGAATGCCATTTGTTATGGAATGCCATTTTCCTTAATTCAGCCCCCCACACCAGTCTCCTTTGTCAGAGATTCGCCCGCTCATGATGAAGGCCAAGAGGAGAAAAAAATCCCGACCAGCTCCTCCCAAGATCTCCACCTGCCTTACTCTTAACAGTTTTCTGGAGTGACCTGTCCATCCCTTACTGATGCATGTGTGTCAGCTGGACCTCTGACACTAGCGACCAGCCCGTCTGGAGCAATAGAGAGGAGCAACCTGAATAGGTTTACCGGTCAGGTAAAAATAACTTGGACCTCTTACTTGAGGGCCTGCTCCAAGCTTTGGGCATGAATGGGCATAGCTGCTAGTTTGATGAAAATATTTGTTTTGGTGTATTGAGACCCCCTGTCTGTGTTAAGTAATTTTATGTTGAGACATTTTTTTTTTTTTCTAATTTATGATTTTGAGTGTGAGGAAGCGTTATCTGCTGACTGAAACAAGGGGGACTTTCCTGCATTATATCATTACTAGCATCTGTGAAAAGTCAGGCATTTGACTCGGTTGCACATTACACAAATCAATGTTTTATCTATCTTTCGCACTTGAACATTTCTTGTTTTACTTACACTGTCTGAATATTGTAATACAGAATTGTATTGGATATTTAGAAGTTGTTTCCCACTTCCCCAGAACATCATCCTCTTGTTTCAAGTGCTATTTTTCTTTTAGATGCATACTTTTACTTGTGATTAATGCGTAAGATCTCTTGTTTGTGAAATAATAAACTATCGTTATTTTCATAAAAACTGTTGAGTGTGGTGTGTTTAAAACGTTTTCTGTTTCTCCATTCTACACAGACCTGGATAAGGGTTTACTGCCAAATGCATCTCACTATGATACTGTAGTGGAGACATCTCCACACACTCTAGTCTCCACACTACAGAATGGTTAGCTTACCCAGTACAGTTCTGTTTTACTGTACAGGTTTAATCAATCTCCAGAAAGGGGCAATGTCAGCATGATGGCAGCCTCACTCAAAGGAAGAAAGCTACAGCTGTAGAAGTACAATGCCTGGGTGGAATTGTGGGGTACTGTATGTACTATTGGGTTTTATCAAATGGGGTTGTGATTATTCATATTTTTGTATATAACAGTAAGTATTATTTAATTTTACCCCCTTTTTCTCCCCAATTTGGTGATATCCAATTGTGATCTTGTCTCATCGGTGCAACTCCCCAACTGGCGAAGGTCGAGTCATTCGTCCTCCGAAACATGACCCGCCAAACCGCGCTTCTTAACACCCACCTGCTTAACCCGGAAGCCAGCCGCACCAATGTCAGAGGAAACACCGTTCAACGGACGACCAGTCAGCCTGCAGGCGCCCGTCCCGCCACAAGGAGTCGCTAGAGCGTGCGATGAGCCAAGTAAAGCCCCCGTAACCCGAACGATGCTGGGCCAATTGTGCGCCGCCCTATGGGACTCCCGGTCACTGCAATGCAGTGCCTTAGACCGCTGCGCCACGTGGGCCTATATATATAACAGTATTTTAAAATAAATAAATACCTATCTAAATAACAATTATTTGAATTTTTTTCAAACAGCTTTCTCCCTGAAAACCTGAGCAAAAAATAATAATCTTACTGCCAATAACTTAATGTTGCCAACTGAACCACCACCACTGCATGGCGTTAGAACTCACAAGATAGAAACGCAGTACCCCTCAGCACAGAGTGAATGCTACACGCATGCGTTCTGTGATCTAGGACTGCTAGGAATGTGACCTTAACTGGGCTAGTGTGATTTTGTGGACCATTATGGTGCCACAATATTCATTTACAAATAGGTTTATATAAAATAAAATCACTACTATATAATTTAAATTAAGGGAAACTTGTAACATTTCCATACATTTTGATACCACAAACCTGTGATTTTATGGCACAATATTGACAAACAAAAGTAGTCATTGATGCTGAAACCAGCATTGGAAACACAAATTATATTCCCAGTGATATTCTCAGTGAAATCTAGTATTACCATAAACTGTTCTCACAATTGCAACCCCAGCAGCACTGTAAAGAGATTTGGAACAATCTAGGGAAATGCCATACATTGTTGTGTAGTGTCTACCATACGTTGTTGTGATTCAGGTGCCTTACAGAACACAATATCCTGTTCAGAATCACTGGTTTCCTGTTTAGAGAGACTGCAGCAGCATATACAAGTCATTACTGCTAAAGCAATTAACACCAAACTGAACCAAAGCATTTCCTGTAGATGTTATAATATTAAAATAGTCCCTTACATGAGGTTTGATGTCAGTAATCAGAATTCCCTACAATTGTTTCTCTCTTTAACAGTATGTCCTCCAAGAACCCTACACTTATTCCAGGATTTAGTGGTGTATAGAAAAGCTAGTTCCTTCCAGTGTAATCAGTAAAAAAGAACGAGTCAAAGTCGTAACACTCACACACACAATACTATGGAAACATACATATAATGTACACACAAACACACAACCCATGCAGTGCTGATAAATCAAGCAAGCAAAGCTTCATTGTATTCTAAAGATCCTACTTTGGATCAACCAGTCGGGAAAAGGTTTATCATTTTATCAACTATTGATCCAAATAATTGTCCTGAGGAGAGAAATCAAAGAAGACCAATTCATTGCCATGGTCGATTTGAGATATCCTACTGTAAAAGGAGACACTGTGTCCTGAAATCTGGCAAAGCTGTCTACAATGTTCATTGTGTTCTGTTCAGGAATCAGGATGATCCAGGAGGATGATCCAATGCATCAACTGTTCCACTTACAGTCAGGTCACAGCACTTGTTGCAAGTCAGTCAGTGTTTATTTAGAATGACAGAAAAGTTAGCATCCTTTTTATTGTATTGCCGTCCCACCCATGTGACATTGTAGCCTTCACCATTGATCAAAAGCTGTGCTTTGCCAAGAGAGACCATGCTAAGCTGTCATCTGTTAGGCGCCAGGTGTCGTATTCATCTCTGGTTTCCTGCTGGGTTATCTAAAGTGATTGAAGAGAGAGACAATTACTATTGTCTTAGTGATAAATGAACACTAATCTGTTTCTATGTCATTGTGAATACATACAGTAACACAAGTGAAGGATCAGTGGACATACTCTTAGAAAAAAGTTATTCGGTTGTCCCCATTGGAAAACCATTATTGGTGACAGGTAGTTAACCTTTTTGGTTCCAGGTGGAACCCTTTCGGTTCCAGGTAGAACCCTTTTGGGTTCCAAGGGTTCTACCTTTTTTCTAAGAGTTCAGACTGGACACCATCTCAGCTTTACTCACTGTGATCTGTCAGGGACTATGGCGCTACTTTTGGACTCTCCGTTCTGCTTGTCTTCTTTCTGGGAGAGTTGTGTGGTCACTGCGGAAGCCACAGCCTTGAAGCTGCGCTTGCGTTTCTGCACATTCTGCTCTGGGTGGAAGATGATGACATAGACCTTAGGGATGTACAACATGCCCAGGGACACAGTGGCACTCAGGCTCATGGACACCGTCAGGGTGGTGGTCTGGATGAACATCTAGAGCAGATAGAAGGCAGGGTGAAAGTTAACAATAAATACCTCAGTATAAACCTAGACATTTTACAATAGGGTTTGGATTGCCTGGCTAGGTACTATGTGAATTGCATGTGTTGCATTCACAACTCAAAATATTAATTTTCTTTAAAATAAATCTATCCTATGCCTATAATTCATTATATTAAATCAGAGAATAACCTGAGAATGAGTATATAGTATTCTGAGGATATGCTGAGAATACAGTAAACTTGTACATTCCATTTTCCATGGCAATCCCCATGACACCTTTATTATGGCTAACTAATATAATATGTAAGAAGAAGCTATATAATGTGAAATCTCAGAGGTACACAGCATACAGACGTTGTTTCTTCATCTGAATGTTCAGGAGACGGGTGTGTTTTTAGCCTAGGATGAATTATTTATAACCCAGTAACTATAAACACTGAGGAGTGGTGCTCTATTCATGGGCCTTTTGCCTATTCATCTTGGTGTTCCTCTGTTGTCAGTCTGGCAACAACAAGAATGAGAACAGACTTGTGGTCTGAGTCCGATGCACTAACAATTCAAAAGCAATACACCTCATGAATTAAGAAATAGCTACATGGCACAATATCCTGAGGGGATAACCCACTTTTCTTTTTATTTCTATATTCTCTGTCCTCTTCTTTGTCATGGTTTTTATTGGCTCTCAATAACCTGGCCAGCACTGATGTGGCAACGCATGGATGACCAGGGAGCACCGTTCAAATTTGTTCATATTAAAGACATCACTGACCCCAGGCTAGTGCTAGGTACAGTATGGCTCAGCAACTAAGTGGCATTGAAATATGACAAAGAGCAGTTCTAATGAGACCCAAAGGCAATCCAGACCAGATAGGTATCTTTTCTTATCATGTGCATCAGCAATCAAGTCAACCATCCACACCAAAACAACACACATTGAAGCAAGTCAGTAGAAAATGTAAAAACATAGCCAACCCTAAGTTTGCCGTGCTCTCCAGAATCTAACACCTTCCATTCTCACTTCCCTATTGATCAGCCTGCAATTGTTGACACTTTTCTGAGTACCTCTCAAAATCTGTTGCATCAATACCCCTGCATTCCTATCTAATAACATTGCTTCATTGTTATTGTACTGCTATAATACTGTCTCCAACTAATGCGATCTGACAACTAAATGTTATTGATGCTATATTTAGACGTTCTAAGCTATGAGTAACTGTGTAATTGAATAGCATGTACAGGGTATTTCTTGTCTCTCAGAGACCCATTTTGTCCCTGAGCTCATCTGACCTCATTTCTGAGTTCCCCCCTCTTTTATTAATTTCATTTCCATTTGCGGAGGGTAAAATACTTTTAAATCACCTGGGGGTTGGATCATTTCAGGTTGACTGCCTCTTAATAACACACCCTACTAGTCTGAATATACTTCCATCTTTTAAATCCTGACCATTGTTCCACTGCTTTGTAAGCATAGAAATAAGCCACAAGCTAAATTGGCATCTGTCATTCAATGAAGAGGATGCTGAACATACTGTGAGTGCCTCATGGAAAAAATCTGATATGACAGGTAACAAACTAGCATTTGATAACAGTGTTGACAGTTCTTCAATAGAGAAGTTACCTCTAGAACTTATTGTAGAAAACATAGTTCTAGGGTTGTTGTTTTTTAAAGCACATCAAAAATGAAGTTTAAATACCAGCAATTATATAAATATAACATTGAATTTCAAACCTTCTCAGTAGACTGGGCTGTGCCAAAGAAGATGGGCACAAAGGCCAGCCACACGATGCAGGTGGTGTACATGGTGAAGCCAATGGGTTTGGCCTCATTGAAGGTCTCCGGCACCCCTCTGCTCTTGATGGCGTACACAGTGCAGGTCACCATCAGCACGATACTGTAGCTCAAGCAGAGGACAAGGGCCAGGTCGGACATGTCACATTTCAGGACCCCACGTGCAAACTCTGGGTTGGGCGGGCGCTGCTCCTCATAGTCTATGATGGTGTGTGGGGGCACCACTCCGAACCAGATGAAAACTCCAAGTAACTATGAATATACAGAGAATTAGAAAAAGATTGATGTGGCCCATGGTTCAGCAGTTCGAGCTAATTCTACTGTATACCATTCCAGACACCATTTCCTGTGTCTTTAACAAAACACTGTTGTATTACTGCCTCGTTTTCAACACATGCAGTAGGAGAGAGGCAGAAACCCACTCACCTGCACTCCAATGAGTATAAAGGTGATGATCAGCTGAGAAGCAGGGCTGATGAACGGAGGTGGCGTGACTGCTTTCTTGCCCTGCTCAAAGATACGGTAAATGCGGTTGGTCTTGGTGAGCATAGCTGAGTAGGTAATACACATGCCCAGGCCCAGCAGCAGCCTGCGGAATGCACACACTGGGGCGCTGGGCTCTGCGATCATGAGGAAGGTGATGAGGTAGATGAGGAAGATGCCTGTCAGGAGAACGTAGCTGAGCTCCCGGCCAGAGGCCCGGACGATGGGGGAGTCGTTAAAGCGGATGAAGGTGATGATGCATCCAGAGGTGGCTAGGATGCCCAAGACAGCCAGGAACACAGGGATGATGGCCCAGGGGGAGCTCCACTCCAGCTTGATAATGGGTGTGGACCGGCAGCCTGTCCGGTTTGACATGGGACGCATGTCGAAGGGACACATGTCACAGTTTAGCTCATCCAGCTGGTACTGATATCCATCACACAGCTCGCAGTGCCAACAGCAGGGCACACCCTTCACCATCTTCTTCCTCTCTCCTAGCTCACAGGGGAAACTGCACACTGAGTCAGGGACTGCACTGTCCCCACCCGACCACTGCATCTCCTCAACCTTCCACAGAAACAGAGACAGAAACAGAGACAGAGACAGAAACAATGCTGAAGAACATCAAGTGATAGCAACACTGATAAAGTGAACATCAACATACAGTACCTTCGGAAAGTATTCAGACCCCTTGACTTTTTCCACATTTTGTTACATTACAGCCTTATTCTACAATTGATTCAATTAAAAACAAATCCTCAGCAATCTACACACAATACCCCATAATGACAAAGCAAAAACAGGTTTTTATAAAGTTTTGCAAATGTATTAAAAATAAAAAACAGAACTACCTTATTTACATAAGTATTCAGACCGTTTGCTATGAGACTCGAAATTGAGCTCAGGTGCATCCTGTTTCCATTGATCATCCTTGAGATGTTTCTACAACTTGATTGGAGTCCACCTGTGGTGATTTCAATTGATTGGACATGATTTGGAAAGGCACACACCTGTTTATATAAGGTCCCACAGTTGACAGTACATGTCAGAGCAAAAACCAAGCCATGAGGTCGAAGGAATTGTCCGTAGAGCTCCGAGACAGGATTGTGTCAAGGCACAGATCTGGGGAAGGGTACCAAAACATTTCTGCAGCATTGAAACTCCCCAAGAACACAGTGGCCTCCATCATTCTTAAATGGACGAAGTTTGGAACCACCAAGACTCTTCCTAGAGCTGGCTGCCCGGCCAAACTGAGCAATCGTGGGAGAAGGGCCTTGGTCATGGAGGTGACCAAGAACCTAATGGTCACTCTGACAGAGCTCTAGAGTTCCTCTGTGGAGATGGGAGAACCTTCCAGAAGGACAACCATCTCTGCAGCATTCAACCAATCAGGCCTTTATGGTGGAGTGGCCTGCTTGGAGTTTACCAAAAGGCACCTAAAGACTCTCAGATCATGAGAAAAAAGATGATCTGGTCTGATGAAACCAAGATTGAACTCTTTGGCCTGAATGCCAAGCGTCATGTCTGGAAGAAACCTGGCACCATCCCTACGGTGAAGCATGGTGGTGGCAGCATCATGCTGTGGGGATGTTTTTCAGCGGCAGGGACTGGGAGACTAGTCAAGATTGAGGCAAAGATGAACGGAGCAAAGTACAGAGATTTCCTTGATGAAAACCTGCTCCACAGCGCTCAGGACCTCAGACTGGGGTAAAGTTCACCTTCCAAAAGGACAACGACCCTAAGCACACAGCCAAGACAACGCAGGAGTGGCTTCGGGACAAGTCTCTGAATGTCCTTGAGTGGCCCAGCCAGAGCCTGGACTTGAACCCGATCGAACATCTCTGGAGAGATCTGAAAATAGCTGTGCAGCAACGCTCCCCATCCAACATGACAGTTTGGAATTGGAGAAACTCCCCAAATACAGGTGTGTCAAGCTTGTAGCGTCATACCCAAGAAGACTCAAGGCTGTAATTGCTGCCAAAGGTGCTTCAACAAAGTACTGAATAAAGGGTCTGAATACTTATGTAAATGTAATATTTCAGTGTTTCTATGAATTAGCAAACATTTATAGAAACCTGTTTTTGCTTTGTCATTATGGGGTATTGTGTGGAGATTGATGAGCAAAAAAAACAATTTAATGAATTTTAGAATAAGGCTATAACCTAACAAAATGTGAAAAAAGTCAAAGGGTCTGAATACTTTCCGAAGTTACTGTAGCTAAATGAAATAAGCCAAAACAAATGTTTACATTGAGTCGCAGATGGTTTGTCCACTGGCCAATACACCGGTAGCCAGGGTTGGTGGTGTTGGAGAGCTGGAACTGGAAGATGTCATAGCGACCAGGAGCATCTCCATTCTCATTGAACATGACCCCAGTCCCTGCACTGCCTTTTGGATAGAGGAGCAAGGATTTTAAACAGGGCTACCCAGTATTGGGCAGTATATTGTATGCACTGTAGAGGGTCAGTAGTGTTCCCTGGTGCAATGCCTTTACCTTTGACCAAATAAAAATGTAACAATTGAGGAGGTGAACCTATAAGACTCATGTCTTATGCAACCAGGGCAAAGCTGAGCATAAGATTCTTCCTGCTGAGGGTTATTTTCCATACATGATGCTATTATTTCTGTACTCTCTGGTCTGTTGCCTTAACACTATAGCTTGTTCATGCCTGTTCCGTTCAGGCATTCAATCAGAGAGGGCTTTCTATACAAACAAAGGTCATCCACTAAGAGGGAAAAGGAAATAGCTATGCTTTCATAGAAAGCTCCTTGGACTCCAAACAGTGACAGAGAAAATACTTTTTTTATGAAAGATGGAGCTAAAAAGAGGAGTGTGTCTTGTGTATGAAGAAAGAAGAGAGGCAGCCCTGGGGAAGAAGAGTGCATTGAAGGGATGTGCTGTGTACTGTGGCTTAGTACATTAGCAGAGATCCCAAGGCTAATGCAGAGTGCAGTGCTGTCTTCAGACTGAACTCCCTCCACACTCCTCTCTTTAACCCATGGGACGTGATGGGAACCAGGAGTGGAAAAGGCTTCATGAAACCACGCACTGGGCACACCATGTTATTTCAATGTGGCAATTTGGGTAATATTTGGTTGAGAAGTTGATCAATGAGATTTCAACATTTATTCACCCACTGAGAAAGACAGCCAGAAGGTTGTTGAATTCCCAATGTGTTATCACTATGCTTTCAACCATCTTAAAGCACAACCAAATTACAATGGAAAAACAATGTCTGAATGTTGGTTTAGTTGTCATCTAAATGTGTTATCACTGCGCTTTCAACCATTTAAAAGCACAGCAAAGTTAATTTTTTTACTGCAGTGTGCTAAATCAGGGTCACACAGAGTGTTTCTTGGTAGTCTTAAACAAATCTACTTTGAAACAAACGTATACACCTCACACATATGGTTATGGGCTTACAAAAAATAAGTCACTTGTACCATGTCAATCCCAATATTACATGTTATATAAATCACAGAACACTAAAATATAACAAAACAGTTTGACATAGAAACACCGGATTTTCAGCGTTTTTTTTAAATAATGTTGATTAATTATGAAATTATGAAAACATTCCACCCATGAGGCCACTAGAGGGCGATTTGGTCATTTGACTGCAAGAAAGGTCTATAATGGGAATACAATGTCAGATATTTTGTATTATATCACTGTGCTTTATCTAATAGCACAACTAAATGTTACATTAAATGTTACATATTACATTAAAAGTACATAGTGCAAGTAATCAATGCCATTCAAGATTCTGCACAGATTAATCCTAATCCTATTCTTTAACTCATTTTTTGAGTTTAGTTGGAGACGTGAATCCAACATATGATTTGTTTGTCGACAAGTTAATAGGCTATTTATTGTATTGCAAAAGTGATATTGAATTGTGTTTGGTTGTCTACACATCAAAATATCAACATTTAAAGGAGATGTATCTTTTGTGCCACGGATTTAGTCTGGCTTTAGTTCCAGCTTGTCGGATTCATGTCTCCATATCAACCAAAAATCTAAGTGAAAGAATAGGACTAAATCAAATCAAATTATTTAAAGTGCATTTAAAGTTTATTTGATTTAGTCTTATTCTTTAACTTAGATTTTTGGTTGAGATGAAGATGTGAATCCAACATATTAATTATTAACTTGAAGATTACATTTGAAATCAACCAAAGTTTGAAACCTTAGGGCCTATATATATTGTCTATTTTTAGTTGAATTCTAGGTTGAATTGAAACAATAGCTGTTGATGACTTCACAAATGTATATAGGCCTAAATAGCGTAATTGATTATACAGTATATGATTTATAAAGTGTGGTTAGGCGTACATTACATTTGCTCTGTTAAACGTACCCTGTGAAATGACTTCGATAGCAACAGTGAATCTATTTAGTTATTACGAGATCGCTCAATATTCATTCTCACGACAACACATTGGTAGTAGTCAGTGACAAATATCAAAGGTAAGCAGGGCTTGGTTAAAACGCTGGATGGGAGACGAAATGGATAGATCAACTCTCCAGTAGAAGGTGCTGCCCAGCCTATTGTTTTTTCTCTGATCGTGGACATAACGTTGAGGACTGACGTTGTTTCAAAGGTACAAATTCAACATGCACTATATATACAAAAGTATGTCGACACCCCTTCAAATTAGTGGATTCGGTTATTTCAGCCACACCCGTTGCTGACAGGTGTATAAAACCGAGCACACAGCCATGCAATCTCCATAGACAAACATTGTCAGTAGACAGTGGTGGAAAAAGTACAAAATGTTCATACTTGAGTAAAAGTAAAGATACCTTAATAGAAAATGCCTGAATTAAAAGTGAAAGTCACCCAGTAAAATGCTACTTGAGTAAAAGTCTAAAAGCATTTGGTTTTAAATATACCTAAGTATCAAAAGTAAATGTAATTGCTAAAATATGCTTAGGTATCAAAAGTAAAAGTAGAAGTATCCTGTAAATCATTTCAAATTCCTTATATTAAGCAAACCGAGACCGCACCATTTTCTTGTTTTTAAAACTTACGGATAGCCAGGGGCACACTCCAACACTCAGATATAATTTACAAACTAAGTATTTGTGTTTAGTGAGTACGCCAGATAAGAGGCAGTAGGGATGTTCTCTTCATAAGTACGTAAATTTGACCATTTTCCTGTCCTGTTAAGCATTCAAAATGTAACGAGTACTTTTGGGTGTCAGGGAAAATGTATGGAGTAAAAAGTACATAATTTCCTTATATAGTAAAGTAAAGTACAGATACCCCCAAAAACGACTTAAGTAGTACTTTCAAGTATTTTTGACTTAAGTACTTTACACCACTGGCAGTAGAATGGCCTTACTGAAGAGCTCAGTGACTTTCAACATGGCACCGTCATACAATTCCACCTTTCCAACAAGTCAGTTCGTCAAATTTCTGCCCTGCTAGAGCTGCCTCGATAAGTGCTGTTATTGTGAAGTGGAAACGTCTAGGAGCAACAACAGCTCAGCCACAAAGTGGTAGGCCACACAAGCTCACAGAACCGGACCGCCGAGTGCTGAAGCGCAAATCGTCTGTCCTCGCTTGCAACACTCCCTACCGAGTTCCAAACTGCCTCTGAAAGTAACGTCAGCACAATAACTGTTCGTCGCGAGTTTCATGAAATGGGTTTCCATGGCTGAGCAGCCGCACACAAGCCTAAGATCACCATGCGGAATGCCAAGCGTTGGCTGGAGTGGTGTAAAGCTCGCCACCATTGGACTCTGGAGCAGTGGAAACGCGTTCTCTGGAGTGATGAATCACGCTTCACCACCTGGCAGTCCAACGGACGAATCTGGGTTTGGCGGATGCCAGGAGAACGCTACCTGCCGCAGTGTATAGTGCCAGTTTGGTGGAGGAGGAATAATGGTCTGGGGCTGTTTTTCATGGTTCGGACTAGGCTACAGCATACAATGACATTCTAAATGATTCTGTGCTTCCAACTTTGTGGCAAGAGTTTGGGGAAGGCCCTTTCCTGTTTCAGTACGACAATGCCCCCCTGCACAAAGCGAAGTCCATACAGAAATGGTTTGTCAAGATCGGTGTGGAAGAACTTGACTGGCCTGCACAGAGCCCTGACCTCAACCCCATCGAACACCTTTGGGATGAATTGGAACACCGACTGCGAGCCAGGCCTAATCACCCAACATCAGTGCCCGACCTCACTAATGCTCGTGGCTGAATGGAAACAAGTCCCCACAGCAATTTTTATTTCACCTTTTTTTAACTAGGCAAGTCAGTTAAGAACAAATTCTTATTTACAATGACAGCCTACCAAAAGGCAAAAGGCCTCCTGCGGTGACGGGGACTGGGATTAAAGATAAAAATATAGGACAAAACACATATCATGACAAGAGAGACACCACAACACTACATAAAGAGAGACCTAAGACAACAACATAGCATGGCAGCAACACATGACAACACAACATGGTAGCAACACCACATGACAATAATATGGTAGCAACACAACATGGCAGCAGCACAACATGGTAGCAGCACAAAACATGCTACAAACATTATTGGGCACAGAGAACAGCACAAAGGCAAGAAGATAGAGACAAGTGTCAGTAAGAGTGTCCATGATTGAGTCTTTGAATGAAGAGATGGAGATAAAACTGTCCAGTTTGAGTGTTTTTTGCAGCTCGTTCCAGTCGCTAGCTCCAGCGAACTGAAAAGAGGAGCAACACAAGGATGTGTGTGCTTTGGGGACCTTTAACAGAATGTGACTGACAGAACGGGTGTTGTATGTGGAGGATGAGGGCTGCAGTAGCTATCTCAGATAGGGGTGAGTGAGGCCTAAGAGGGTTTTATAAATAACCAGCAACCAATGTTCCAACATCTAGTAGAAAGCCTTCCCAGAAGAGTGGAGGCTGTTATAGCAGCAAAGGGGGGATAACTCCATATTAATGCCCATGATTTTGGAATGAGATGTTTGACGAACAAGTGTCCACATACTTTTGGTCATGTAGTGTATTTTATACAAGGTTTGTCTATGTTGAACATTTGTTACCATGATGACACAATACTGTGGTTGAAATTTCACCCTCAAAACAACAGTTGATTACTTTTTTCAAATCAAATGTATTTTCCACGTAGATTCCACGTCACAATATGCTGACAAATTATGTTGAAACAGCGTTGATTCAACTGGTTTGTGCATTTTCTCTATACACTTTCTAGCCAATCTTTGTATCATTTAAATGATCAAGAGTATTTTCTGATTTGACAGCAACAATAAAAAGAAAAGTCAGGATGGAAAATGTTTTTTCAAACTTGATTTAAACAAAGTCTATTGAATGTTCCAAGACCTGATTGACTGCTGCTCCAATGGAATCCCTCAAGACCCTAAGAGCTGTTTGAAATTACCGCCTGCCTGAAATGTCTGCCTGTTTTGGTGGGATGGAGTTTTTGGCCTTCCATGGTGAGATCATCATGCAGGATATTAGTTAATAGACAACTTAAACCACTCCCAGACAGTCTTAGCTAAATTTGTGCTTGAGAAATTGCCCTTTGCTAAGAAGCAATTTTTGTACTTAATTGTTATCCAGAAATTATTTTATATTGCGATAAAAACGGCTGCATTGGACCTTTAATGACCCCTGGTCTCTACATTTCCAACTCACCATTAAAGTTGACAGAGCGAATGTATTGGAGCAGCTGACTCCCTTCCACCGGGTCCATCTTCTCACAGACGCCCATGGAGGCCGGACAGAGGTCCAGGTGCATGCTGTGTAAGGCATGGGCCATGACATACACCGCGTCGATCACAAACTGTACCTTCCCTTCCTGCTCGTACTGAGATTCCTGAGCGATTCTCTCTTCACCTGAAGAAGGGATAAAGGGTGGCATACAATGGTTAAAGCCAGTGTAGCCTATAAATAAATCTGCTTATGTGAGATATAAACAATTAAAATATGTCAGAAATAACCTCTTCTCTTACCTGTACATTTTCTCCTACCAAGGTCGTACTTGATACCTGGTCGAGTCAGTTTACATTTGAAGTCGTCCTCCCAGTATTCAGCAAACCAGATGTTCCTTCTGTTGTTTTCCAGAGATCTCGAGGTGAAGTAGTTGTCGAACCCTGGGCAAAGAACCAACAGAGGACAAACAGAGCATCATTATCACCATATGTTTAAGACTTTCCCAGACTTTCCCCATCACCCACTGAAGTTATAGTCATACTGAAAACCAAAATATAATGTATCTCTGCAATACCTTTTCCATATGTTTTCCTTACCGTCAATGGAGGCCCTCTTGGGGAGGATGGTGACAGCCCCCTCAGCCACATCCTCCTGGTCCAGGATGGGAGAGCTCTTGGCCCCCCAGCTGTCAGAGCCCACAAAAAGGAAGTGACCCGTCAGGTTGGCCTTCTTTGCTGCCTCTAAGACACGTCTGTGAGAAGTGGTGGTAAGGCATTAGCACGCTGGTCCTTTATTTGCTCTAGAGTCTATAGGAACTTGGTACTGTAGTGCTTAGAGAACAAGTAGCATGGTGGTTATATGACAATGTTCCTAGGGAAAGGAAAGGAAAGGAGAAGTTACTACTAGGTTACCACTCACCTGATGTCGTCCTCATTGGCAAAGATGATGACACCACGAGCATTAGAGGTCTCCATTAGTCTCTTGATGATCTTATCAAAGCCCCCTGGTTTGGGCTCTCGAGGGATTTTGATGGATTGGGCGATGCATAGACCTCCTGAATAAAGGGAGAAGAAAGACAAGATCCAAACCATCAAGGTGGCTCCTCCATTGGACATCAAATCCTCCCAATACAGTACCATCAACTGCAACACCATGGTGGCCATGGTTAGGCTACATCAGAAAATGTCAATTTACCACTAAATTCAGTACAAACCTGCCTCTCGAGATATCTGGAGGAAGGCATCGACGCCGCTCTCTCCGTAGTTTCCTTCTGAGGCCAGTGTAGATACGTAGTTCCACCCCATAGCCTTGACGATGTCCACCATGGCCTGGGCCTGGTAGGAGTCAGGAGGGACCACACGGGAGAAGAACTCATAACGGCTTTTGTCACTCAGCTCTGGAGCCGTGGACGCATAACTAATCTGAGGGATCTGAAAGATACAGATGTTACATGATGTTAATGGCTGCATGTGCTGAATTTTAAGAAGAGACAATCATTAGATTCAAAAGGAGGGTTACTGGATGTTGGAAAGTTACTGAACCATATGGGCTTTTCTCTGCAGCACCAGACACCATGTGTCATTTATAAAATCAATCTTTGTGTGGATAAATCCTACACACAGTTGGTAAACAAACCACATAATACCTTATGATGACACATTGCCAGGCATTTTGTCCCAAAACAACACTATAATGGAGGGTGCTGAATAGTTCTCACTTGTCCAGCCAATGTCATCCACTGGAACATTCAGACAGTGTAATATTTCTACAGCTTTAACTACTGGTCTGTGTCGGCCATAAAAGCCAACGTCATGGTAAAATACAGATGATACGTTTCACTGCAGTAAAAGCATTTGTTTGGAAAAAATGTGATGAAAAGATGAATTTACTGGTGTGCTACATCCTTAATGACACAGTTTATGTGAGTGGGCTTCGCTCTGACCCCACTAATGCCTGCCCATGGTTTAATGAGAGGTTCTTTAGAGGGACGAGGAGAGAAAGGTAGACACAAGGGGTTGTGAAGGGAGAAGGAGAGAAGAGGGAGAGAACCATTTCACAGATTATCTGGAAGGATTATATGGGTTTTAGTCAAATTGCGTCAAGCACAGAGGGAGAGAGACAGAGATCAAGAGACAAGGTTACCATTTCTCAGCTGTAAGCCATACAATATATTTAATTCTGACGGCCACATGCAGCTTAAATTTGTTGCTTTACTTTAACCCTTTCCCTTTAGTGAGAACATTAATCTATTACTCTATTACAGATGTAAAATCTTAATTTGATCACACCGTTGCAGGATAACTAATGTAGTGTATTTGAGGTTTAAATAGGCTTCTGAAGTTTGTAATTTCCACATTGAAATTTCAGACTTGATTTTCCCTTGCGAAAAATATATCAACCCCTACAAAAATGTCCATTAATTATAATCCACATAATAATTCACATTTCCTGTTGCTGCAGGATTCTTTTCCTGCTGTAGTAAACTGGCTCAAATTAAGATCCTACATCTGTATGTATACCATATATGGCTCCTACTATATAATCTTCTGTTGGGGAGAGTGAACTTGAATATACCAAACAATGATGTGATCAATGATAACATCAATAGTAACATTCATTTCAAATATTTACATTCCAACACTAATTCCTAAAACAACATTAAGCCTCCTTTAAACCAAAAGACAAGGATGCCATCAATTATCTTCAGAAATCAATTGATTATGGCTGTCAGACAGTCTATCAAAAAAGAAATAGACTGTTCTGCTATGTTGCAACCCTAACTGGCTATTTGGCCGCGCCATGTTTATTGTCAGTGCCATGTGTGTTGAGTTCAATGACATTTACAGGGATCTCTGACCTCAACCCTATAGACAAACCTAACCCTTCCCTGTGCTCTTACACTCTCAAGACCAGGACAATGCAAACGTTTAATAAATACCACAAAGAACATGTAGTTCAGATGTCATGTTAGAATATTATGTAATGTGATTAAAATGAGAGAACAATCACATTAAATCATGAAAATTACGCTTTTAAACAAATTCGCTCTGACTCTGGTATTAGATAGAAGTGATACTGTGTGTATTAAATCAGACTGAGGACATCACACATCAGACTAACTAACTGTGCAAACTCTAGAACAGTACATTATGGGATGGAACTTAAGGATTTTGGGCACTAGCCAGTTAGTAGACCACATTTTTAAGTAGCCCAGGTCCAAAATCTGTGCCATGCAATATTTGTAAACACAGTTTCTACAAGCCTGGTCTATAAAAGTACTAGCCTCGGGCTAGCGGGCTAGCTTAATTTCCATCCCTGAGTACATACAGTTGAAGTCGGAAGTTTACATACACCTTAGGCAAATACATTTAAACTCAGTTTTTCACAATTCCTGACATTTAATCCTAGTAAGAAATGCCCTGTTTTAGGTCAGTTAGGATCACCACTTTATTTTAAGAATGTGAAATGTCAGAATAATAGTAGAGAATGATTTATTTAAGCTTTTATTTCTTGCATCACATTCCCAGTGGGTCAGAAGTTTACATACACTCAATTAGTATTTGGCAGCATGGCCTTTAAATTGTTTAACTTGGGTCAAACGTTTCGGGTAGCCTTCCACAAGCTTCCCACAATAAGTTGGGTGAATTTTGGCCCATTCCTCCTGACAGAGCGGGTGTAACTGAGTCAGGTTTGTAGGCCTCCTTGCTCCCACACAGCCATTCTGAAATTAGCCCACCCAACTACCTCATCCCCATATTGTTATTTATTTTGCTAATTTGCACCCTAGTATCTCTACTTGCACATCTATCATTCCAGTGTTAATACGAAATTGTAACTATTTTGCACTATGGCCTATTCATTGCCTTACCTCCATAACTTGCTACATTCGCACACACTGTATATATATTTTCTGTTGTATTTTTGACTTTATGTTTTGTTTACCCCATATGTAACTCTGTGTTGCTGTTTTTAATCGCACTGCTTTGTTTTATCTTGGCCAGGTCGCAGTTGTAAATGAGAACTTGTTCTCAACTGGCTTACCTGGTTAAATAAAGGTTAAATAAATAAATAAATAAAAACATGCTTTTTCAGTTCTGCCCACAAATGTTATATAGGATTGAGGTCAGGGCTTTGTGATGGCCACTCCAATACCTTGACTTTGTTGTTCTTAAGCCATTTTGCCACAACTTTGGAAGTATGCTTGGGGTCATTGTCCATTTGGAAGACCCATTTGCGACCAGGCTTTAACTTCCTGACTGATGTCTTGAGATGATGCTTCAATATATCCACATAATTTTCCTTCCTCATGATGCCATCTATTTTGTGAAGTGCACCAGTCCCTCCTGCAGCAAAGCACCCCCACAGCATGATGCTGCCACCCCCGTTCTTCACGGTTGGGATGGTGTTCTTCGGCTTGCAAGTTCCCCCTTTTTCCTCCAAACATAACGATTATGGCCAAACAGTTCTATTTTTGTTTCATCAGACCAGAGGACATTTCTCCAAAAAGTACGATCTTTGTCCTCACGTGCAGTTGCAAACCGTAGTCTGGCTTTTTTATGGCGGTTTTGGAGCAGTGGCTTCTTCCTTGCTGAGTGGCCTTTCAGGTTATGATATAGGACTCGTTTTACTGTGGAAATAGATACTTTTGTACCTGTTTCCTCCAGCATCTTCACAAGGTCCTTTGCTGTTGTTCAGGGAATGATTTACACTTTTCGCACCAAAGTATGTTCATCTCTAGGAGACAGAACGCGTCTCCTTCCTGAGCGGTATGACGGCTGCGTGGTCCCATGGTGTTTATACTTGCGTACTATTGTTTGTACAGATGAACGTGGTTGGCTGATTTATTTAGATTTTCCCATGATGTCAAGCAAAGAGGCACTGAGTTTGAAGGTAGGCCTTGAAATACATCCACAGGTACACCTCCAATTGACTCAAATGATGTCAATTAGCCTATCAGAAGCTTCTAAAGCCATGACATAGTTTTCTGAATTTTCCAAGCTTTTTAAAGGGACAGTCAACTTAGTGTATGTAAACTTCTGACCCACTGGAATTGTGATACAGTGAATTATAAGTGAAATAATCTGTCTGTAAACAATTGTTGGAAATATTACTTGTGTCATGCACAAAGTAGATGTTCTAACCGACTTGCCAAAACTATAGTTTGTTAACAAGACATTTGTGGAGCGGTTGAAAAACTAGTTTTAATGACTCCAACCTAAGTGTATGTAAACTTCCGACTTCAACTGTATGTGCAGGACAAGCCCACCACTTAGTTAAATCTGCTGAACACCGGTTAGAAAGTTGCTGATCGTAGAACCAATGTCATCCCTCTGGCCTGATGCTCTATTTTCAGACAGGGTCTTGAGCTGCTGAGAGGGGCTTCATGGAGGATGGGATCTATAATTCTGTAGTTAACATCTGCACGATATGCAAACTGACTCCTTGGTTCCCAACTAATAGCTCTCCATAATGAGAACTAACTAGTGACAGAGGACTAGAGATGGTAGATGCTTAGCTTCTTGAACCTGAAGATTATTTGACCCAGTTGAAATGGCTCGTTTTAACAGCTACATTTCTAGATTACTAGTGGGTCATTAATGGGTCATGTCACTAAGTCACTGAGGGATTTAGGCAGCCTCAGTGTCCCATTACAGCAATGAGCAGTGTAATCAATGATCAGAGGTCAATCATCTCTCAACAACTCCACAATGCATCAACAAATACATTCACTACATGACTAGGATTACCTACTGCGGTATTTTGAAAGGTGTTTATAACACACTATTATTTTTTATCAAAACTGCAGTGTTTCTTACTCTGTATTTTATCACCTAACTCCTGAACTCCAAATTAGGGGTTGTGCCTGCAACATCTCACAGCTCACAGAATGGCACTCTTGTCCAACATCCTTCTTGGAAGGCCAACATGCAACTGCATATAGATGAGAATAAATCAAGTATATGACTTTCATGCAGTTCCATAAAAATATATCTTAGTCTTAGTTTCTTATATTAAGTTTGTGTGAAATTAAACAGTTGAGGAAAATGCCAGGGTGTGAGTTCACAGCTGATTCATCAGGAAAACCTATTCACGGCTCAGAACATTGGTTCACAGGGGAATATGGTTCACATTCCATAGACGTCATACCCTACTGCTACATCCCACTGGGCACAGACGTCAGTTCAACGTGTAGTTTTGATTTATATCAAAACACACAATTGCCCCACACATTAAGTAATTTAAAAGGTATATTAAAGGTCCAATGCAGCTGTTTATCTCAATATAAAATAATTTATAGGTAACAATTAAATATAATAATAATAATAATAATAATAATAATATAATATGCCATTTAGCAGACGCTTTTATCCAAAACGACTTACAGTCATGCGTGCATACATTTTTGTGTATGGGTGGTCCCGGGGATCGAACCCACTGCCTTAGCGTTACAAGCGCCGTGCTCTACCAGCTGAGCTACAGAGGACCACAATTAAGTACCTTACTGTGATTGTTTTTAATTAAAATGTTCAAAAATAAACAATAATAGCTTCAATCTTTTCAAACAGTTCATACACTATAAGGACATGATCATAAATTTCACAATTTCACAGTATTATTCCAACCTCATAGTGTGGAAATATATATAAAACACAGGAAAATCATGTTTTTGACTGCACTGGGTCTTTAACTCTGATGAAGAAAATATATATGTGTGTGAGGATGAGGATGCAGCATGGGAATATAGTACAGTGAGGGCTGACAATGCACAGCACAGGAAGGAATCTCACCGCAAAGAGTCTCAGCACGTTGGCCACCATGATGGACACTGAGCTGCCTGATGCCCCGATTACTCCCACCACCCTCTCCGGTTTGGGAATGATGGGTGGCTCGCCATTGGAGCAGCGCACGTCCGAGTTATCCTTCTGGATGAGGGCCTGGACGAAGGTGAGCGACTGCTCCAGGGCGTAGGTGTCTCTAGAACAGGTGTCCAGGATCCTGGCCCCCAGGGTGATGTTAGGCAGGAGGTCAGGGTCACTGTTGATCTGATCCAGGGCATACAGCATGGCCTCCATACGGTGGATCCCTTTCTCCCGCTTGATCTCCCCACAGGGCACACCAGCTGGCCCACGGGAGTGCAATGGGAACAGGCCACCCAGGGTGATGTCCCCCTCGATCTTGATGGAGTGTGGTTGTGTGCCCTGCTGAGCCCATGTCTCTGGACTTAGACCCAAAAACAACATTAACAGTAACCTGGGCAATGTTGTTACATGACATCCAAATGGTGGACCAAACCCACAGCAGGACTGGGATTTGTGGCACTGTGATGTCATGATTTTGGCCATCAAAGGTTCCTGTATCCAGCGTTAAAGTAGCAGGCTCCTCCCTCTACCTTTGATACCTGTGAACAGTTTAATGAGGACATGTTGGTCTTTGGTTAAGTTATCAGTGCAATGCAGGACATTTTTTACTTTTAGTGTATTGTATTTGAGGTTTAAAAAGGCTTCTGAAGTTTGTAAATTCCACTTTGAAATTTCAGACTTGATTTCCTGATGAAAAAACTATCAACCCCTAAAAAAATGTCCATTAATTATAATCCACATAATAATTCATATTTCCTGTTTCTGCTGGATTATTTTCCTGCTGTAGCAAACTGGCTCAAATGAAGATCCTACATCTGTGTAGCTTTCATTACATCAATTTTAAACTAACACTGCATGAGTCAAATAACTGTTTCTCATACAAATTGATCTGCAAGTTCTCTAACCATGGCAGCAGAAATTACTGTACAGTATGTCTTGACATCACTGGCATATATACTGAACAAAAATATAAACGCTACATGTAAAGTGTTGGTCCCATGTTTCATGAGCTGAAATAAAAGATCGCAGAAATGTTCCATACGCACAAAAATAGTATTTCTGTCTGTAATAAAGCCCCTTTGTGGGGAAAAACTCATTCTGATTGGCTGGGCCTGGCTCCCAAGTGGGTGTGCCTGGCTCATTAGTGGGTAGGCTTATGCCCTTTCAGGCCCACCCATGGCTGCGCCCCTGCCCAGTCATGTGAAATCCATATATTAGGGCCTAATTTATTTATTTATATTGACTGATTTCCTCATATGAACTGTAACTCAATAAAATCTTTGAAGTTGTTGCATGTGAGTGTATAATATTACCAAACATTCTCATTCAAGCGGAAAATATAGGACATGCCACTTCAGTTCTTCACCACAATATCAAAATGAGCATAACACATTTGTTTAAAAGTATGTGTCTGTGTCCGAGAATATCTACTGCTCCTAGACTTAAACATAGTCCCACTCAAACCCCACAGCAAAGAGAGTCTTGATGAGTAAAGGTTATCTGTACGGAAAAGGTTGGGCAAGTAAAACACAGCCAAGAGAGCAGCAAAGAGCATAGTGATAACATCTCATAAATATTGCACAAAAGCTAACATGGACAGATAAAGTATATGTGTTTTATGTTGTTTTCATTATGTTCTGTAATACTGTTAAGGTTTAATGAAACATAGGAGAAACATAGGGCTGAGAAATAGAATAATTAAGGGTCTCATCCTGATCTGAAGCTAAGAATATATATACTGAAATATTTATAGCTCAGTTTGACTGCCTATCCAGCTTACTTTCCTTACAATTTCACTGTGTGAGGGGGAGATCCCATTAAGTTATAACAGTACTGAACATTTGTAAAATATTTGGTGTAGACCTTTCCTGCGGTCAAATGACCTAGTGGTCTCATGGGTGGAATGTTATATTATTCATAATTTCATAATTAATAACACACACAAAATAAGCTGCTAAAAATCCATTGTTTCTATGTTAAACGGTTTTCTTATATATTCAGTCTTCTGTGATATATACAGTGGGGAGAACAAGTATTTGATACACTGCCGATTTTGCAGGTTTTCCTACTTACAAAGCATGTAGAGGTCTGTCGTTTTTATCATAGGTACACTTCAACTGTGAGAGACGGAATCTAAAAATCCAGAAAATCACATTGTATGATTTTTAAGTAATTAATTTGCATTTCATTGCATGACATAAGTATTTGATACATCAGAAAAGCAGAACTTAATATTTGGTACAGAAACCTTTGTTTGCAATTACAGAGATCATACGTTTCCTGTAGGTCTTGACCAGGTTTGCACACACTGCAGCAGGGATTTTGGCCCACTCCTCCTTACAGACCTTCTCCAGATCCTTCAGGTTTCGGGGCTATCGCTGGGCAATAAGGACTTTCAATTCCCTCCAAAGATGTTCTATTGGGTTCAGGTCTGGAGACTGGCCAGGCCACTCCAGGACCTTGAGATGCTTCTTACGGAGCCCCTCCTTAGTTGCCCTGGCTGTGTGTTTCGGGTCGTTGTCATGCTGGAAGACCCAGCCACGACCCATCTTCAATGCTCTTACTGAGGGAAGGAAGTTGTTGGCCAAGATCTCGCGATACATGGCCCCATCCATCCTCCCCTCAATACGGTGCAGTCATCCTGTCCCCTTTGCAGAAAAGCATCCCCAAAGAATGATGTTTCCACCTCCATGCTTCACGGTTGGGATGGTGTTCTTAGGGTTGTACTCATCCTTCTTCTTCCTCCAAACACGGCGAGTGGAGTTTAGACCAAAAAGCTCTATTTTTGTCTCATCAGACCACATGACCTTCTCCCATTCCTCCTCTGGATCATCCAGATGGTCATTGGCAAACTTCAGACGGGCCTGGACATGCGCTGGCTTGAGCAGGGGGACCTTGCGTGCGCTGCAGGATTTTAATCCATGACGGCGTAGTGTGTTACTAATGGTTTTCTTTGAGACTGTGGTCCCAGCTCTCTTCAGGTCATTGACTAGGTCCTGCCGTGTAATACTGGGCTGATCCCTCACCTTCCTCATGATCATTGATGCCCCACGAGGTGAGATCTTGCATGGAGCCCCAGACCGAGGGTGATTGACCGTCATCTTGAACTTCTTCCATTTTCTAATAATTGCGCCAACAGTTGTTGCCTTCTCACCAAGCTGCTTGCCTATTGTCCTGTAGCCCATCCCAGCCTTGTGCAGGTCTACAATTTTATCCCTGATGTCCTTACACAGCTCTCTGGTCTTGGCCATTGTGGAAAGGTTGGAGTCTGTTTGATTGAGTGTGTGGACAGGTGTCTTTTATACAGGTAACGAGTTCAAACAGGTGCAGTTAATACAGGTAATGAGTGGAGAACAGGAGGGCTTCTTAAAGAAAAACTAACAGGTCTGTGAGAGCCGGAATTCTTACTGGTTGGTAGGTGATCAAATACTTATGTCATGCAATAAAATGCAAATTAATTACTTAAAAATCATACAATGTGATTTTCTCGATTTTTGTTTTAGATTCCGTCTCTCACAGTTGAAGTGTACCTATGATAAAAATTACAGACCTCTACATGCTTTGTAAGTAGGAAAACCTGCAAAATCTGCAGTGTATCAAATACTTGTTCTCCCCACTGTATAAAGTGTAATATTGGAATACAAACTCAAAATGTAATACATATCTGACATGATACAGGTGTCTTTTTATTTTGCCCATAACCCTGTGTGTGAGGTGTATACTTTTGTTTCAAAGTAGATTTGTTTAAGACTACCAAGAAACACTCTGTGTGACTCTGATTTAGCCCACTGCAGTAAAAGGTTATTAAGACATATCCGACTAAAGATATTGAAATTACAATAATATAGTTTAATTAAAGCTTTATCTTTCCATGTTTTTTTATTATCATCCAACCAAACATCACATGCTATCATTTGATGCACATATCAATATTGTTCAAACAATCAAAAAACTGTGTTGGATACTGGCCTGAAGTCTACACAAATTCTGCAATGCATTGAAATAGAGATGTACAAATATGTGCCACATATTTGTACATAAATATAAGAATTGACTGCTTACCTGAGCATTCCATTTGGACTAGTCTTGATTTCATCCATCACTCCATCATTCCAAAACAGACCTATTCCCATATTTAATATGTGATGATATTCAGTGTCGGTTTCTTCGTTGTTTTAGCAAAAAGTACATCCGTTAACATCTCAGATATTATATTTATTTTCCCAAAATTACTGTAATGGACTCAAATCGTTCAATATCATTAAAATAATTGTTTTAGTTCATAAAAACGTATAAAAAACGTTGGTTTTCGAGGCTTCAGTGTATAGCATCATGTCTGAATCAGTAGAAAAGTAGAAAAAGCACATTACGCCACTGAGATTCTACAAATCACTGCCAAATCCCTTAAAAGCTCTCCCCCTCTTGCTCTCTGTTTCTCTCTGTCACTCCCCCTCTCTCTGTTGACCCCCCTTCCTCTCTCTCTCTCGAACCCTCTTCTCTCTCAGTGCACTAATGGGCACAGATTGGGATTATCATGCGGAAGAAATCCCTAGGTGGACTAGCCTATATATTTTTATGCAGCTGTACTATATGTAGTCCCTCCCTTTTATGATGGAACTCCGTCACTCTTTGCAGGGGAGATTAGAAAGGCATTGATTTTATTCATACATTCTCATTCACACCTGTTAATTCACATGTAGAATATCATGTAAGGAACATGTTCTACCAACTATCAACTAAAACAATACTGTGATTCATAATCACACGGAAATTATAAAGGTGCATCTGTTTCTCTACTGTATAGATACGATCATTTTTTATAGCATCTCCAGGATAAGTCACATTAATCAGTACTGTTAATATCCGGCTTAAATTTATACCTTAGTGATCTGTTTGATACCCATTGGATTTGATCAAATCAAAGACTTAAGTCTATAAAATTAGTTTAAAGCAGCGCAACATAGACCTTTCTCGCAGAACCTTTAATAACTCAATCTGATCTGATAGTGTCATAACAAAACATTAATAAGTATTTTAAGTTGCTAGATATGGTGTAAGACTTTAGACCATTTTCTGTCTGCCTAAACCGTAAAGAAGGCTATAAATGCTATGAAGTTATGACGGGACCACTGCATGCTGCTTTTCAGTTGTCTGAATGAATCTCTAAAAAGGCACACTACTGCTACCTAGTGTTTTAAATCCATGTTTGAAAAAGACATCACACAACCGTAATTCTGCAGCTGTAAAGCAAGAGGCTCACAGACTTCTCCAGGCCGTCCTCTGCTTTAGTGTACTCCAGGTGGGATCTGTCGTAGTGACTGTTGCAGACGTACTCCAGATAGTCAGGGGTTCCTGGACAGATGACATTGTCTGCCAGCAGCACTGTGCCTTTCTGTATGAGTCCACACTCCTAGAGAGAGAGAGATAGGAAGAGGTAGAGTTGGGGGAATGGGAGAAAGAGAGGGAGATAGGAAGCGATAGAGTTGGGGGAATGGGAGAAAGAGAGGGAGATAGAAAGAGATAGAGTTGGGGGAATGGGAGAAAGAGAGGGAGATAGGAAGAGATAGAGTTGGGGGAATGGGAAAAAATAGAGGGAGATAGGAAGAGATAGAGTTGGGGGAATGGGAGAAAGAGAGGGAGATAGGAAGAGCGAATAATGACATTTGTTTTGGGCTTTGATTGATCATATCAATGTAAGAGTGTAAGACTATCAATGATTCCCTATAATCACAGGATGGTCAAATTAGTTATCTTACTTACCTCCAGCAGTTTTGTGTCAGGAAGGTAGCCATCTTTCCAGTGGTCCAGGAAAACTAATTCAAACACCTGGACCCCGAATTGCTCCTTCATCCGAGGGATCCAAGCTCCTGAGGCTCCCTCCACTAGCTGCACCTGGACAACTGTAATGAGATATCATCTAAGCTTCTGAGCTACAACTGACCTGTATCTTGTAACATCTACCACCCATATTTACATGAATGTACATCCCGTTCATCATCATATGTCATTATGTTAATCCATCCCAATCTCCTTTTACCTTATCCTCCAGTCCTGACCATCTGATGACTTGACGAGCAATGGCAGCATAATCTGGGTTGAACTCCAAGGTAATGACACTAGCGCCAGGGGGTAATAGGCAGGCTATTCGCACTGTTGAGTAGCCACAGTAAGTGCCTAACTCCAAGACAGTAACTGGACTCACTTCATTGACCACCGAGTCCAGAATGGAGCCTGTAATGAACACATACAGTAAATAGACACTCACAAAGATGTGGACACAGTCAAGACCAGGTAGACATGTGGCTTGGGGTGGTCTAGCGGTCTAAGCCTTTGCCTCTGGAACGCATACGGTATATACTGCTGCAGCCTACTGCTCTTCCAGCACTCTCTCTTTCACCTCTATCTCTCTCTATCCAATAATCATACAATGAGACTGAAAAAAATATATACAGTCACCTCCAAAATGATTAGCACCCTTGATAAAGATAAGCAAAAAACTGTATAAAATAAATACAATAAATAAAACAAATACTGAGCTATATTGTATGCAAAATATATATATACAATATATATATATATATATATATATATATATATATATATATATATATATATATATTCTTATATACTGATACAATTGCTCGTGAAAAATATTTTGTTTAACAAGTTTTTTTTTTATCTAAAAAATCTAGATCTCAAAAACGTTTTTCGTCTCATCTCACCATAGCACCCGGTTTCAAATTGTTACATTTGTTTGTTGATCTCAATGAAGGCTTTTATATGGCAACCCTTCCAACTAGCCTATTGGCCAAGAGGTGGCGTGTAATTAGAGAATTGGAGACTTGGTCACCCCAAGATGCGACCAAGTTCTGTAATTCTCCAACTGTGGCCCTTGGACTTTTCTTTGTCTCCTGAACCATCTTCCTCACAGTGCGTGGGGACAAGATACACATGCGTCCTCTACCAGGCAAGTTTACCACTGTGGTATATTTGTTTTTTAAGTCGTTTTTTTTGTACCCATTGCCTGATTTATGAAAGTCAACAACCATTTGTCTCTTTTAATTTGTGAGTTCCTTGCATTTAACAATTGTGATTTTACATGCGTGTTACCTAATTTTGATACCCCAGTGAAACAGGAAACCATGTAAGGCCACAGTACAGTTCCTTAAACTGAGATTAACTTTAAGAAAGTATAATGTTAATGCAGATTTTATTTTGTTTGATTTTATTTATAATAATCTTTATGGGTGCCATTTTCTTTATACTCGTTAAACAAAATCTCTTTCTCTGAGCAAATGTATTAGTATAAAATAATATATATATTTTATACAGACTTTTTTGCTCATCTTTATCAAGGGTGCCAATAATTTTGGAGGTGAATGTAGATAAAAAGAAGATTAAGTATTAAAAGGTCTTGGCATTCAGCTGGTTATCGATAACCCATTCAAATAACATTTCATCCATACAGCACCTTTCTCATCCCCCACATTCATGACCCATTCTCTATGTTTGCAGAGGTGGTCGATGGCTGTGATCACACTCTGGGGGTCTCCTACAGTAGCTTTGTCACGCCCTGACCAGCTGTCTATCGTTTTCTCTGATTGGGGATCATACTTAGGCAGCCCTTTTCCCACCTTAGTTTGTGGGATCTTGTTTTTGTATGGTTGCTTTGTAGCCTGCAGCACTTTACGTTCGTGTTTATTTTGTTGTTTTGTCTGTGTTTCATTTAATAAATTAATATGTTTGCCTACCACGCTGCACCTTGGTCCGAGCCTTCAATCAACGAAATTGACAAGCTTTCCTTTGCACTGCCTTCAGAAGATGCCAGATATTTCTGGGGGGAAATGACAGCTGGTATTGTCCCTACGATGAGGCATACATTACGTTACATGAGTAGGCCTACATTAAAGGGATGACACACACTGTCATTTTACTTTGAAACTCTCAAAGGGAAATACTGTCATGAAACCTTTCATGATAGGTCTGGGAGAATCACAATACCAACATACTATAGAAAAAATTGTAAAAAGCAAAGACTGATGTGTAAATCTGTTTAGAGAGCTCACCTGAGGACGTGATGTCCGGGTCAAAGTGTCCACTGCACGCTCCACGATGACATCGTGCCACAGTAGTGCCAGTCCTCCATGATACTGCACAGCTGTGGGGATCACCCAACGGTAGAGAGCAAAGAGGACAGCTGATCCGCCGATCAAACCAGAGAGAAGGCTCAGCCACATCCTAGGACACACAAGAGATGGCTGTTTATAAAAATGAATTCACTGTAATATAAAATATTTCTAGTTTACTGGCTGCTTATATTTGTCCTATGTGTTTTTTTGCATATCCCAACTCCCCCCGAGACACATACGGAGTATTTATGATAAACATAATAATATAATAATAATAATAATAATATGCCATTTAGCAGACACTTTTATCCAAAGCGACTTGCAGTCATGCGTGCATACATATTTTTTTTTTGTGTGTATGGGTGGTCCCGGGGATCAAACCCACTACCTTAGCGTTACAAGCGCCGTGCTCTACCAGCTGAGCTACAGAGGACAACATAAGTGACCATAGAAACACTGTACATTTACATTTACATCATTTAGCAGATGCTCTTATCCAGAGCGACTTACAAATTGGTGCATTCAACTTATGATAGCCAGTGGGACAACCACTTTTTTGTATTTTTTTTATGGGGGGTGGGGGAAGAAGGATTACTTTATACTATTCCAGGTATTCCTTAAAGAGGTAGGGTTTCAAGTGTCTCCGGAAGGTGGTCAGTGACTCCGCTGTTCTGGCGTCGTGGGGGAGCTTGTTCCACCATTGGGGTGCCAGAGCAGCGAATAGCTTTGACAGGGCTGAGCGGGAACTGTGCTTCCGTAGAGGTAGCGGAGCTAGCAGGCCAGAGGTGGATGAACGTAGTGCCCTCGTTTGGGTGTAGGGTCTGATCAGAGCCTGAAGGTAAGGAGGTGCCGTTCCCCTCACAGCTCCGTAGGCAAGCACCATGGTCTTGTAGTAGATGCGAGCCTCAACTGGAAGCCATAGATGCGAGCCTCAACTGGAAGCCAGTGGAGTGTGCGGAGGAGCGGGGTGACATGAGAGAACTTGGGAAGGTTGAACACCAGACGGGCTGCAGCGTTCTGGATAAGTTGAAGGGGTTTAATGGCACAGGCAGGGAGCCCAGCCAACAGTGAGTTGCAGTAATCCAGACAGGAGATGACAAGTGCCTGGATTAGGAGCTGTGCCGCTTTCTGTGTAAGGTAGGGTCGTACTCTCCGAATGTTGTCGAGCATGAACCTGCAGGATCGGGTCACCGCTTTGATGTTAGCGGAGAACAACAGGGTGTTGTCCAGCGTCACGCCAAGGTTCTTTGCATTCTGGGAGGAGGACACAATGGAGTTGTCAACCGTGATGGCGAGATCATGGAGCGGGCAGTCCTTCCCCGGGAGGAAGAGCAGCTCTGTCTTGCCGAGGTTCAGCTTGAGGTGGTGATCCAACATCCACACTGATATGTCTGCCAGACATGCAGAGATGTGATTCGCCACCTGGTTATCAGAAGGGGGAAAGGGGAAAATTAATTGTGTGTCGTCTGCGTAGCAATGATAGGAGAGACCATGTGAGGATATGACAGAGCCAAGTGACTTGGTGTATAGTGAGAATAGGAGAGGGCCTAGAACTGAGCCCTGGGGGACACCAGTGGTGAGAGCACGTGGTGCGGAGACAGATTCTCGCCACGCCACCTGGTAGGAGCGACCTGTCAGGTAGGACCCAATCCAAGAGTGAGCAGCGCCGGAGATGCCCAACTCGGAGAGGGTGGAGAGGAGGATCTGATGGTTCACAGTATCAAAGGCAGCGGATAGGTCTAGAAGGATAAGAGCAGAGGAGAGAGAGTTAGCTTTAGCAGTGCGGATAGCCTCCGTGACACGGAGAAGAGCAGTCTCAGTTGAATGACTAGTCTTGAAACCTGACTGGTTTGGATCAAGAAGGTCATTCTGAGAGATAGCAGGAGAGCTGGCTAGAGACGGCACGCTCAAGAGTTTTGGAGAGAAAAGAAAGATGGGATACTGGTCTGTAGTTGTTGACATCGGGGGGATTGAGTGTAGGTTTTCTGAGGAGGGGTGCAACTCTCGCTCTCTTGAAGACGGAAGGGACATGGCCAGCGGTCAAGGATGAGTTGATGAGCGAGGTGAGGTAAGGGAGAAGGTCTCCGGAAATGGTCTGGAGAAGAGAGGAGGGGATAGGGTCAAGTGGGCAGGTTGTTGGGCGGCCGGCCGTCACAAGTCGCAAGATTTCATCTGGAGAGAGAGGGGAGAAATAAGTCAAAGCATAGGGTAGGACAGTGTGAGCAGGACCAGCGGTGTCATTTGACTTAATAAATGAGGATCGGATGTCGTCAACCTTCTTTTCAAAATGGTTGACGAAGTCATCCACAGAGAGGGATGAGGGAGGGGAAGGGGGATTCAGCAGGGAGGAGAAGGTGGCAAAGAGCTTCCTAGGGTTAGAGGCAGAGGCTTGAAATTTTGAGTGGTAGAAAGTGGCTTTAGCAGCGGAAACAGAGGAAGAGAATGTAGAGAGGAGGGAGTGAAAAGATGACAGGTCCGCAGGGAGTCTAGTTTTCCTCAAAAGATGACAGGTCCGCAGGGAGCCCTCTTCTGTGAGCTCACAATGAGTCGTCAAGCCACGGAGCAGGAGGGGAGGACCGAGCCGGCCGGGAGGATAGGGGACATAGAGAGTCAAAAGATGCAGAAAGGAGGAGAGGAGGGTTGAGGAGGCAGAATCAGGAGATCGGAGGGAGAAGGATTTAGCAGAGGGAAGAGATGATAGGATGGAAGAGGAGAGAGTAGCGGGAGAGAGAGAGCGAAGGTTGCGACGGCACATTACCATCGGAGTAGGGGCAGAGTGAGTAGTGTTGGAGGAGAGCGAGAGAGAAAAGGATACAAAGTAGTGGTTGGAGACGTGGAGGGGAGTTGCAGTGAGATTAGTAGAAGAACAGCATCTAGTAAAGATGAGGTCAAGCGTATTGCCTGCCTTGTGAGTAGGGGGGGACGGTGAGAGGGTGAGGTCAAAAGAGGAAAGGAGTGGAAAGAAGGAGGCAGAGAGAAATGAGTCAAAGGCAGCCGTAGGGAGGTTAAAGTCACCCAGAACTGTGAGGGGTGAGCCATCCTCAGGAAAGGAACTTAGCAAGGCGTCAAGCTCATTGATGAACTCTCCAAGGGAACCTGGAGGGCGATAAATGACAAGGATGTTAAGCTTGAATGGGCTAGTGACTGTGACAGCATGGAATTCAAATGAGGAGATAGACAGATGGGTCAGAGGAAAAAGAGAGAAAGTCCACTTGGGAGAGATGAGGATTCCTGTGCCACAGCCGCGCTGACCAGATGCTCTTGGGGTATGCGAGAACACATGGTCAGACGAGGAAAGAGCAGTAGGAGTAGCAGTGTTTTCTGTGGTAATCCATGTTTCCGTCAGCGCCAAGAAGTCGAGGGACTGAGGGTAGCATAGGCTGAGATGAACTCTGCCTTGTTGGCCGCAGAACGGCAGTTCCAGAGGCTGCCGGAGACCTGGAACTTCACGTGGGTCGTGCGCGCAGGGACCACCAGGTTAGAGTGGCAGCAGCCACGCGGTGTGAAGCGTTTGTATGGCCTGTGCAGAGAGGAGAGAACAGGGATAGACAGACACATAGTTGACCGGCTACAGAAAAAGGCTACAATAATGCAAAGGAGATCGGAATGAAATTTACTAAACATCTGGGAAAGCAAGAAAGCGGGGCCTCCCTCACTTACCTTTCACTGAAACACTCAAATATAACTCTCCCAACTTCCACTTTAGACATTATAATTGTTGTAAACTACAGCGGTTCAATGTTTTCTAGGAATAGACTCTAACTTAGTTTATTCAGCTAGCTAACTTGGTACAGTATTTAAAAATATTTTGCAATACAGTACGTCCACAAGAAATCTGTGTGATCATAGCGAAATGAATAGCTCCTTTCATTCCTACTTTTGTACTAGGCTAATGAAATGGGTGTTTACTATGCAGCAGATGACATTCAAACATTTCCTCCTGCATTATCATTTAACCCCTGTTGTCATAGCCACTCATTACTCTCCAGCAGAGAGCTATTTATAATAATATTATAAAAAAATACATGAATGTATCCATGTGTTACAAAATAATACTAACTAATCCCACTGGACTATGACAAATATATAGTGTCTATGCATTAAGAAAAGATAGTCAACAATATAGCGCTTATATTGAAAATCCAAACCACCTCTGAAACATGGTGGTTGAGTTGAAGAAAAGTGCAAAAAGGGATAAGAACTCAGCCTTAAGCCAAAACACAGAAAAAAATGGATTTTTGGTTTTCTGTGAAAACAGAAAAAGAGCAGGGGGGGGCGGACGACGACTCTTAAACCTTTCATAGAAAATGCAACTCATGTCTGAAAGACCAGGAGAAGCTGAGCTGAGGTAATGCCTATTAAGTTGGGCTTTGAGTTGCATAGCAACGGGCAGAACAGGTCAAGAGTTGTGAAACAAAAGCCATGTTACTGGGGCTGTAGTTTGGCTTTCTTACACATGTACTGTAGCTACATACATAAAAGCCTCTGGAAATTCATAAGGCATGGTTTGCTCAATCAGGCGCTTTGAGATAGTGTCTTCATTTGATGGCAAATATACTTTGAGTTGTTTGATGAAGCAGATTAACTATACCATATTCCAGTGGGCATTACACCCCAGTGAATCAAGGTGCTTGGTGACTAAACTGAAAATCTATATAAAAGACAAAATATTAAAGTCAGATTATACTAAATGATTATAAACTGCAGAGAGAGAACTCAATGAAACACAACTCTGAAGATCATTCCAGGGTGAGGTGAAGAGATTGGCATACGAGAAAAACACATGCCACACATATTTAGCTCCAATCACCTCTGATGTAATTATGGCATCTGAAGAGTTCCATTAAAATCTACACAATTCAGTCAGTCAAAAATGTTAAAATGCTCTGCAATATCGCAAGATTTTTAAAAGGAGAAGACAATTCTCTGCACTGTTAACATAAAAACACAGTTGAAACCAACAATGCAAGCATGCACAAAGTAGTAGCTATTTAGTTTACTATTTCAGAATGCAAAGACAGATCAAAGACATGTAAATGCCATAATATAACACAGGTCTCACTTCCATCTGAAGCTTGTCTGTCTCCAATCAGGGTGGTGATATTCTTCCTTTTCTTCACTCTCACACTTCTTCTTGATCCCGCCTCTCTCACCATAGAACTGTTTCACACCTGCCAACACAGTTTGTGTCTCACACATCTGCGCACACTCACATTTTCATGAGACTAACCCCTCCCTACTTGCCAACACTTCCCCTCTCTCCCAGCTGCTAAATTAAAGCTAACCCTTAAAGCGGCAATCTGCAGTTGCTACATTCATTTTTTGACATTTAAATGAATGATATATACCCATTAATTATTTCAAGAATATAACTTGTTGACGCCTCATGAGCTGTCATTCCCCATCAGAACAAAATATATAAGCTTGTTTTACTCCTTTGTTTGTAAACAATGTGAACGTGAACAAACACTGTATAGCCTCAAAACATGATTCAAACTATAATTTTGATATCATGGATGGTCAGTCCTTGTATCTATAGCCCTGTCCATCAATTTGAGGGCAGGTTGTTGGGCGGCCGGCCGTCACAAGTCGCAAGATTTCATCTGGAGAGAGAGGGGAGAAATAAGTCAAAGCATAGGGTAGGACAGTGTGAGCAGGACCAGCGGTGTCATTTGACTTAATAAATGAGGATCGGATGTCGTCAACCTTCTTTTCAAAATGGTTGACGAAGTCATCCACAGAGAGGGATGAGGGAGGGGAAGGGGGATTCAGCAGGGAGGAGAAGGTGGCAAAGAGCTTCCTAGGGTTAGAGGCAGAGGCTTGAAATTTTGAGTGGTAGAAAGTGGCTTTAGCAGCGGAAACAGAGGAAGAGAATGTAGAGAGGAGGGAGTGAAAAGATGACAGGTCCGCAGGGAGTCTAGTTTTCCTCAAAAGATGACAGGTCCGCAGGGAGCCCTCTTCTGTGAGCTCACAATGAGTCGTCAAGCCACGGAGCAGGAGGGGAGGACCGAGCCGGCCGGGAGGATAGGGGACATAGAGAGTCAAAAGATGCAGAAAGGGAGGAGAGGAGGGTTGAGGAGGCAGAATCAGGAGATCGGAGGGAGAAGGATTTAGCAGAGGGAAGAGATGATAGGATGGAAGAGGAGAGAGTAGCGGGAGAGAGAGAGCGAAGGTTGCGACGGCACATTACCATCGGAGTAGGGGCAGAGTGAGTAGTGTTGGAGGAGAGCGAGAGAGAAAAGGATACAAAGTAGTGGTTGGAGACGTGGAGGGAGTTGCAGTGAGATTAGTAGAAGAACAGCATCTAGTAAAGATGAGGTCAAGCGTATTGCCTGCCTTGTGAGTAGGGGGGGACGGTGAGAGGGTGAGGTCAAAAGAGGAAAGGAGTGGAAAGAAGGAGGCAGAGAGAAATGAGTCAAAGGCAGCCGTAGGGAGGTTAAAGTCACCCAGAACTGTGAGGGGTGAGCCATCCTCAGGAAAGGAACTTAGCAAGGCGTCAAGCTCATTGATGAACTCTCCAAGGGAACCTGGAGGGCGATAAATGACAAGGATGTTAAGCTTGAATGGGCTAGTGACTGTGACAGCATGGAATTCAAATGAGGAGATAGACAGATGGGTCAGAGGAAAAGAGAGAAAGTCCACTTGGGAGAGATGAGGATTCCTGTGCCACAGCCGCGCTGACCAGATGCTCTTGGGGTATGCGAGAACACATGGTCAGACGAGGAAAGAGCAGTAGGAGTAGCAGTGTTTTCTGTGGTAATCCATGTTTCCGTCAGCGCCAAGAAGTCGAGGGACTGAGGGTAGCATAGGCTGAGATGAACTCTGCCTTGTTGGCCGCAGAACGGCAGTTCCAGAGGCTGCCGGAGACCTGGAACTTCACGTGGGTCGTGCGCGCAGGGACCACCAGGTTAGAGTGGCAGCAGCCACGCGGTGTGAAGCGTTTGTATGGCCTGTGCAGCGAGGAGAGAACAGGGATAGACAGACACATAGTTGACCGGCTACAGAAAAAGGCTACAATAATGCAAAGGAGATCGGAATGAAATTTACTAAACATCTGGGGAAAGCAAGAAAGCGGGGCCTCCCCTCACTTACCTTTCACTGAAACACTCAAATATAACTCTCCCAACTTCCACTTTAGACATTATAATTGTTGTAAACTACAGCGGTTCAATGTTTTCTAGGAATAGACTCTAACTTCGTTTATTCAGCTAGCTAACTTGGTACAGTATTTAAAAATATTTTGCAATACAGTACGTCCACAAGAAATCTGTGTGATCATAGCGAAATGAATAGCTCCTTTCATTCCTACTTTTGTACTAGGCTAATGAAATGGGTGTTTACTATGCAGCAGATGACATTCAAACATTTCCTCCTGCATTATCATTTAACCCCTGTTGTCATAGCCACTCATTACTCTCCAGCAGAGAGCTATTTATAATAATATTATAAACAAATACATGAATGTATCCATGTGTTACAAAATAATACTAACTAATCCCACTGGACTATGACAAATATATAGTGTCTATGCATTAAGAAAAGATAGTCAACAATATAGCGCTTATATTGAAAATCCAAACCACCTCTGAAACATGGTGGTTGAGTTGAAGAAAAGTGCAAAAAGGGATAAGAACTCAGCCTAAAGCCAAAACACAGAAAAAAATGGATTTTTGGTTTTCTGTGAAAACAGAAAAAGAGCAGGGGGGGGCGGACGACGACTCTTAAACCTTTCATAGAAAATGCAACTCATGTCTGAGAGACCAGGAGAAGCTGAGCTGAGGTAATGCCTATTAAGTTGGGCTTTGAGTTGCATAGCAACGGGCAGAACAGGTCAAGAGTTGTGAAACAAAAGCCATGTTACTGGGGCTGTAGTTTGGCTTTCTTACACATGTACTGTAGCTACATACATAAAAGCCTCTGGAAATTCATAAGGCATGGTTTGCTCAATCAGGCGCTTTGAGATAGTGTCTTCATTTGATGGCAAATATACTTTGAGTTGTTTGATGAAGCAGATTAACTATACCATATTCCAGTGGGCATTACACCCCAGTGAATCAAGGTGCTTGGTGACTAAACTGAAAATCTATATAAAAGACAAAATATTAAAGTCAGATTATACTAAATGATTATAAACTGCAGAGAGAGAACTCAATGAAACACAACTCTGAAGATCATTCCAGGGTGAGGGTGAAGAGATTGGCATACGAGAAAAAACACATGCCACACATATTTAGCTCCAATCACCTCTGATGTAATTATGGCATCTGAAGAGTTCCATTAAAATCTACACAATTCAGTCAGTCAAAAATGTTAAAATGCTCTGCAATATCGCAAGATTTTTAAAAGGAGAAGACAATTCTCTGCACTGTTAACATAAAAACACAGTTGAAACCAACAATGCAAGCATGCACAAAGTAGTAGCTATTTAGTTTACTATTTCAGAATGCAAAGACAGATCAAAGACATGTAAATGCCATAATATAACACAGGTCTCACTTCCATCTGAAGCTTGTCTGTCTCCAATCAGGGTGGTGATATTCTTCCTTTTCTTCACTCTCACACTTCTTCTTGATCCCGCCTCTCTCACCATAGAACTGTTTCACACCTGCCAACACAGTTTGTGTCTCACACATCTGCGCACACTCACATTTTCATGAGACTAACACCTCCCTACTTGCCAACCCTTCCCCTCTCTCCCAGCTGCTAAATTAAAGCTAACCCTTAAAGCGGCAATCTGCAGTTGCTACATTCATTTTTTGACATTTAAATGAATGATATATACCCATTAATTATTTCAAGAATATAACTTGTTGACGCCTCATGAGCTGTCATTCCCCATCAGAACAAAATATATAAGCTTGTTTTACTCCTTTGTTTGTAAACAATGTGAACGTGAACAAACACTGTATAGCCTCAAAACATGATTCAAACTATAATTTTGATATCATGGATGGTCAGTCCTTGTATCTATAGCCCTGTCCATCAATTTGAGAGTGGTTACATTTCTCCAGCCCCCTCCCTCAGCTGTTTATCTAATCAGTGGCGGGGTACCCGCTTTATAATTGTTTGAACTGCGGATTGCTACTTTAATGTGAACTGAGAGGAATATGTGACTGTGGAGGCCTCACTAAATCACACTTTCAGTCATCAACACATACTCACAGAAAACTCACACATAAGGAGGGACGGCACAGAAGGAAGCAGTGAAAAGTGGGGGGGTATGGCTTACCCTGCATGGACTGGGTGACTGGGCTGCAGTTTTGAGCCCTACTCAACAGTATCCTAATCCCCTTTGAAGCCACTGCTTCCTCGTCATTCCATTAGGTCTTATGCACAGGACATTGGTGGCACCTTAACTGGGGAGGACGGGCTTGTGGTAATGGCTGGAGCGGAATGGTATCAAATACATCAAACACATGGTTTGATGCCATTCCATTCGCTCCATTCCAGCCATTATTATCAAACGTCCTCCCTCAGCAGCCTCCACTGGTCTTATGACAGGAGTCAGGTGAATTACATAGGCTGCGTATAGACAGGCAGCCTAAATCACCAATTAGTGAAAAGAATATCAGAATTGGGCTGCCTGTCTAAATGCAGCCATAGAATATTCTGAATTCATCCATGAATTGGCTAAATTAACACAATGTCTAACCCTATTTCTATAAATTCTGTCAACAACAGAAAATGTATTTTATTATTCAGAGAAAAGTGGTAGATAATGAAAGCTTTGTATAAACAAACAACATTTATTCAATGAAACTCAAAAACAAAAGTAAAGCTTTCCCAGTAGGGGCGGACTGCCCATCTGGCATTTCGGGGAAATGCCAGATGGGCTGGTCCATTTTTTGCCCACTGGGCCTATCTAACTTATTTTATTATCTGGCTAATAATGGAGGCTTCAAGGAAAAAAATGGGCCGGTGTTGTGGCTTTAACGAAAAAAATTCTCTGTGTGGGGGCCTCAAGGAAAGAAATGGACCAGTGTTTCAGAAATGCCAGGGCCGATTTCTGGTCCCAGTCCGCCCCTGTTTCCCAGTGTCCTTTTTACAGTCAGGATTCCATTAAGTCTTGATTTTGGTCATTGATGTGCTTAAATTTGAATAATCAGAACACAAGCCATCGTGTCAGAAAGAATCTGGAATATAAATGTAATATCTAGATATAACTGTAAACTTCTACAGTGACTGTTTTAAATAAACTGGTTATATATTTGAAAACTTGTCAAGGGCACTCATGTACAAAGCCAAACCGGGATAGACTCTTGACAAAAACAGCATGTTTTTGTGGTCCTCTGTAGCTCAGCTGGTAGAGCACGGCGCTTGTAACGCCAAGGTAGTGGGTTCGATCCCCGGGACCACCCATACACAAAAATGTATGCACGCATGACTGTAAGTCGCTTTGGATAAAAGCGTCTGCTAAATGGCATATTATTATTATTATTATTATTATTATTATTATTATTATTTTTGGCTATATCGCTCCAAAACAAAAGTTATTTTCTCCACATCAAAGGTTTTAAATCATCAGACAAAATATATTGATAGTTGAATGCTCTCCCTGAGCAAACAGAAAAATAACACTTGCAGAAAATCAGCTGAAAAAAGAACACTTGCTGAATATCAGCCGTTACCCACAATTCAAACATCATATTAAGGGACTTCTCCCAGCATGTTAGACACTGTGTCACCTGTGTAACCCCTGTGGCCTCAGTGAGACTGCTCTGTATCCATGAGGAGATCCAGATCGGGTTCAGACACCAGGCAGCGGTGGTGACTCTGTGTCCATGAGGAGATCCAGGGGGGTTTTAGACATTGGGCAGCGGTGGTGACTCTGTGTCCAAGAGGAGATCCAGGGGGGTTTTAGACACCGGGCAGTGGTATGATGTCTATGAGGAGATCCAGGGGGGTTTTAGACACTGAGCAGCGGTGGTGACTGTGTGTCTATGAGGAGATCCAGGGGGGGTTTAGACACTGTGCAGCAGTGGTGACTGTGTGTCTATGAGGAGATCCAGGGGGGTTTTAGACACTGAGCAGCGGTGGTGACTGTGTGTCTATGAGGAGATCCAGGGGGATTTTAGACACTGAGCAGCGGTGGTGACTGTGTGTCTATGAAGAGATCCAGGGGGGTTTTAGACACTGAGCAGCGGTGGTGACTGTGTGTCTATGAGGAGATCCAGGGGGATTTTAGACACTGAGCAGCGGTGGTGACTGTGTGTCTATGAGGAGATCCAGGGGTGTTTTAGACACTGTGCAGCAGTGGTGACTGTGTGTCTATGAGGAGATCCAGGGGGGTTTTAGACACTGAGCAGCGGTGGTGACTGTGTGTCTATGAGGAGATCCAGGGGGGTTTTAGACACTGAGCAGCGGTGGTGACTGTGTGTCTATGAGGAGATCCAGGGGTGTTTTAGACATTGGGCAGCGGTGGCTCTCTTCTCTGGGAGGGGCTCCAGCATTGTGAGGAGGAAGGCACTGAACTGGACTGCCTGTTCCCGCGGCCACTCATACTTATCCAGCAGGATCTCACACAAACTCCACGGTTTCAGCCTTGAGATGCGCCGCAGCTGCCCTGTGAGCAAACAAGGGAAAGACTGTTACATGATTACACTGGGGATGGACTGAACAGGATATGTTCAGGAAACTAAAATAAGGGTACTTTTTCACCAAAATATCAATCATATGCTAAAAGAAACCACTATGGTGTATACAACAATTGTGAATAGATATACCTTTGTGATTGAAATATTGCTTGGAGTTTCTCCCTGAGAGGGCAAACTGGGATGGCAGGGGTCCCAGCAACTCAATTATGTGAGCAATGTGATCTGATGGGAGACATTAAAGCAAATATTATTATTTTTTTAGCAAGGACAATCACCATGAAAAACACAGGACAGAGAGGAGAAAGGACAAGGCTTACCTTCCTCTCGTGAGAAGTTGTCCCCTGAATGGGGTTCAAACAGATACTCCCCGGTGGCCAGCTCAAACGCCTGTATGGAAATGTAAGACTTCTTAGTAATAGATATTTTGGACAGCTAACATTAACATAAGGGTGGATGTGGTGCTCCTCGGTTCTCACCATGCAGGCTATGCTCCAGATGTCTGCAGGAGTGCCATAGTCAGACCCAATCAGGACCTCAACAGAGCGGTACTGGCAGGTCTGGATGTCCTCTGTGAAATGTTTGTACTGGAGGAGAGCAGAGATGAAGACTTAGCACTCCATACCATGAGCAATTAGTTGATAATAGGCCTTATCATTTTTATGTAATGTATTTTGTCTTCTAAGACACCATATTTATTAATACATATATTCATTCAAATCCATAATGTCTGTAGTCAGATAGTAACTCACCACCCAGCAGGCGTTTCCCAGATCTGCAATCTTGATGCTGATTTTATCAGCATTCTGTGGCTTCAGAAGATTCACCAACAGATCTGTTTCACTTAACCCTGAAACAAAACACAAAGCAGATACCACAGATAGATATTACTGAATAATTCTACACATGTCCACTACAATAACGGATGCGCTGTGAGTGCTCTGGTGTAAAATGGTTGCTTTGTACGAGGTATTACAACATGCAATATCATTCATATAAATTAACTTAATCATCAGCATATGCATGACATACTATATCGCAAATCATAAAAGTTAATTTGAAAGACTAGTTGACGGGTATTCTGACATGTATACTACACGGTAATATGTTGTTACAATATACTCTATACTGCCGGCTCCAGAGCAAGACTGACCATGTGATGGTGATGAGGGCTGGTTGTCTCTCTGGGTAGAATGATGTAACACTATAGATTGTCTAGAGCAGTGAGAAATTGTAGTCAATGATAGTGCATCTTCCATAGGTGATGAGGCCGACTCCTTGCTGTCAGAGCCCATTGCTTCTTCATGCAGCAGGGTCCGTCTCCAAGTAGTATACACAGGACCTGAAGGCTTAGGGGACGAAGTAGAATTAGGGGTGCTACAGGGAGTGGTGATATTAGAGAATGACACATGTTTCTCCCTCTTCTGACGGCCAACTAAAGTGTCCTCGCCCTTCTGCTGTTGTTGTTTCTTCTCCTTCCTCGACAACCTGGCCCTCGGGATCCTGGAGACCTTCCCAGTCTATGAGCACAGACACAGGCGTTTGATGGGAAACTTAAAATTGGATTCATATCTCTCATGTTGCAGCATGCAACAGTGTTCAAACATATTTTAAAACAATCTCTGCCAATATCTTACATTTCCTTAAATATCAGAACCGCATATCCCTTTTTCATGCAGTGCATGCTAATTATTGATGAGTTGATCACGGTGAGCAATTTCACTACAAATGCAAAGGTGTAGTTATGCATACTGAATGAATACATACATACTGAATACAAACAGCAATTTGTAGATAGTGCATCTTCATTCAGAAATGCAGTTCATGTGCAGGTTATACACATTTTAAATAACACACACACACACACCACTGCACTGCACTGCTTTCATGGTTGAATGAGTAGAAAACCTGAAACAATAGCGTAACTATTGACAACAGCCAAAACAAACTATATAACAAAGCACATTTCCAGATTCCCAGATCAAAGCTTTTCTCCAAAAGGACCTTCTTCTTCTGAGGGCCAAGATGCAGTGAATCAGCACACACTCACAATGCCAAGGCCATCTTACCCAAACCCCAAGAGCCTGGAAAGCCACCGTCAACTTCCCCATCAAGTTTGACACAATCTAATACCCAGGTTATGATATGAGCAGTAGGAGAGACAGAGGTGACAGATGAGGTAATCAAATGATGAACAGAAAATATGTTTTCCGCCTTTGTAGCAGTATGGTTGGTTTATGCTTTGAGACAATAATAAAGAGTTGATTGTCATACCTGCTTCTCTCTTAGACTGGTGTTTGCTGGCATCAGTAGTAGATGAAGAGATCAGCAGGTCACAAGAGAGCATGAAATCAAATCATAGAGAATAAATGTTTTAAACAGACCCATCTATTGAAGTCATATTAAACTTGTTAATAATATATTCCTAATATTCAGCACTGTTATTGCATCTCCATTTCTCTGTAACAAATAGTTTCCATTTCCCTCCATCTAAAAATAAAATAAGTAAAACAGACAGAGGAATGCCACAGGGATATGTACTTAGCGACACGTGTATGCCAACATGGAATTGAGAGCAATCCTAACCTGAACAGCTTGTGGGAGCAGGAGACACTGGCAGCTCCCATAGTTTGGTGTCAGCTGCCAGCTCCTGGACGTAAACCTCATCCACTCTCAAAAGGATGTTCTCTGGCTTGATGTCTGTGTGGATAATCTTGCATTTAGTGTGCAAGTAATCTAAGCCCTGAAGAACCTGTGATATGAGACAACAATGGTGATATACTGTGGCTACATGACACCAGGGAACACATAAAGGAGATAACCCGTTCACAAAAGCTGCTCTGGATGATAAATGCTAAAGAGAGGATTTGGAGATCACAGGGGAAAGACACAGCACCTGTCTAAGGATGCTCTTAACGCAGGGCAGGGGAAGGCCAGTGTAGTTGGATTTGATGATCCACTTCAGCAGCTGGTGACCCAGCACTTCAAGAACCATGCATACATCTGACACATAGCTGAATCAAGGAGAAACCATTTCACTCAAATGTGCAAGTTAACATATGACACATAGAGAAAGAGATTATGGGTAAAAGGATAACGTGTAGGTGGCTTTTAAAGGATACGCTCCCCATTGACTCCAGAGACTTTGAAGTCATCAATAAGTTGCACAACAGTGTCACGTTTAGGGTCAGATGGATCACTGTCCCTTACCTAAAAGCAATTTATAACAGGACATAACTGGGGAGTAAACATATTACTTTTCATTATCACTATTGTGCAACTAATAAAATGCAATAGTTCCTACTAAACCTGGTTCTGGTTGATGAACAAGCAAGTTATTACACTGATTAGGCCACATGTTGACGTTTATTGTCATGAATCTTGCCCTGGAGGCAGAACTGAGCGATTTCCGCTAGATGGGCCAGCAGCAAAGTCAACATAGGCTATATCATAAAAATTCATGAAAACAAAAATGTTGTATTAATTTGGTATTAATTTAAGATTAGGGTTAGCAGTGTGATTAAGGTTAATGTTAAAATCAAAATCAGATTTTATGACTTTGTGGCTGTGCCAGCTAGTGACCACTCTGTAGAGCTGCCTCCTGGGCAACCTGTGATTAGGCATACATAGCAGAGAATAAAATGTTGAACATGGGTATATAACACTGACACATTTCAGAAGCGTGATCTCATCCAAAGCGGTCTCTGTGAAGGTTGGAGCACTCTTTACCAACTTCAGAGCCACGAAACGCCTCTTCCTGCACATACAAATAAACAATGTGAATCATTTGCTTCAGCTGTCATAATCACAATATGAAACCGAAGGTCAATCAATAACAAAAAAAATGTTATCAGTATAACTATTATAATTACTCCATGTCCCAGCCTAGCCACACAGTAGAGAAGTGGCCCCATCCCAGCTTCTTCACCACCTGGTAACGGTCAATGAATATCTCTCCAATTTCCACCGGGTAGTACCCACCTACAATAAACAGTGAAACCTCTTTCCGATCAACAATAAACTGTATAAAACAACTCCTTCTACCACACATGATTGTATTGTTGTTTGGTTATATTTGGCACACTGGTGAAGTACCTATGCAGTAATCAGATGGATTCTCCCGTTCCTCGTCATCTGATCCAAAAATCTCAGGTGAAGGGGGATATGAATTTAAAGGGGCTGGGCTGGCAGCAGGGGGTAGTTTGATGGTAAGGGGTGGTTTGGGGGTAGGGACAACTAGTGGTTTAGTGGTAAGGGATTTGGGGGTAAGGGGTGGTTTGGGGGTAAGCGGTGGGTCAGGGGCAGTGGATGAACTGAGGGTAAGGTTTGGGTTGGGGTTAACAGCAGGTAAACTGAGGGAAAGGGCTGATAATGCAGCAGCATATCTAGATGAAGGTGCATTGGACATTGTGACAAGGGATACACAATAGAACAGGGAGCCGACGCCTTCTAGCCTAGACAGCACAGGTCATGCAAGGGCAGGATTGAAGAAAATGGAGATGAAGTTGGTACAAGCAGAAGGCCTACGACAAAAAAAAAAAAGACAAACTGTTCACTATCTTTCACAGTTCACACTATTATAAGTTGACCTCATAGGCATTCATATGTAGGATCTATGAGGTTAAATCAGAAGACACACATGGCCAATATATGTACACACTGAGTAAGCCTATTCAAATTTAGTAAATCTTATAGTTCTAGAGCCTATCTGCAATGACATTTGAAAGGGTCCAGTGAATACGCAAGAGTCCATTTATTTTTAGCTGGGTTTAGATGAATGGCATGTCAACGTAAATAGCTCTTCAAAGCTGGCCTGTAACTTTATTGACTGAGTGCATGCTGTCTAGGAGAGTCTTTCATTTAAACCTGTGACAATTACAGCTATAGATACGATCGTCTCAGTCAAGTCATTCTCTCAGTCAAGTCATTAAGGTGTCAAAGAGTTGGTAAGAAAAAAAGTCAATCCTTTGACCAATTCAGAACTGCCAAGTCCAACAAACCTAGCTATGTCCTCTAAAGAAAAATAACATGTTTTGTAACAGATATGTTTTACATTTTTATAACAGATTTTTATAACTAACTAGCTAGCTAATGCAACGCGGAAATTACCCTGAGTCTGTTCTCCACAAAAGTTGTTTAGCTAACGTTATTTGTTGCAGCTTGTCATTGCTTTGAAGATTATAGCTAAGCAACCGACTTCAAGTTCGTGCAGCTGTTACAATGTGACATAATCAAGTAACAATTGGTTATAAACTTTTTTTTACACCCTGTAACTGTGAAAAAACAATGTAATATTTACCCAAATACTTACATATAATAATGAAAACCGGAGTCCTCCGATTTCACCAGTAAACTGAGGGACCGTTCCTTCCTCGTCAACATTTGCTCTAGTGATGGTTCGCGAACGAACGGCTCTTTTTGAAAGGATCTTTTTGGTTAACGTCGGGAACCGAATCGCATCAGTGAAAGATTCATTCATTTGGCTCCCTGATTTGCATACTACTGCTACTACTTTTTTAGCTCAAAATAACGTTTTTCTGCAGATAAGTTACAAAATAATTACCTAAAGAAGGTGAATCCTCACTGCAGAAACAATAAATAGTGGGGAGAGCGCATCAATCTGGTCCATGCAAAAAGTAATAATTTGGCCAGGTAAAAATATATTTGAACGCGCATTTCACGATCTGACATAATGGTTGCCTACCTTTTGGGCGTTACATTGAAGATTTGCCCTTTTTCATGGTTCTAGTTCGATTTTTAAACATTTTGAACAATGAGCCGTTTGGGAGCCAAATAGGCCTGCTTTTTTACGTGAACGGAGCAAATGAGCCAGCCGGCTCACCGAAAAGACTCGGAATGCCCATCGCTAGTTTGCTCCGCGTGCGTGTCTGCCCATAAGCAAAGCACACCTTCTGAAAATGACATGAGCTGAGCTGTGCCAGTGGCTGACTGGACAGTACATGCTGTGTGGCTGGCAGCACCATAGGCTACACTAGTTAGCTATTTAAAAATGTTTTAAATAAGTAATATGTCAAATTGTGCCAAATTCTTCTAGCAAAGCCAAAGCCATTAGAATTAGGCTAATAAGGATGAACTGATGAAATGTCCTATGATATACACATTTTATTTTATTGAGGCAAATCACTCACAGTAATTACATTGTAAATAAACGAAAATCAATATAGTTTTTTTTTAATGATTCCAATTCAAGATGTTGAATTTACCATGATGACACTTTATTTAAAAAAATATCAATGAATGTACCCCATCCGCCTCAAACAGAAACTGTATTTATCACCCCTTTGAAATATGGTCATAGTGTAATAGGATGAAAAAAAATCAGGAGAAAAACTGAAGGGGATTTCAGTCAATATGTCACAACCAATTCCAGTCAATCAACATAACTCATTCTCTGAAAAGCTACAACTAATACACTTTAAATGTTAGTTAACACCACACTTCTCTGGCTGGTGCTGAATGGGTTTTATGACAGAAGTGTATTTCACAAATAGATAAAAAATGTTATAAGTTCATAAATATACAATATATATTCTGGATAAATTTCCTTCAAGCTAAATGTATATTAATTTATGTTTTACAGACATAAGTACATCACCTGAAAAATACATTTACAACCCCCCAATGCACAGCAGTTTGGTCATCAGTTTCAGGTTTAGACTAGCTTGAAGAAATTCACACACTAACTATTGAATGTGAAAACACCAACATTTAAAACCAATATAACATTCCACTAAAGGTACTTGAGATAAAAGGAATATCTTCACCTGTAAAACATGTCAATAGATGAAGCCATGACATTAACGAGTCTGTTTTCCTCAGTTAAAATGAAAGATCATTATTAGCTCCTCATACATTTCTTTCCAGAGGTATTCATTTCCTACCATTCATGTTGTTAGTGATGCCCTTTTATAATGGTATAATCATGAACCTAAGATACACAAGAACAGACAAGCACATGTCATGGGAAGCTTATAAATGTGTCGTTCTTGAACTGCGGTGGTATTTGGGCATGGCATGAATTACTTTAAATATTTTTTTACCATTATGATAACATTGTGCCACCAATAGGAGTAGCGTATGACATGATCCAATAGGAGTAGCGTATGACATGATACAATGGAAACGGAATCTCATACTAGCACACTTATGAGTTCTGACATAAGGCCTGCTCATGCCAACAGTCCCATCCCCTAGCCCTGTTCTAGTTAGACCCCGTTTCATTTCTCCACATTAAGTTGACATCAGTTTATATAGGAATTTAGCATCAAATCTAGCTTATTATCATGATACATACATATCCAAATATGTGGTTTATTGTTGATAATGTTGTTACAATCTGATATATACATAATATTATACACTACATCACTTTGATCTTGAATGTCCAAATGGGCCACAAACATTCCACCTTGACGTAGACTTGAACATGAACTTCAACCTGGTAACACTTTTCTTATTTGCTCAAACTTCATACCCTGTCAACCATTTTCTGGTTTTAGTGTGTTCTCTCTTGGGGACAATTTCCCCATCCCACTGCTGCAATTGGATAAGGCTTTTGATGTTCATAAAGTGCTCTGACGGAAAACGTGCTACGCAACTGAATGAATAGAAATTAATAGAAAGTTCATTAAACGACTGTCATAGACCTCTAAAAGTCCTCAGGGTTTTATCTGAACTTGACTATTATGTCCTTTCAGCAGCTGGACTCTTAGGAAATGCAGAATAATTAGCTTGCATGAAACAACACAATTTGGCAACATCAGGAATTGCTTTCATTTGTTGATTGAAGACCAAGCTTTGAAAGGATTTGTGTTCATTTAACAAACATGAGAAATAGCAAGCACAGTTGAAATGTGTATGTTTGATGGACAGATGAAGAGATAAGACATATATATTCATGTTTACAAACAGGTTAATTTACACATTCACTGGTGTGTCTAAATACTTTTTAGTTGATATGAGTTCATTACATATTTTTGTAATTCACAAGACACGAAATTACCTATTTTATATAACTATTATTTATATCTCAGAAGATACAAAATAGTAATTTAGAATACATATACTTTATTCTGTAAAAAATTATATCTTGGGAGATTTGTTAGGTTAAACAAGGAGGATGTTTGTTAAATGTGGCTTGGGTCTGACCAACGATAAAATACAATACAGTATACAGTAGCTACAGAATAACAATATATTCTGAGACTCCGGGGACAGATCCAGTGCAAATCCATTCCTCGCTTTGCGATCTAGGGGTCAAAAGTGGGTGGGCTCATTTTCAACAGAGGGCATTCAGCATGGCCTTACAGTCTTTTTCTGCTGGGGTTGTAATGTTTTTTTTTTAGCTTGTGAGGTCACCTTATATCAGCTCCTTTTTACAGTGTTTGGATCTGTGTGTGTGTCTGTGTGTGTGTGTGTGTCTGTCTGTCTGTGTCTGTCTGTGTGTGCGCGTGTGTGCGCCTGTGCACATGTGTGTTTGAATATATATTCAGCTACATTAGACCAAAGTGCCAGGGTCAGCACTGGGAGTCATGTCTTGCTTCTGAGGATGAATGGGCTCTTGATAGAGTGAGAACTCCATTGACCTGCCATAGAGAGGGCACAAATCATTATAGTACTCAGCAAACAAACATGATCAAAAGTACCGTAATGTGCACCTGTGTGAATGTTACCAACAATCATTCCTAAGCAGAGAAATACTCACCTTCCATGCAGTGGGTGGCCATGGAAGCTGGCTGACTGAGACATCTGGGACCTATGGAGTGGATCACCTTGTATAGACTGAGCCTGGTGCACCAAAGGGTGGGGGTGTGAGAGGTGGGAGACCCCTGCATCATGCCCCTTTGACGTGGTGGTAGGGTAGCCGAGGGCGCTCCTCAGGTACCAGTCTCTGAGACCCTCCAGTGCCAAGGCTTTATGCAGACTCCTTGTCGAGTCCTCAGGGGTGGGGAGAGAGAACTGGGGAGGCCTGCGATTGAATGACGGGCCGGACAGCTCAGTCTGGAAGGGGTGCAGGTTGGGAATGGAGGAGGTAGTGGAGCTTGGGGCAGGGTGGGGAGACTCATAGGCAGAGAGCAGGATGGCGTCCTGCTGCAGGGGGATGAAGGGTCCGCAGGACTTGGTCCGGGTGACTTTGACTCTGCGAGGCTCAGCCTGGGAGCTACGGATCACCATGGGACTGTAGGGAGGGGCAGCGCTGGGAAGATGCACCTGGGAGTGGGAGAAGCCGTTGGCGTGAGGAGGCACTGCAGCAGTGGACGATCGAGGAGAGGAAATGTCCTGCCAGATTCTACCTGTTGATTGGTACAGCTGGTGTTGCACTTGCATCCTCTGTTGCTTCCCCCAGATGTAATCCATTAGGAGCTCATTGTAACCCCCTCCTCCTGCTGCTTCTCCTCTCCCACCCATGGACAGCCGCAGGTTGCCCTGCTCCTGTCTCTCAGGACTGCCCAGGTGGATGTGCCTCAGCTTGCCGTCAGTGAGGGCCTCAGAGCTTTTGTAGGGCCCTCCTCTGGGGGGCATCCCGTTTCTGGGGGCTGAGTCCTCGGGGAGACTGGAGCGGTCAAGCAGGGCCTCAGAACTGTTGCTCCGCCGGGCACGGGAGCTGTAAGGGCAGCCTCTGCGCTCCGAGGAGGAACCTTCCTGGGCCAGGGGCTCCATATGTGGTACATCCAGGCTGCCAGACCACTGCTTTAGTGAAATCCCACCAGAGCCATCCAATCTGAAGGAGCGATAGAGAGCAATGAGCATTTGATGAGCTTATTATGATAGGTTATTGTCATAATGTAAACACACTATCTTTACATTTCATTTTCAATTGATTGAATTTGTGATATCAAACCTAATACATAAAGACATTAAAAAAAATAACATGATATAAGTCAATATGACACTAAGCATTTGACTTCTCACAAAATAAATAATCTTGCCTTGATAATAAAATGTTGATATAACGTTTTCCATCACTGGCATGTTCTGTAGCCTAATTACCTGCTGCACTCATCGGTCATTCGGTCAGCCTCTCTGTCATCATAGTGGGTGGGTAGCAGTGGATGTGCTGCATTAAGCAGAAGCACTGGACCAGAGGAGGAATATTACCTGACATGAACACTGATTGGGGCGGTTCGGGCGAGGAGGGGGGTAGCAGGAACACTTCTGCCTTCAACATTAGATGCACTCCTTGGTAGAGAATGACTAGGGCTAGGGAAAAACATCAGAACATAGCATTAGACACAAGAAGAAGGAGTACGTTACACGTACACACACACACACTGACATTACCTGATAGAGCTGGTCACAGAGTTACGGCGTGTTCTCATTTCATAGTATATCTCCACTGGGGACAGTTTCCTACAGACCTGGTGTTCTGGACTGCCCAGACGGGGCTGGGACATGGAGCGGTGGTCTTCTGCCACACTGGGAGAGGACTCCTCTGAGGCAGGGAGAAGATGGGGTTTGGTCTTAACTTGAGTCACTCTAACAGGTTATTCTCTTTCATGAACATACTCAGGCAGCAGCCGTGTAATTCAGAATTTAAGGAGGAGAAATGTGATTCTTCGTCCCTCTCATTTTCACGATCGGGACTGAAATCTGATCTGTCATCCAGTAATTGAATTATAAACTGTGAATGTGAACAGTACCAATCATACAATCTCTCTTTTCTGTAGCCTCACAGAATAATGTAATGATACTAACTCCGCCTAGACATTTTGAGAATATTTTGCAAGACTGTTGTATTTGTGGAACAGACAAAGATCAATGATTTTACAGACCAGCTTTTACAGATTCAGTTGTTATTATTGTATTTGCAGGTCTGGCTGACTCACCATTGTCATGGGATGTTGAATCTGACATGGAGCTAGTACTCTCCGACATCACCGTGTCCTCTGGAAGATAAACAAACACAATCTGTCATCACAGGCAACAACAACCTCAGTAATAAATAATAAATAAAGATGTTTTATTGTCACATGCACTGGATAGGTGCAGTGAAATGTGTTTTTTACACAGTACAACATAGGCAGGAAGTGGAGACCAAATACACAGGCCATCACAGCATCGGAGAGGAAACTGCCTCATATCAAAGTGAAATTATATGTGTGGTGAGAGGTTGTTCAGCCTTTTCTCTATGGATATCATGGAAACATTGTGCAAGATCTTTATGTATAGCTGTTAATACGTCTTTGAACTCTTGCTGTACGCAGCACTACCTTACCTGTGTGGCATCCCCGGTGAACGGTCCTCCTGCTGTTGGGGACATTCCTGTCTGACTCTGAGTGTCTGTACAGAGCACCACTGAAGAGTGTTTTCATCTGCCTTCGCTGACCTGTCTCATCCTGCACAAAGCAATAACTTAGTCAGTGATGTGATGATAACCAGTATTAACAGACATACAGGTCCTCTGTGACCAATGTCATAGTATCTGAATGTTCTCTGACCTCTCCCTTGGTGTTATGTGCCAGGCCAGCCCTGCGCTGTACAACGGGAGCTCTCTCTCCTGTCTCCAGGGGAAAAGCATGTGGGACCATCCCGGTCAGCTCCTGCAGACAACATTCATGCAACAGAATTAGCATAGTTTGATTAAAAAGCTACCATTTGTAAAAAGCAATCATTTAGCAGACACTCTTATCCAGAGCGACTTACAGTAGTGAGTGCATACATTTTCATCCTTTTTTACCACTGTTTTCATATGTCCACTGCCAAGTCAAATTTCATAATGTCTGTTATAAAATATGGTTATATAATAGAGCAATAGGAACAAATGTAATAAACATTTATATCATACACTGTTACAGTCTCCAGCCTGTGTATCTTAAAATTAGCCTGAACTAATGCTACTGTGATAATATGAAGATGCCTGGTACAGGTGCCTGGTACAGTCCACTCTAAATTCCAAGCATCTGCCTCTAACCCTAGGAAGCTCTTTGCCACCTTCTCCTCCCTGCTGAATCCTCCTCCCCCCTCCCTCTCTGTGGATGACTTCGTCAACCATTTTGAAAAGAAGGTTGACGACATCCGATCCTCGTTTGTTAAGTCAAATGACACTGCTGTTCCTGCTCACACTGCCCTACCCTATGCTTTGACTTCTTTCTCCCCTCTCTCTCCAGATGAAATCTTGCGACTTGTGACGGCCGGCCGCCCAACAACCTGCCCGCTTGACCCTATCCCCTCCTCTCTTCTCCAGACCATCTCCGGTGAACTTCTCCCTTACCTCACCTCACTCATCAACTCATCCTTGACCGCTGGCTATGTCCCTTCCGTCTTCAAGAGAGCGAGAGTTGCACCCCTTCTCAAAAAACCAACACTCGATCCCTCTGATGTCAACAACTACAGACCAGTATCCCTTCTTTCTTTTCTCTCCAAAACTCTTGAGCGTGCCGTCTTTAGCCAACTCTCTTGCTATCTCTCTCAGAATTACCTTCTTGATCCAAACCAGTCAGGTTTCAAGACTGGTCATTCAACTGAGACTGCTCTTCTCTGTGTCACGGAGGCTCTCCGCACTGCTAAAGCTAACTCTCTCTCCTCTGCTCTTGTCCTTCTAGACCTGTCTGCTGCCTTTGATACTGTGAACCATCAGATCCTGCTCTCCACCCTCTCCGAGTTGGGCATCTCCGGCGCGGCTCACTCTTGGATTGCGTCCTACCTGACCGGTCACTCCTACCAAGTGGCGTGGCGAGAATCTGTCTCCGCACCACGTGCTCTCACCACTGGTGTCCCCCAGGGCTCAGTTCTAGGCCCTCTCCTATTCTCGCTATACACCAAGTCACTTGGCTCTGTCATATCCTCACATGGCCTCTCCTATCATTGCTACGCAGACGACACACAACTAATCTTCTCCTTTCCCCCTTCTGATAACCATGTGGCGAATCGCATCTCTGCATGTCTGGCAGACATATCAGTGTGGATGACGGATCACCACCTCAAGCTGAACCTCGGCAAGACGGAGCTGCTCTTCCTCCCGGGGAAGGACTGCCCGTTCCATGATCTCGCTATCACGGTTGACAACTCCGTTGTGTCCTCCTCCCAGAGTGCGAAGAGCCTTGGCGTGACCCTGGACAACACCCTGTCGTTCTCCGCTAACATCAAGGCGGTGACCTGATCCTGTAGGTTCATGCTCTACAACATTCGGAGAGTACGACCCTGCCTTACACAGGAAGCGGCACAGCTCCTAATCCAGGCACTTGTCATCTCCCGTCTGGATTACTGCAACTCGCTGTTGGCTGGGCTCCCTGCCTGTGCCATTTAACCCCTACAACTCATCCAGAATGCTGCAGCCCGTCTGGTGTTCAACCTTCTTAAGTTCTCTCACGTCACCCCGCTCCTCCGCACACTCCACTGGCTTCCAGTTGAAGCTCGCATCTGCTACAAGACCATGGTGCTTGCCTACGGAGCTGTGAGGAGAACGGCACCTCCGTACCTTCAGGCTCTGATCAGTCCCTACACCCAAACGAGGGCATTGCGTTCATCCACCTCTGGCCTGCTGGCCCCCCTACCTCTGCGGAAGCACAGTTCCCGCTCAGCCCAGTCAAAACTGTTCGCTGCTCTGGCACCCCAATGGTGGAACAAGCTCCCTCACGACGCCAGGACAGTGGAGTCACTCACCACCTTCCGGAGACACTTGAAACCCCACCTCTTTAAGGAATACCTGGGATAGGATGAAGTAATCCTTCTACCCCCCCCTTACCCCACCCAAAAAAAAAAAAAAACATTTTGTAAAGTGGTTATCCCACTGGCTATAAGGTAAATGCACCAATTTGTAAGTCACTCTGGATAAGAGCGTCTGCTAAATGACGTACATGTAAATGTAAATTAAACTATGTTGGTCAAGAATAGTATCATTTGAATGGTAGTGCATCAAATCACCAAATCTAATGCACTAAACAGTATATAGAGAGCATTTCCATGCATGAATAATCTTAGCCTAGAGAGAAGCTGAGACACATCTGTGTTGAATTCTAAACCAAAATCAGGGGGAATGTGTGAAACAGCTGTGAGTGAAAAGCTGGATCTGGTGCCTGGTACAGTATATCTGTCTCTGTCTCAGGAGAAATCAGGCTAATATTCATACACTTTCGCTACATATTCTTAACTGACGCTGCTCTGCAAGGGGAAACTTTAAAAGGTGACTGCACTTCCTGATTTTACCTCGTTTTAGATTTGGTTTATTAGAAAATGATAGTGGCCATGACTGAATTAGAACGCGAGTTGGTTTAGGGGTGTGGTTTGATGTGGGTGTCTCTTGTGTGTGTTCACAAGAGTTAGCCAAATGATTTAGCCAATTAGCTTTAGTTGGCTGGTGTGCGACTGTGGCAAAGTTGGTTTGACTTTGGATAGCCTATCTCCGGGGCTAATTAGGGTCTGTCAATAAATTACACATTGTAAATGAGACAATATTTTGTTGCACACCTTTTAGTTCTCATAAATGCTTTCAATATTTGTATATGAATTTCTACAATTAATAGTTGGTTTGAGGTTTTTAAGTCATTGAAATTTGGAGCTATTGGAATTTTGCAGATGGTCCCTAACTAGTCCTATAGGGATTTCCAAAGTCAACCCATATTTACCACAGCATTACAATTGGGTCAAGTACAGCTGCACTCCGAAATGCTGATTACTTGTGTGCTGCCATGTGGACATTGTGATGCAATTACGACCACAAGTCTCACAAAACTCTGTTTTGGATGAGACTGACTTTATGACCAAAATTATCCTATTTACACTTTGTAGTAAATTATTACAGTAGAATAAATGTTTCTGACTCATATCCATGCCACTTAGGCTGTTTTCTAAACGAGAAGTTGGTTTTTAGGGGCAGTTGCTCTTTAAACTTTGCTTTGTAATGTCAAGTTGCAAAATATTGTTCTTTCATCTGTGCAGCCAAACTCATTGAGCCTGATTTATTATTTCAGGTGGTTGAGGTTTACAGCGGTTTAGAGCTGCTCTGTATTGAGTCAGATACAGAAAACAAACCTAACGTTGGTTTTTGCTTTCCAATAATCTCATAAAGCACGCATCTCTATAGCATGGCTTGGGTGTATGGAGCCATTCTCTCTAAAATGCCTTGAGCCCTACAATAGTTAAAAGGTAGGAGAGAGGAACTGACCTGAGCCTTAGAATAGTTAAAAGGTAGGAGAGAGGAACTGACCTGAGCCTTAGAATAGTTAAAAGGTAGGAGAGAGGAACTGACCTGAGCCTTAGAATGGTTAAAAGGTAGGAGAGTGGAACTGACCTGAGCCCTACAATAGGTAAGAGATAGGAGAGAGGAACTGACCTGAGCACTACAATAGGTAAGAGATAGGAGAGAGGAACTGACCTGAGCCCTACAATAGTTAAAAGGTAGGAGAGAGGAACTGACCTGAGCCCTACAATAGTTAAAAGGTAGGAGAGAGGAACTGACCTGAGCCCTACAATAGGTAAGAGGTAGGAGAGAGGAACTGACCTGAGCCCTACAATAGGTAAGAGGTAGGAGAGAGGAACTGACCGCCTCCAGCAGACACACTTGTCTCAGCTCTCCCACTCGGCTGCTGAGGATATCCTCCAGGAGTTGCTTTCTCTCCTGCAGTGCGGAGATGCGCTCAGCTTGCAGCTTGCTGTCCTGATCTATACACCAACAAACACATCAACATATTCAGTTAAGACAACAAGTATACAATTACTATGTAACAGCAATGGTGTTACTAAGTACTTAATATCAGAAACCCAGAACTAAAATATTGCGTACTTGTGCCAGATGCTCAATTAAGTTCTGGGGGCAGATGTGTTCAAATCAAGCTTTATTTATACAGCACATTTCAACCCCCCCCCCAAAACAACAACAACAACAATGAAAATAAAAACAGAAATAATTACTGAACAACAAACATAAGAGGATAGAAAAACAAAATAATAACAATAAAAACTGAAATACTAAAAAAGCAAAGCCAAAAAGGTGTTTTAAGATCTCTTTTAAATATGTCCACAGTTTCAGCCCCCCTCAGGTTCTCTGGCAGGCTTTTCCGGATGCTGGGTATATAGTAACTAAAAGCTGCCTCTCCATGCCTCTTGGTCCTAGGCTTTGGGATAGTTAAAAGGCCAGTGCCAGAGGACCTGAGGGACCTACTGGGTACATAACTCAAAAACATGTCTGATAGTTAGAAAATATACTACAACGAGGAGCGGAAGCAGGGTGGTAGCTCCACCCCCCTTTCTCTGCAAGTTTCGGGCAAGTCTATGGGCCAAATGTCCTATCCTCTTCCGAAATTCGAAAGATGCAAACACCTGCGAAATCGGGAATTGTCCAAATTATCAGTGACGAAAAAATCTGTACAACGGAACAAATTTCCTTGTTAGTCGTCACATCCCACAGTCTGTTTGTTGACAGACGCTATGATACCATCCTATCTTACATGCGTCTGTTCATGCGAGATTACTAAATACCCCAAAATCTCTTTGTGGAGGTGTAAAACTCACCTGGAGCCCCCACACCCATGGATGTGATGATGCGCCCTTTGACCTCCATGTGGTCTGATTCGTGAGGTCTTGCTTCTCAAACCTCAGCCAATCAAAACCTCACCTACAGAGAGAGCACTGTCGTTACCTAACAAATAACTTGGCACAGAGCACAGGTTGGCTTACATACATTAAAATACCTTGCAATTTCAAGCATATGTTCTCCACTTGTTTGGTTAGCCATCTATTTTTGTTAAGCCAGTAAGAAATGTGCATCTTACACATCCGTCCCAACAGTAAAGTGATCAGGTGTCTAATGTTAAATCCTGTAACGGAAAGAGACAGAGCATTTACATTTTCAGTAATGTGACTAAACACGAATAGGCCTACAGTTAATACAGAATGTGACAGACTATCAGACCTAGCCTGTCTATGTCAATCATATGTGCATTATAGAAAAAGTATGCTTGATGCAATTTGGATGGCTTCACGTTAACAGGTTCATTCAAAGGATTGCTTAAGCACGGCTGTGCTGCAGTCGTAGGGACGAGGTGGAGCCGATCTCCCTGTCTGCCTGCCTGTCTATCTATACTGAACAAAAATATAAATTCAACATGCAACAATTTCAAAGATTGTACTGAGATACAGTTCATATAAGAAAATCAGTCAATTGAAATAAATAAATTAGGCCCTAATCTATGGATTTCACATGACTGGGAATACAGATATGCATCTGTTGGTCACAGATACAGTGAGGGAAAAAAGTATTTGATCCCCTGCTGATTTTGTACGTTTGCCCACTGACAAAGAAATGATCAGTCTATAATTTTAATGGTAGGTTTATTTGAACAGTGAGAGACAGAATAACAACAAAGAAATCCAGAAAAACGCATGTCAAATATGTTATAAATTGATTTGCATTTTAATGAGGGAAATAAGTATTTGACCCCCTTTCAATCAGAAAGATTTCTGGCTCCCAGGTGTCTTTTATACAGGTAACGAGCTGAGATTAGGAGCACACTCTTAAAGGGAGTGCTCCTAATCTCAGTTTGTTACCTGTATAAAAGACACCTGTCCACAGAAGCAATCAATCAATCAGATTCCAAACTCTCCACCATGGCCAAGACCAAAGAGCTCTCCAAGGATGTCAGGGACAAGATTGTAGACCTACACAAGGCTGGAATGGCTACAGGACCATCGCCAAGCAGCTTGGTGAGAAGGTGACAACAGTAGGTGCGATTATTCGCAAATGGAAGAAACACAAAATAACTGTCAATCTCCCTCGGCCTGGGGCTCCATGCAAGATCTCACCTCGTGGAGTTGCAATGATCATGAGAACGGTGAGGAATCAGCCCAGAACTACACGGGAGGATCTTGTCAATGATCTCAAGGCAGCTGGGACCAAAGTCACGAAGAAAAAAATTGGTAACACACTACGCCGTGAAGGACTGAAATCCTGCAGCGCCCACAAGGTCCCCCTGCTCAAGAAAGCAAATATACATGCCCGTCTGAAGTTTGCCAATGAACATCTGAATGATTCAGAGGAGAACTGGGTGAAAGTGTTGTGGTCAGATGAGACCAAAATGGAGCTCTTTGCCATCAGCTAAAATCGCTGTGTTTGGAGGAGGAGGAATGCTGCCTATGACCCCAAGAACACCATCCCCACCGTTAAACATGGAGGTGGAAACATTATGCTTTGGGGGTGTTTTTCTGCTAAGGGGACAGGACAACTTCACCACATCAAAGGGTCGATGGACGGCGCCATGTACCGTCAAATCATGGGTGAGAACCTCCTTCCCTCAGCCAGGGCATTGAAAATGGGTCGTGGATGGGTATTCCAGCATGACAATGACCCAAAACACACGGCCAAGGCAACAAAGGAGTGGCTCAAGAAGAGGCACATTAAGGTCCTGGAGTGGCCTAGCCAGTCTCTAGACCTTATTCCCATAGAATATATGCGGAGGGAGCTGAAGGTTCGAGTTGCCAAACATCAGCCTCGAAACCTTAATGACTTGGAGAAGATCTGCAAAGAGGAGTGGGACAAAATCCCTCCTGAGATGTGCGCAAACCTGGTGGCCAACTACAAGAAACGTCTGACCTCTGTGATTGCCAACAAGGGTTTTGCCACCAAGTACTAAGTCATGTTTTGCAGAGGGGTCAAATACTTATTTCCCTCATTAAAATACAAATCAATTTATAACATTTTTGACATGCGTTTTTCTGGATTTTTTTGTTGTTGTTTTTTTGTTGTTACCTAACATTAAAATTATAGACTGATCATTTCTTTTTCAGTGGACAAACGTACAAAATCAGCAGGGGATCAAATACTTTTTTCCCTCACTGTACCTTAAAACAAAAAGTAGGGGCGTGGATCAGAAAACCAGTCAGTATCTGGTGTGACCACCATTTGCCTCATGCAGCGCGATACATCTCCTTCGCATACAGTTGATCACTGTTGATTGCTGCCTGTGGAATGTTGTCCCACTCCTCTTCAATGGCTGTACAAAGTTGCTGGATATTGGGGGGAACTGGAACACGCTGTCGTACACGTCGATCCAGAGCATCCCAAACATGGGTGATATTGTCAGGTCAAGACCCTGGTGAGGACGATGAGCACGCAGATGAGCTTCCCTGAGACGGATTCTGACAGTTTGTGCAAAAATTTTTTGGTTGTGCAAGCCCACACTTTTATCAGCTGTCCGGGTGGCTGTTCTCAGACGATCCAGCAGGTGAAGAAATCAGAGGTGGTGGTCCTGGGCTGGCTTGAGGTCTGCGGCTGTGAGGCCGGTTGGACATACTGCCAAATTCTCTGAAACGACGTTAGAGGTGGCTTATGGTAGAGAAATTAACATTAATTTATCTAGCAACAGCTCTGGTGGACATTCCTGCAGTCAGCATGCCAATTGCACACTCCCTCAAAACTTGAGACATCTGTGGCATTGTGTTGTGTGACAAAACTGCACATTTTAGAGGGGCCTTTCATTGCCCCCAGCACAAGGTGCACCTGTGTAATGATCATGCTGTTTAATCAGCTTCTTGATATGCCACACCTGTCAGGTGGATGTATTGTCTTGGCAAAGGAGAAATGCTCACTAACAGGGATGTAAACAAATTTGTGCACAACATTTGAGAGAAATAAGCTTTTTGTGAATATGGACATTTTCTGGGATCTTTTATTTCAGTTCATGAAACATGGGGCCAACATTTTACATGTTGCGTTTATATTTTTGTTCAGTGTAGGTAAAATGTATCTCTTAGAGCTGACAATAATGTCTTAGAAGAGGAGTGAGAGCGAAACAGCATAAATAATGTATGGAGAAGAACAGATGGAGAGAAACCTAAACCATGTGTGTATTTAATGTCTCAAATGTCAAAGGTAACCAACACACAAAAAAAGAATGAACCAAAAGTAACAGCAATGACCTTGCCCTGAAAGTAAGACTAAACATCCTTTGTTTATGCACAGTTGCACAAATTCACTGAAGACAGCGGGCACCCAACAGTTTATTTCAATTGACAGCGTTTTCCACACAGTGGCTCCCAAACTTGTTTGTGTTGTGAGCCGAGCCTTTGGGATTTTCTTGTAACTCACCAAATAAACAAAAACAATATTTTTTGTCAGGAACATGGCCCACAAGTGGGTCCTGATTAATCATTTTGGAAAAACAGATTAACAGGACGACATGGTTCCAGTAATGCCTGGTGAAAACCAAACTCTGCATTCAACAGTAAGAACATCATACCAAAGGTCAAGCATGGTGGTGGTGGTGTGATGGTTTGGGGATGCTTTGCTGCCTCAGGACCTGGACGACTTGCCTTAATAGAAGGAACCATGAATTCTGCTCTGTATCAGAGAATTCTACAGAAGAATGTCAGACCATCCGTCTGTGAGCTGAAGCTGAAGCGCAGCTGGGTCATGCAGCAAGACAATGATCCAAAACACACAATCAAGTCTACATGAAAATGGCTAAAAAGCAACAAATTGGAAGTTTTGGAATGGCCTAGTCAAAGTCCAGACCTAATCCCAATTGAGATGTTGTGGCAGGACTTGAAACAAGCAGTTCATGCTTGAAAACCCACACGTCACTGAGTTAAAGCAGTTCTGCATGGAAGAGTGGGCCAAAATTCCTCCACAGCGACGTGAGAGACTGATCAACAACTACAGGAAGTTTTTGGTTGGAGTCATTGCAGCTAAAGGTGGCACAACCAGTTATTGAGTGTAAGGGGGCAATTACTTTTTCACACAGGGGAATTAGGTGTTGCATAACTTTGTTTATGAAATAAATGAAATAAATATGTAATTGTTGTGTTATTTGTTCACTTATGTTCCCTTTATCTAATATTAGGTTTTGGTTGAAGATCTGATAACATTCAGTATCACAAATATGCAAAAGTAGAGAAAATTAGAAAGGGGGCAAATAGTTTTTCATAGCACTGTATAGTGTATATCTAACATCTCAACAAGAACCTTTAAAGCCTGCCAGCATTGGCCAAAGCAGGAGGTTGCTCATCTCAGTCTAAAGAAATCAGAGGTAGCCTATCATTCTACTTTGTGGTATTATCCTGAATTGCATGCAAGCTTTGTTCCAAATCAGCCCTTATTCCCTTACGTTACAAAGAGAGCAAACAGTAGTGATACTATTCAGTGCCAAAGCATCGCTCACTCAGACTCCAGAATCTCAGTCATAAACAACAGGCAGCTCCTTGCAGTCTACTAAATAATAAAATGCTTCTTTCCTAAACAAAACACCATCAACAACACAGAATGCCTCTAGGGCTAAGACTAAGGTTTGATCATTTTAAAGATCTGTACAGATAACGGCACCATATTATCATCGTTAAAAAAGTAACACTTATCTACCACCTCAGTCATACAATACAGGAGCTCCATGCTTCAAATACACTACATGACCAAAAGTATGTGAACACTTGCTCGTCAAACATCTCATTCCAAAATCATGGGCATTAAAATGGAGTTGGTCCCCCCTTTGCTGCTATAACAGCCTCCACTCTGCTGGGAAGGCTTTCCACTAGATGTTGGAACATTGCTGCGGGGACTTGCTTCCATTCAGCTACAACAGCATTAGTGAGGTCAGGCACTGATGTTGGGCGATTAGACCTGGCTCGCAGTCGCCGTTCCAATTTCTCCCAAAGGTGTTCGATGGGGTTGAGGTCAGGGTTCTGTGCAGGCCAGCCAAGTTCTTCCACAACGATCTCGACAAACCATTTATGTATGGCCCTAGCTTTGTGCACGGGGGCATTGTCATGCTGAAACAGGAAAGGGCCTTCCCCAAACTGTTGCCACAAAGTTGGAAGCACAGAATCGTCTAGAATATCATTGTATGCTGTAGCGTTAAGATTTCCCTTCACTGGAACTAAGTGGCCTAGCCCGAACCATGAAAAACAGCCCCAGACCACTATTCCTCCTCCACCAAACTTTACAGTTGGCACTACGCATTGGGGCAGGTACCATTTTCCTGGCATCCATCAAACACAGATTTGTCCGTCGGACTGCCAGATGGTTATTCATCACTCCAGAGAACGCGTTTCTACTGCTCCAGAGTCCAATGGCGGCGAGCTTTACACCACTTCAGCCGACGCTTGGCATTGCGCATGGTGATCTTAGGCTTGTGTGCGGCTGCTCGGCCATGGAAACCCATTTCATGACGCTCCCAACGAACAGTTCTTGTGCTGACGTTGCTTCCAGAGGCAGTTTGGAACTCGGTAGTGAGTGTTGCAACCAAGGACAGACGATTTTTACGGGCTAGGCGCTTCAGCACTCGGCAGACCCGTTCTGTGAGCTTGTGTGGCCTACCACTTCGCGGCTGAGCCGTTGTTTCTCCTAGACGTTTCCACTTCACAATAACAACACTTATAGTTGACCGGGGCAGTTCTTGCAGGGCAGAAATGTTACTTGTTGGAAAGGTGGCATCCTATGACGGTGCCACGTTGAAAGTCACTGAGCTCTTCAGTAAGGCCATTCTACTGCCAATGTTTGTCTATGGAGACTGCATGGCTGTGTGCTCAATTTTATACACCTGTCAGCAATGGGTGTGGCTGAAATAGCCGAATCCACTCATTTGAAGGGGTGTCCACATACTTTTGTATATATAGTTTACCTCACACATTTCACATGGGTTCCAGTCCTGGAATTGAGACCGTTCTGTTTGCTCATACTAGTGTGAAATTCCCCCTGTGTGACCTCCTATTGACAGACACAGAGGAGCCTCTTAAACAAACAACTGTCACAGTAACGATTCACTGTGTATTGACACTGATAGTCTGACCCAGCACATCACATTAATCCACTCCATTCCTATTCAATAATGATCAAATTCTTCATTTAACTTAATCTGCACTGAAGAGGACATTGTTCGCTGCTCTGGCACCCCAATGGTGGAACAAGCTCCCTCACGACGCCAGGACAGCGGAGTCACTCACCACCTTCCGGAGACATTTGAAACCCCACCTCTTTAAGGAATACCTGGGATAGGATAAAGTAATCCTTCTACCCCCCCAAAAAATTTTAAAAAATATATATAAATAAATAAATATTTTTGGAAAGTGGTTATCCCACTGGCTATAGCGTGAATGCACCAATTTGTAAGTCGCTCTGGATAAGAGCGTCTGCTAAATGACGTAAATGTAAATGTAATTGTTATTGACCAGAGGGAGGTGGTTGACCAACATTTGACCAAAAGTCTTAACAATGTGCCATTCAACAGTCTAAAAACATGGGATAAGGAGCAAGACTGAGAGATTGAGAGGAAAAATGGAGAGACAGACAGGAACAGTTGGGTTAACCAACAGGAACAGTTGGGTGTCCTCTTGGAGGGAAGTGCTGAGTTGATGCCTGGAGCCATAAGGTAGGCACGGCATCTAGGAATGTTTTCCTTAACACAAACCAATCAATACACAAAGCACAGCAAGGCAGTGTGAGTAGCTAGATCTCAACATTCCACAATCAGTTTAGAAAGTTTATAAGTAATCAAGGGAAATATGGCATGAGAGGGGTGAAGACAGGGGGGTGGCTGGTAAAATACAACAGGACTCCTATGGTGTGAGTCAGAGGTAACTACTGACACATCAGGAGGGCAGATGTGTTCAGAGACACAGGTACAATAACTCAGCACTAAAATCACATTCCTGAGTGAATCCTATGGGAAAGAAAGGAGTTTTAAAGGAAAATCAACACTCAGTAAGACCAAATGAGATGAGAGACAGTGAGATGATCATAGAAACATCAGGGAGTAACTAGATGAGATGGACACCTGTGAGTTTTAACAATACGATAAGGCTATTGGAAGGGTTGGGGAGTAACCGATTACATGTCATCTGATAAATAAATAAAAAACTGTAATTAGTCATGTTACAAGCAAAAAATATAGTAATGAGATTACAGATACTTCTTGGATTACTTTTAAATTCAGAAAGGATGTTTGCGAAAAAAATACATGATACCTTTCTATTTTATCAATGACATTCAATTCAGCATTGAAAAAATATTAAAGTTTAAAGATATTCTCTGGTACTTTTGTATACTTTTTAGACAGCAGTTCTTAAAGTAGCATCCACGAGCCAAAAGTGGTCCCCGAAATTGTGTACCACATCACAAATGTGCAGATATGTGCACCACGTCGTTGCGCTCTCTCGTGCTCTATTGGGTGTGCATCTTGCTAGCTGTCACTCAAATGGCGAGAGGCTGAAGCTCATATTGCTAGGAGGCTGGCCCACTTGGGGGGAAATGTTGGGGAAAACCCTGGCTATAGGCTACGGGAAGGTAGCAAAATATAGGACAAAACAAAGGGAAACCCCGCTAGCACATGCTAGGAGTTAGACAATGGTTATCGTGATAAAGATGAGCTGTGGAGGGAAACATGCTGATTAAAACATGAACTGTGCTGTGAGTGCAGGCAGGCAGGCAGCCCCTGTGCAGCATGCGTCACACGCATACAAATGCAAACCAGCCAGGAGTTTAATATTCAAGTCCAGGGGACACATGGTCAAGGCTGCAGGGCAGGCCTCTCTCTCTCTCTACTACCATGTCCACTCTCACAAACCCACGTATCCTTACAAACTTAGCTTATTATATGATAATATTCACAAGCTGTATAGCCCCACCACCGCAGGGCAGGCAAAAACCCATCACAGCTCAGTTAACAAAGTGTCTGTCCAAATACATATTCATTTGCATATTTTAGTGCATACTACTTTAAATGCTGTGATGTAGGCCACTACTGTATGTCCTTGCCAAAGGGAAATCCTTTGTTATTTATAGCAACCCGATGTCTTGATACCATTATGATGTTGATGCTACTAGAATACACCCAAAGAAGAGCAGCTGAAATGTGACCTCGGCTCCAGTGGAGACAGACAGGTGAGGATCCAGTGACACACTCACTCCTGGTAGTGGCTACAACCATTGTTTACACAGCTGCTGGCTGCTTCTGTCATGAACTGTCAAATTACATTTTAGTCATTTAGCAAACGCTCTTATCCAGAGCGAATTACAGTTAGTGAGTGCATACATTTTTTCATACTGCCCCCCCGTGGGAGTCGAACCCACAACCCTGGCGTTGCAAGCGCCATGCTCTACCAACTGAGCTACAGGGGACTAAACCAGGTTTTCCTCTAGGATTTTGCCTGTGCTTAGCTCCATTCCATTTATTTCAAATGACACACAAACTCACTTCAACAGATATGCTACATATACACTAATAATAAGTAACCTATTTTTTTCATTAAGAACATTCCCTGACCAGCATCATCTTTTTAGAAGAGCTCTCTCTCATAAGTAAGCATAGCTGATAACAGATATCTTTAATATACCTGCTCTCTTCTGTAGCTGTGCCATATTTTCTCTGTGTTCGTTCGTGTTACTTTCTTCACCTGACTTAATTCTGATAATTCCAAATAAAAGTATTCCCTGAGGACAGATAGGGAGACTAAACCATTACCTTAACATAAGGGGTGGGGGATAGAAAGTTAACAAGACAACTGAGGAAATGTCCACAACTGGGAAGGAACTTCAATTGAAAATACAGAGTTTTAAATATATATCTTAGCATATGCATTTTGGCCGAAAATACATTTTCCGTTTAGTTAATTTTATAGTCATTTTCATTTGCTTACCCTCTAAAAGTCCCAGTTGGTTTTGCCTGAGTTAGGGGCAGGTAAGAGAAAGTAGGCATCTGCTTGTTCTGGCTCTAGCTGTTCTCCCTCTATCACTACAATATCATTGTTTCCTAATCTAAAGAATGAAGATCACAAAGACATGAAGTCAAAAAGAGCTAACTGGTGCACTAAAAGTCAATGTTTTTAGTAGGCAGAAGGAGGGAAGCCATTTATTTGGGGGGCGAGTGAGGCTTGGATTTTTTTTTAACTCAAGTAAATACAGTCCTCAGGATTTATTACAGTCTGTCTGCCTCTCATTCAACAAGCTGCATCTGAACAGCCAGCCACCAGCTGGACCCTGTGGAGGGCTTATGGGGGGTTGGAGGGCTTATGGAGGGTCAGGTGACCTTCCAATATGATCTCTTCTCACTCTCTGTACCTCCCTGAACTACTGATCATAACATGCTTCTCAGCACAGCCCAGAGCAGTTTAGCACATGGGGGCTAATCCTATGGCCAGCCCAGTATTCCCATTTTGAAACCCTTCCCTCTGTCCTTGATGGCTCACTCCCCTATGCCGATCTGAAACAACGGTATAGGAGAAAGCAATCCAGTGATTCCTCCCACTACTAGATATCTGGTAGGTTCAAGATAGAAGAGAATGGAACAAAGAATGGAATGTGTCCCAGGAGATAATTAATATACTGTTTTCCCATGATCCGTAACACCTGAAGGGTCTCTGTATCTATTCCAAATCAAATCATATGTTATTTGTCACATGCACCAAATACATTGGGTATAGACTTTACCGTGAAATGCTTGCTTACGAGCCCTTCCCAACAATGCAGAGTTAAACAATTATAATACAAAGAAATCCTTGCAGTGAAAAATGTTGTCCTAGAAATCCCCAGCCCTTTATATTGGTTCAAAAATCTTGACATATCACAATGTGTATGATACAATGTATACCACTTTCTGCACTTTCACCTATCCAGCTGAGTCTGGGTCAGTTTGGGTGTGACCCAAGGAGATCCTTGTTTAGATCCTTATGTACGGCAGCTTATAGGTACTTTCATGGAACATCAAGCCAGCTGCTCGAATCCTGTCAGTTGGACATAAATGGCATGGACATGGTGTCTCGTTGGCATAACAGACAACTATCATGTTTGTTTCCACCTGTGTCTGCAAACTCCCTTTCCACGCCGTGAAGTGGAATTGACAGTACACAAGGTCAGGTTGTAGAAAAGTAGAATAATCATTATACCGAAATTCATATGAAACAATGACATGAAGGCCAAACCAACCTGTAACTCATAAATCAAATGAATGACTGGCTGTAGTTAACTTGGGCTACAAGAAAACAGTGTGCACAAATGTTACCCCTGGTCCTCTGTAGCTCAGCTGGTAGAGCACGGCGCTTGTAACGCCAGGGTAGTGGGTTTGATCCCCGGGACCACCCATACACAAAAAATGTCTGCATGACTGTAAGTCGCTTTGGATAAAAGTGTCTGCTAAATGGCATTTTATTATTATATTATTACAAGCACTCAAAAAGGTTTACTGTCTGCCACCCACTGATTTCTGGACCATTTTTTACTTTACTTGATGTACTGTAACATCCTCTAATTGTCATGCTCAATTAACTCAAAGACCATGCGAAAAATATCACTTCTAAAGTGATCAGTACCAAAAAATACCACTGCATTGGCAACCATGTAGAAAATCCCTTTATGAGAACAGCAGTGTTTCCCAGACAGATCAAAGCGGCAGCAGCAGTGAATTACCCTGAGGCACTGTCCGGGAGATCCTGGCAGCTCTAGATATCCTTGTTCAAGAATGTGTTCATAATAGTGTTAATACCAGTGCTGGTTAATGAGTGTGGGAACATGCACACCTTACAGACCTTGTCTCTAATAACTCCACTGTTAAAGCTGAAATGATAAACATAAAGTAACATAAGTAACCATTTTAAAAGTTGAGAAAATACATAAATATTTTAATCTGTAGGATAGTTTTAGGACACTAACAGGGACAGATTACAAGATAATTGCTTCGGAGAACAAGCAGTAAAACCTCTAGGTTGTAACTGCATTAACTATTGATGGGCACTGTGTAGTGTATGTATGTTCCATATCATCCTCCTATGCATGTATGCAGCAACAGCTCGAGGAGATGATACATTCCCATATGTCAGGAAATCCTACAAACATAGAATTTTGTAGTATTCAGAATAATATTTTGAAATCTCCTGGCAATTGACTGTGTCCAACATGATATGGGAATTCATCAATGTGTCATGATGAAATGTCAAAATGTAGGGTAAACTACAACCAGAAGTAAGTTAATCACAAACCAAAATAGGCAGATATTTTGATTTTTCATGCGAGACAGGATTAGAACGCAGTGGGAACGCTACAAATAGTCCCATGCAGCTCAGTTGGTAGACCATGGCGCTTGCAATGCCAGGGTTGTGGGTTCGTTTCCCACGGGGGGCCAGTATGAAAATGTATGCACTCACTAACTGTAAGTCGCTCTGGATAAGAGCGTCTGCTAAATGACTAAAATGTAAATACATTACCGTGTCAGTAGTGAGGTTGTCAAATAGTATAATTATTTAAAAAATATATCACTGATTAAAAATTCTTGTAATTCTAACAGCGTGCGACATATGGCCATCTCCCCATTCAATTAAGCCCGGTTTAACAGGCTAAAACAGCAATAGCCTACGCAGATGGACACAAACAGTAGGGTTGATGAAGGCATCATATATCACATTTCTTAATTACGCCAGGACAGACTTTGAATGCACGTTTTTGCTATAAAGTAATTCTACAAAATTATATTGCAGAAGGTTACTTGCCTGAAAAGGAGCCCAGTGATGATGAAGATTTGAATATCAAATTAACGAAGACGTGCCATGAACTCAAGGATTGTGGCTATAATATTTTCTGTGATGTACACGTCCCTATACTGTTACAACGAAGAGTACATAGAGCCTATAGAATCCACATCCCTGAGAATATGACTGACGTGTTCGGTGGTCTCCATGGTGCTGTTCAATGTTGTAAAGCCACGGGAGACTGCCCGATCAAAGACTAAAATGTTACAATGTAGCCTAGCAATGGCCCATCCGCTATAATTTCCCGATATTGTTCTTCTGCGTATCCAATGTGGCTCCATACTCCAATTGAAATTCATCAGCTGCCCTTTTCTCGCGCGTCTACAACCCCCATCCGCCCTAGCGTCGATGCGCATCTCAAACAAACGTGAAATCCGTCTTCACGGGAAAGGTTGTCCTACTTGGATAAGATATATAATGTTTTTAAAAGCAGGCTTCATGTCACATCATATTAGTATAATTGAACTGTCATGTTTTAGAATTAAATAAATACCTGCGTTTTGCAAGACTATATTTCCAATGCCGTGGCGCGCTCATGTCGTCCTACATTACTGTTCGCTCAATTCACAAACCATGGTCACACCTAATATGTAAATTAGTAACGCGCTCTAGCCTTATAAAATAACCAAATAGCCTATAGCCTTGGAGCTATAAGACCTCGAGGTAGTTTTTCTTTCAGTATGGTCATTCCCGGCCTCCTAGTGTACCCTGACATTTAAACATTAATCCTATCCTGAAGATTGTTGTTGTTGTTGAAAAAATGTGTTAGACTTTTATACAATATAAATTATTTTTATGAATCACAGCCATTTGTTTGGCTAAAATACTTCCCATATTTACATCATAAACCACCACTTACTTTTTTTTTTAAAAATAGGCTTTATTAAAATCAGCAGAATTTGCTCATTTTACAAATGCATATTTCTCCATTATAACAAACCTTATAAAGAAACCATATGGAATAACTGTCTAAAGTAGAAAAAAATCAATACACTGACCAGAACATAGACTGTAAAAAGAAGGACCAGAGCCATAGGAATAGAATTCACACACGTCAAACAAGGGGCAATAAGACTCAGGAATGGATTTTTTCAAATCATGATAGAATAATTGCAGTGTTTACTTTTTTTTAATGCATATTTTACTTTCATGTAAAATAAATGTTTTAGAAAACAGCTGTACAGAGAACTAAGTACTACTGCTTCAATTTTAGCACATCTGTATTTTTCAGATGTGTCTATCTGAAGAGACCACATCTTGAACAGAGAGACCTCACTGTAGAGACCTAACAGAATCTCTATGAGCACTGACTATGTAACTCAAATCAAACAAGCCATTCGGCTGTGGTTCTCTTCAGATGATGACTGACAGTGCAATGGGAAGATGACACATAAGGATTATCACGCACTGTCTCACCCTCCAGAAGAGGTTCTGGAAGCCCTGCTCTCAAAACAACATTGGGTTAAATCAGCCAACGGTTGACAGAATGTGATAATCCCATCCATTTAGGTCTTCATGTGGGACATTGGTTTCACATATTGATTAATATGTAAATCAATGATCTAATCGAACAATGTTCATGTGCTTATGGTCAATAACTTGTTTGAAGGTTGCTTACGTTACCAAGATAATAAGTGGTTTATCTACATGAGGAAATGTGGACGCACTGTGACCTTCCACATTGAGCACTAAACAGGAGAAAAATAAACAGGCCACACGGTTCACATTGGGTGTCAGAGAGCAGCTGAAAACTATAATATCTGTATTCTGTACTAGTGCCCCAATCAACCTGAAAAGCTATTGCAAAAAAGCAGGCTTTAAACCCTCATGATTTGTACATTTATTTGTAAGATAGACTTACGAAATGGGCAATAAAAACATCCCGTTTCTAAATTTCTTAACAAATATTGTTACAAAGTCCAGTGGTATGTGTGTAAACCAGTCCTGGTTGTCCATCCCCAGCAAAGACATGAGATGTTCTGTGAGGGCAGAGCTGTGATGCTTTGTACTGTGGCCACTTGTTTGTTTTCTCATGCTAAGTGCTGGTTACCCTGCGGCACCAAATGTTCTTAATAGCTACAGGATAAGGCCTTACACTTAGGACAGTGCTCTGTTTCTTTAAGTACCAGAAAGTCACAGGTCGATGCCCGCTCAATGATGATTGGAGTCTGGCTGAATGGCTGCTCCTTGGCCGGGACCCCCTGGCACACGTTGTACTTCTCCAGATCCAGGAGCAGGTTCACCACCTGGGGCACAGAAGTCAGGCCAGATGGGTGAGCTTCATACAGCGGGTGGGTGAGGAGCAGCTGCTGGCCCTGTACACAGATCTGATAGCAGAAACCCAGGTCAATCTGCACAGTTGTGTCCACCATGTGGGAGAGCTTGGAGCACTGCAGTAGCTGTAGCATCGGGCCCTCCACCATTATGGCAAACCAGAGTGTGGGGAGTGCAGAGCTGCGCAGGGACTCCAGTAGCTTCAGCAGCTCATGGTCCTGGTCAATCCCACTTGTTCCTGCACTGTCAGCCAAACTGAAGATCTGAGTGATCTACAGAAAACATAATAGGGGTAACAAAATACAGTCGGAATCAATTCCACGCCACTCTAACTCCAATTAGAGACTTACGTGCACATGTATTTCCTATAGAATATCTTAACATTTAAAATCCAACCATAATAATTATAATCCTGAACTTCCTGTAGTCTGAAACGAAAACGTCATTATTAGCCTTAAATATTGGTTACAATGTTGTAAAGTGTACCTATGCACCAAAGCGGGAGTGGGCACTTACCATAGGTGTGATCTCCTCTACTTCAGGCTCTCCAGACAGCGTTTCTACATCCTTCTCCACACTTAGCCTTCCTCCGTTCATTCCACTCTGTCCGTCCGGGGCTGCCAAGGACATATTCTCACCTGGGGGTCCACCATATTGCACCGGGGGATCTGCCGGTTTGAACAGTGTGCAATACTGGGCAACAACAAAGAGAAATACACCATTACACCATACTCCGGTCTAAATGTTAAAAGTGAAACACTGAAGAGCACACTAGCCATTGGTCAAACAATTACTAGAGCTTACCTCTCCTGGAGTGTGATTTTACTATACTGTAGTGTAAAACATTGCATGCCTAAGAGAATTTCAATAAGTTAAAGAGAAGGGTGACTCACTGCTGGAGAACTTAAATGGTTGAGGATATGCGGGACACGCTCCATAAGCGCATTCTTTTTGACAATTTCCATTGTCTCTTTATGCACCTGTAAAATATGAGAAATCTGTTGAAATGATTGTGCATTGGAATGTTAAGTGCATTTTTAAATCAATATCAATGCCAAAACGTGAATGCCACAAAAGTACACCTAAACAAAAGCTAAAATCCAATTTGATACTAACCTGGACTGTCGGTAGCTGGTTTCTGAAGTTCTCATCCTGGGGAATGCTACTGCTGGGAAGCATAGGACGCCAATGTGCCTACAACAATAACAGACATAAGATAGTGAGAAGAAAGCAGGAGCACATTAATTTAAAACCTTTGTTATAATTCAGATTAATGTACATACAGTGGGGGGAAAAAGTATTTAGTAAGCCACCAATTGTGCAAGTTCTCCCACTTAAAAAGATGAGAGGCCTGTAATTTTCATCATAGGTACACGTCAACTATGACAGACAAAATGAGAATTTTTTTTCCAGAAAATCACATTGTAGGATTTTTAATGAATTTATTTGAAAATTATGGTGGAAAATAAGTATTTGGTCAATAAAAGTTTCTCAATACTTTGTTATATACCCTTTGTTGGCAATGACACAGGTCAAACGTTTTCTGTAAGTCTTCACAAGGTTTTCACACACTGTTGCTGGTATTTTGGCCCATTCCTCCATGCAGATCTCCTCTAGAGCAGTGATGTTTTGGGGCTGTCGCTGGGCAACACGGACTTTCAACTCCCTCCAAAGATTTTCTATGGGGTTGAGATCTGGAGACTGGCTAGGCCACTCCAGGACCTTGAAATGCTTCTTACGAAGCCACTCCTTCGTTGCCCGGGCGGTGTGTTTGGGTTCATTGTCATGCTGAAAGACCCAGCCACGTTTCATCTTCAATGCCCTTGCTGATGGAAGGAGGTTTTCACTCAAAATCTCACGATACATGGCCCCATTCATTCTTTCCTTTATACGGATCAGTCGTCCTGGTTCCTTTGCAGAAAAACAGCCCCAAAGCATGATGTTTCCACCCCCATTCTTCACAGTAGGTATGGTGTTCTTTGGATGCAACTCAGCATTATTTGTCCTCCAAACACGACGAGTTGAGGTTATACCAAAAAGTTATATTTTGGTTTCATCTGACCATATGACATTCTCCCAATCCTCTTCTGGATCATCCAAATGCACTCTAGCAAACTTCAGACGGGCCTGGACATGTACTGGCTTAAGCAGGGGGACACGTCTGGCACTGCAGGATTTGAGTCCCTGGCGGCGTAGTGTGTTACTGATGGTAGGCTTTGTTACTTTGGTCCCAGCTCTCTGCAGGTCATTCACTAGGTACCCCGTGTGGTTCTGGGATTTTTGCTCACCGTTCTTGTGATCATTTTGACCCCACGGGGTGAGATCTTGCGTGGAGCCCCAGATCGAGGGAGATTATCAGTGGTCTTGTATGTCTTCCATTTCCTAATATTTGCTCCCACAGTTGATTTCTTCAAACCAAGCTGCTTACCTATTGCAGATTCAGTCTTCCCAGCCTGGTGCAGGTCTACAATTTTGTTTCTGGTGTCCTTTGACAGGTCTTTGGTCTTGGCCATAGTGGAGTTTGGAGTGTGACTGTTTGAGGTTGTGGATAGGTGTCTTTTATACTGAAACAGGTGCCATTAATACAGGTAACGAGTGGAGGACAGAGGAGCCTCTTAAAGAAGAAGTTACACATCTGTGAGAGCCAGAAATCTTGCTTGTTTGTAGGTGACCAAATACTTATTTTCCACCATAATTTGCAAATAAATTAATTAAAAATCCTACAATGTGATTTTCAGGATTTTTTTTTCTCAATTTGTCTGTCATAGTGGTGTATACAGTGAGGGAAAAAAGTATTTGATCCCCTGCTGATTTTGTACGTTTGCCCACTGACAAAGAAATGATCAGTCTATAATTTTAATGGTAGGTTTATTTGAACAGTGAGAGACAGAATAACAACAAAAAAATCCAGAAAAACGCATGTCAAAAATGTTATAAATTGATTTGCATTTTAATGAGGGAAATAAGTATTTGACCCCTCTGCAAAACATGACTTAGTACTTGGTGGCAAAACCCTTGTTGGCAATCACAGAGGTCAGACGTTTCTTGTAGTTGGCCACCAGGTTTGCACACATCTCAGGAGGGATTTTGTCCCACTCCTCTTTGCAGATCTTCTCCAAGTCATTAAGGTTTCGAGCCTGACGTTTAGCAACTCAAACCTTCAGCTCCCTCCACAGATTTTCTATGGGATTAAGGTCTGGAGACTGGCTAGGCCACTCCAGGACCTTAATGTGCTTCTTCTTGAGCCACTCCTTTGCTGCCTTGGCCGTGAGTTTTGGGTCATTGTCATGCTGGAATACCCATCCACAACCCATTTTCAATGCCCTGGCTGAGGGAAGGAGGTTCTCACCCAAGATTTGACGGTACATGGCCCCGTCCATCGTCCCTTTGATGCGGTGAAGTTGTCCTGTCCCCTTAGCAGAAAAACACCCCCAAAGCATAATGTTTCCACCTCGATGTTTCACGGTGGGGATGTTGTTCCTGGGGTCATAGGCAGCATTCCTCCTCCTCCAAACATGTCGAGTTGAGTTGATGCCAAAGAGCTCCATTTTGGTCTCATCTGACCACAACACTTGCACCCAGTTCTCCTCTGAATCATTCAGATGTTCATTGGCAAACTTCAGACGGGCATATATATGTGCTTTCTTGAGCAGGGGGACCTTGCGGGCGCTGCAGAATTTCAGTCCTTCACGGCGTAGTGTGTTACCAATTGTTTTCTTGGTGACTATGGTCCCAGCTGCATTGAGATCATTGACAAGATCCTCCCGTGTAGTTCTGGGCTGATTCCTCACCGTTCTCATGATCATTTCAACTCCACGAGGTGAGATCTTGCATGGAGCCCCAGGCCGAGGGAGATTGACAGTTATTTTGTGTTTCTTCCATTTGCGAATAATCGCACCAACTGTTGTCACCTTCTCACCAAGCTGCTTGGCGATGGTCTTGTAGCCCATTCCAGCCTTGTGTAGGTCTACAATGTTGTCCCTGACATCCTTGGAGAGCTATTTGGTCTTGGCCATGGTGGAGAGTTTGGAATCTGATTGATTGATTGCTTCTGTGGACAGGTGTCTTTTATACAGGTAACAAACTGAGATTAGGTGCACTCCCTTTAAGAGTGTGCTCCTAATCTCAGCTCGTTACCTGTATAAAAAGACACCTGGGAGCCAGAAATCTTTCTGATTGAGAGGGGGTCAAATACGTATTTCCCTCATTAAAATGCAAATCAATTTATAACATTTTTGACATGGGTTTTTCTGGATCTTTTTGTTGTTATTCTGTCTCTCACTGTTCAAATAAACCTACCATTCAAATTATAGACTGATCATGTCTTTGTCAGTGGGCAAACGTACAAAATCAGCAGGGGATCAAATACGTTTTTCCCCCTCACTGTATGTGGACACCCCTTCAAATTATTAGATTTGGCTATTTCAGCCACACCTGTTGCTGACGTGTATAAAATCGAGCACACAGCCATGCAATCTCCATAGACAAACATTGGCAGTAGAATGGCCTTACTGAAGAGCTTATTGACTTTCAAAGTGGCACCGTCATTGGATGCCACCTTTCCAACAAGTCAGTTCGTAAAATGTCACACAAGCTCAAAGAACGGGACAACTGAGTGCTGAAGCATGTATAGCATAAATATCGTCTGTCCTTGGTTGCAACACTCACTACAGAGTTCCAAACTACCTCTGGAAGCAACGTCAGCACAATAACTGTTAATCGGGAGCTTAACCAATGGGTTTTCCATGGCCGCGCAGTTGCACACAAGCCTAAGATCACGATGCGCAATGCCAAGCGTCGGCTGGAGTGGTGTAAAGCTCGCCGCCACTGGACTCTGGAGCAGTGCAAACGCGTTCTCTGGAGTGATGAATAACTCTTCACCATCTGGCAGTCCGACGGACAAATCTGGGTTTGGCAGAAGTCAGGAGAACGCTACCTGCCCCAATGCCTGGTGCCAACTTTAAAGTTTGGTGGAGGAAGAATAATGGTCTGTGGTTGTTTTTCATGGTTCGGGCTAGGCCCCTTAGTTCCAGTGAAGGGAAATCTTAACGCTACAGCATACAATTATATTCTTGACAATTCTGTGCTTCCAACTTTGTGGCAACAGTTTGGGGAAGGCCCTTTCCTGTTTCAGCATGACAATGCCCCTGTGCACAAAGCGAGGTCCATACAGAAATGGTTTGTCGAGATTGGTGTGGAAGAACTTGACTGGCCTGCAAAGGGCCCTGACCTCAACCCCATCAAACACCTTTGGGAAGAATTGGAACGCCTACTGCGAGCAAGGCCTAATCGCCCAACATCAGTGCCTGACCTCACTAATGCTCTTGTGGCTGAATGGAAGCATGTCCCCGCAGCAATGTTCCAGCATCTAGTGGAAAGCCTTCCCGGAAGAGTGGAGTCTGTTATAGCAGCAACGGGGGGACCAACTCCATATTAATGCCCATGATTTTGGAATGAGATGTTCGACAAGCAAGTGTCCACATACATACACTACATGACCAAAAGTATCAGTATTTGCATGGAATTCTGTACTCAAGACAATCACAATAATGTGACGTTGAGATGGGACAACAATAATACATATATTTTAACACAGCCTTTCCCTATTTTGTTATCTCCACATTGCAGAACTCACTGTTTCCATGGAGTGATCATCTTCTTCTTCTTCCTGCAGAGGCTCGTCTATATCGTCAGTGAACTCCAGGTCCACTTCCTGCTGCTGTGTTTTACTTTTCTTTGGGGTAGTCTTGCGACTGTATGTAAAGTGAGGTCTAGGCCTGCCAAGCTGCACCCACCCCTCTTCGGACCCAAAATCAGTCTGACCCAACTGAAAGGGCAACAAGTGTCTCTGTCAAACACATACATACACATAAGAGCACCATTGAAAACATTGTTAGGAGTCCATTCATGGCATAACAATGAGTATGGCCATAGCTTAATTACAAGGACTAATTCAAACAGTATTTGCAAAAAATCTTGTCACCCTCAAATGCTCATATAATTGACAATCATCTCAACATAGGTGAGCAATCAACCCTTACCATGGCCTGTCTCTGGCACTGCCGCAGACGGCACTTCTGTCTCTTCTTATTGCTGCCTCCAAACTTTGGTTTGTCTACGCAGAAATCACAAGTGCCACAGTCCATCCTACTATTACAAGCTTCACACTTCCCACAGGAACGTCGCTTACGTTTCCTCATCCAAGCCTGAAAAGACAGAATAATGAGAAAATATGGAAATTAGGAAGAAAAAAATATTATTTGAACTAATACCATTAACTGTAAAATACAACAAGTACATGTCACTGTCTAGATATTCAGTTGACAGAGAGCAGCTCGTTGGCCCAAACTGTGCATGGTTTTTATATTGGGGGGGGGGGGGTGTAATTGGCCAGCAGAAGGAACTCATAGATAGAAGTGGGTTAGGACTTATTTCTTGAAGCAGAGCTCACCTCATAGTCAGCATCATCACCATCAAACTCTTCATCATCATCATCTATATCGACATTCACAGAGAAGTCTTCGGGATCACTGTATTGAGAGGAGTTCTGTGGGAATAATGAAAAAGATCTGTTCTGCCCTCTCCTTGGGTCTTTATTCAATTATATTAATTGTTTCCATTGCATATTGAATTAACATTAAGGTAAGGATTGGAGGAGTATTATTAGAGATGGCTGGGTATTGTTACCTGCAATTCTCCGCTGTCAATCTGAAAAACAAAAGATTTACATTCAGTTATGGGAGCTTTTCATGGAGACGTGAAGAGAATATTACAAATGAACTGCCTATGTTCACATGTGGGAAATGCTGCTCTTAATTGAGTAAGCGGAATAGATATAGACTCAATAGCCTTCAGCATTTTTCATATACATGCATTCAGATGTTATTTACTTTGAAGAAGAAATTAGGATACCCTTGGTAATAGGGTTCTAGTCAATTACCTTGAAATTCGTCATGGGATGGGGATCCAACTTTTGGGGACCATCGGGTTTGTGCTGAAATACAAAACCAATAAACAATCAATCAAAACAGGATACAACTTTTATTTCTTCATTCTCTGTCCCTCTTTTCTTCTGTCAGTCTTTAACTTAGATTCAGCTGTTCCCTTGTTCATACAGGACACCATTCCTTTGTTTCATGGGCTATTAAAACACGGCAGGCATAGACACGGCAGACAGGCCGGCATCCTGACCAGACTGAGACGAAGAGAAAAAAAACTGGCACTCCCCTCTGTTCTATTGGCAAATGTCCAGTCACTCGAGAATAAGATGGAAGAGTTTAGTTTGAGAGTCTCCTATCAGAGATGCAACTGGATCCTGCACTTCCTGATAGGCCGGCCCCAGGTGGTGAGGGTAGGCAACAAAATCTCCACCACGCTGACCTTCAACCCGGACCCCTCAGGGGTGTGCACTTAGTCCCCTCCTGTACTCCCTTTTCATCCATAACTGTGTGGCCACACATGACTCCAACACCATCATGAAGTTTGCTGACGACACGACTGTGGTAGACCTGATCACCGACAGCAATGAGACAGCCAACAGGGAGGAGGTCAGAGACTTAGCAGTGTGGTGCCAGGACAACCACCATCTCCGTCTCAACGTCAGTAAGACCAAAGAGCTGATCGTGGACTACAGGAGAATGAGGGGAGAGCACGCCACCATCCACATTGACAGGGCTGTAGTGGAGCGGGTCGAGAGCTTAAAGTTTATTGGTGTCCACATCACTAAGGACTTAACATGGTCCACACACCCCTGCACGGTCGTGAACAGGGCACAACAGCGCCTCTTCCCCCTCAGGAGGCTGAAAAGATTTGGCATGGGCCCTCAGATCCTCAAAAAGTTATACAGCTGCACCCGAGAGCATCTTGACTGGCTGCATCACCGCTTGGTATGGCAAACGCACAGCCCTCAACCACAAAGCACAACAGAGGGTGGTCCGGACATCCCAGTACATCAAGGGGGCCGAGTTCCCTGCCATCGAGGACCTGTATATCAGGCGGTGTCAGAGGAAGGAACGAAAAATTGGCAAAGACTCCAGCCACCCAAGCCATAGACTGTCCTCTCTGCTACCGTCCGGCAAACAGTACCGGAGAATCGTCTCTCGGACCAACAGGCTCCAAGACAGCAGTCTAATGGCTTGGGGGTAGAAGCTAAATAGCCATAAGATTGCTAAATAGTTCATTAAATTGTTACCCGGACTACCTGCATTGATCTTATCTTGCACTGACTATGCACACTCACAGGAATATATATATATATATATATATATATATATATATATATATATATATATATATATATATATATAGTGGAGAAAAAAAGTATTTAGTCAGCCACCAATTGTGCAAGTTCTCACACTTAAAAAGATGAGGCCTGTAATTTTCATCATAGGTACACGTCAACTATGACAGACAAATTGAGAATTTTTTTTCCCAGAAAATCACATTGCAGGATTTTATATGAATTTATTTGCTAATTATGGTGGAAAATAAGTATTTGGTCACCTACAAACAAGCAAGATTTCTGGCTCTCACAGACCTGTAACTTCTTCTTTAAGAGGCTCCTCTGTCCTCCACTCGTTACCTGTATTAATGGCACCTGTTTGAACTTGTTATCAGTATAAAAGACACCTGTCCACAACCTCAAACAGTCACACTCCAAACTCCACTATGGCCAAGACCAAAGACCTGTCAAAGGACACCAGAAACAAAATTGTAGACCTGCACCAGGCTGGGAAGACTGAATCTGCAATAGGTAAACAGCTTGGTTTGAAGAAATCAACTGTGGGAGCAATTATTAGGAAATGGAAGACATACATACACTGATAATCTCCCTCGATCTGGGGCTCCACGCAAGATCTCACCCCGCCCGTGGGGTCAAAATGATCACAAGAACGGTGAGCAAAAATCCCAGAACCACACGGGGGGACCTAGTGAATGACCTGCAGAGAGCTGGGACCAAAGTAACAAAGCCTACCATCAGTAACACACTACGCCGCCAGGGACTCAAATCCTGCAGTGCCAGACGTGTCCCCCTGCTTAAGCCAGTACATGTCCAGGCCCGTCTGAAGTTTGCTAGAGTGCATTTGGATGATCCAGATGAGGATTGGGAGAATGTCATATGGTCAGATGAAACCAAAATAGAACTTTTTGGTAAAAACTCAACTCGTCGTGTTTGGAGGACAAAGAATGCTGAGTTGCATCCAAAGAACACCATACCTACTGTGAAGCATGGGGGGTGGAAACATCATGCTTTGGGGCTGTTTTTTCTGCAAAGGGACCAGGACGACTGATCCGTGTAAAGGAAAGAATGAATGGGGCCATGTATCGTGAGATTTTGAGTGAAAACCTCCTTCCATCAGCAAGGGCATTGAAGATGAAACGTGGCTGGGTCTTTCAGCATGACAATGATCCCAAACACACCGCCCGGGCAACGAAGGAGTGGCTTCGTAAGAAGCATTTCAAGGTCCTGGAGTGGCCTAGCCAGTCTCCAGATCTCAACCCCATAGAAAATCTTTGGAGGGTGTTGAAAGTCTGTGTTGCCCAGCAACAGCCCCAAAACATCACTGCTCTAGAGGAGATCTGCATGGAGGAATGGGCCAAAATACCAGCAACAGTGTGTGAAAACCTTGTGAAGACTTACAGAAAACGTTTGACCTGTGTCATTGCCAACAAAGGGTATATAACAAAGTATTGAGAAACTTTTGTTATTGACCAAATACTTATTTTTCCACCATAATTTGCAAATAAATTCATTAAAAATCCTACAATGTGATTTTCTGGAAAGAATTCTCATTTTGTCTGCCATAGTTGACGTGTACCTATTATGAAAATTACAGGCCTCTCATCTTTTTAAGTGGGAGAACTTGCACAATTGGTGGATGACTAAATACTTTTTTTCCCCCACTGTATGTATGTATGTATGTATGTATGTATGTATGTATGTATGTATGTATGTATGTACAGTGGGGAGAACAAGTATTTGATACACTGCCGATTTTGCAGGTTTTCCTACTTACAAAGCATGTAGAGGTCTGTAATTTTTATCATAGGTACACTTCAACTGTGAGAGACGGAATCTAAAACAAAAATCCAGAAAATCACATTGTATGATTTTTAAGTAATTAATTTGCATTTTATTGCATGACATAAGTATTTAATACATCAGAAAAGCAGAACTTAATATTTGGTACAGAAACCTTTGTTTGCAATTACAGAGATCATACGTTTCCTGTAGGTCTTGACCAGGTTTGCACACACTGCAGCAGGGATTTTGGCCCACTACTCCATACAGACCTTCTCCAGATCCTTCATGTTTCGGGGCTGTCGCTGGGCAATACGGACTTTCAGCTCCCTCCAAAGATGTTCTATTGGGTTCAGGTCTGGAGACTGGCTAGGCCACTCCAGGACCTTGAGATGCTTCTTACGGAGCCACTCCTTAGTTGCCCTGGCTGTGTGTTTCGGGTCGTTGTCATGCTGGAAGACCCAGCCACGACCCATCTTCAATGCTCTTACTGAGGGAAGGAGGTTGTTGGCCAAGATCTCGCAATATATGGCCCCATCCATCCTCCTCTCAATACGGTGCAGTCATCCTGTCCCCTTTGCAGAAAAGCATCCCCAAAGAATGATGTTTCCACCTCCATGCTTCACGGTTGGCATGGTGTTCTTGGGGTTGTACTCATCCTTCTTCTTCCTCCAAACACGGCGAGTGGAGTTTAGACCAAAAAGCTCTATTTTTGTCTCATCAGACCACATTACCTTCTCCAATTCCTCCTCTGGATCATCCAGATGGTCATTGGCAAACTTCAGATGGGCCTGGACATGCGCTGGTTTGAGCAGGGGGACCTTGCGTGCGCTGCAGGATTTTAATCCATGACGGCGTAGTGTGTTACTAATGGTTTTCTTTGAGACTGTGGTCCCAGCTCTCTTCAGGTCATTGATCAGGTCCTGCCGTGTAGTTCTGGGCTGATCCCTCACCTTCCTCATGATCATTGATGCCCCACAAGGTGAGATCTTGCATGGAGCCCCAGACCGAGGGTGATTGACCGTCATCTTGAACTTCTTCCATTTTCTAATAATTGCGCCAACAGTTGTTGCCTTCTCACCAAGCTGCTTGCCTATTGTCCTGTAGCCCATCCCAGCCTTGTGCAGGTCTACAATTTTATCCCCGATGTCCTTACACAACTCTCTGGTCTTGGCCATTGTGGAGAGGTTGGAGTCTGTTTGATTGAGTGTGTGGACAGGTGTCTTTTATACAGGTAACGAGTTCAAACAGGTGCAGTTAATGCAGGTAATGAGTGGAGAACAGGAGGGCTTCTTAAAGAAAAACTAACAGGTCTGTGAGAGCCGGAATTCTTACTGGTTGGTAGGTGATCAAATACTTATGTCATGCAATAAAATGCAAATTAATTACTTAAAAATCATACAATGTGATTTTCTGGATTTTTGCTTTAGATTCCGTCTCTCACAGTTGAAGTGTACCTATGATAAAAATTACAGACCTCTACATGCTTTGTAAGTAGGAAAACCTGCAAAATCGGCAGTGTATCAAATACTTGTTCTCCCCACTGTATGTATGTATGTATGTATGTATGTATGTATGTATGTATGTATGTATGTATGTATGTATGTATGTATGTATATATACATACATACATACATACATACACACACACACACACACACACACACACGGTCAAAAGTTTTAGAACACCTACTCATTCAAGGGTTCTTCTTTATTTTTACTATTTTCTACATTGTAGAAAAATAGTGAAGACAAACTATGAAATAACACATGGAATCATGTAGTAACCGAAAAAAAGTGTTAAAACAAATCAAAATATATATTTGAGATTATTCAAATAGCCACTCTTTGCCTTGATGACAGCTTTGCACATTCTTGGCATTCTCTGAAACAGCTTCATGAGGTAGTCACTTGCATTTCAATTAACAGGTGTGCCTTCCTAAAAGTTAATTTGTGAAATTTCAAATCAAAAACTTTATTTGTCACATGCGCCGAATACAACAGGTGTAGACCTTACCGTGAAATGCTTACTTACAAGCCCTTAACTAACAACGCAGCTCAAGAAAGAGTTAAGAAAAGATGTACCAAATAAACTAAAGTTAAAAATAATAAAAAGTAACACAATAAAATAACAATACCGAGGCTATATACAGGGGGTACAGGTACCGAGTCAATGTGCGGGGGTACAGGTTAGTCGAGGTAATTTGTACATGTAGGTAGGGGTAAAGGGGGGGGGGTCAATTTGATTAATTGTTCAGCAGTCTTATGGCTTGGGGGTAGAAGCTGTTAAGGAGCCTTTTGGTCCTAGACTTGGCGCTCCGGTACCGCTTGCCGTGCAGTAGCAAAGAGAACAGTCTATGACTTGGGTGACTGGAGTCTGACAATTTTTTGGGCTTTCCTCTGACACCGCCTAGTATATAGGTCCTGGATGGCAGGAGGCTTGGCCCCAGTGATATACCGGGCCGAACGCACTACCCTCCGTAGCGCCTTCAGGATGCTCTCGATGGTGCAGCTGTATAACTTTGAGGATCTGGGGACCCATGCCAAATCTTTTCAGTCTCCTGAGGGGGAAAAGGTGTTGTCGTGCCCTCTTCACGACTGTCTTGGTGTGTTTGGACCATGATAGTTCGTTGGTGGTGTGGACACCAAGGAACTTGAAACTCTCGACCCGCTCCACTACAGCCCTGTCGATGTTAATGGGGACCTGTTCAGGCCGCCTTTTCCTGTAGTCCACGATCAGCTCCTTTGTCTTGCTCACATTGAGGGAGCGGTTGTCCTGGCACCACACTGCCAGGTCTCTGACCCCCTCCCTATCGGCTGTCTCATCGTCGTCGGCGATCAGGCCTACCACTGTTGTGTCGTCAGCAAACTTAATGGTGTTGGAGTCGTGTTTGGCCACGGAGTCGTAGGTGAACAGGGAGTACAGGAGGGGACTAAGCACGCACCCCTGAGGGGCCCCAGTGTTGAGGATCAGCGTGGCAGACGTGTTGTTGCCTACCCTTACCACCTGGGGGCGACCTGTCAGGAAGTCCAGGATCCAGTTGCAGAGGGAGGTGTTTAGTCCCAGGAACCTTAGCTTAGTGATGCACTTATTGATGAAGCCGATGACTGAGGTGGTATACTCCTCAAAGCCATTGGATGAATCCCGTATCATATTCCAGTCTGTGCTAGCAAAACAGTCCTGTAGCGTAGCATCCGCGTCATCTGACCACTTCCGTATTGAGCGAGTCACTGGTACTTCCTGCTTTCGTTTTTGCATGTAAGCAGAAATCAGGAGGATAGAATTATGGTCAGATTTGCCAAATGGAGGGCGAGGGAGAGCTTTGTAGGAGTCTCTGTGTGGAGCAAAGGTGGTCTAGTTTTTTGCCCCTCTGGTTGCACAAGTGACATGCTGGTAGAAATGAGGTAAAATTGATTTAAGTTTGCCTGCATTAAAGACCCCGGCAACTAGGGTACTCTACCTCAGGCGAGCAATACCTCAAGACTTCTTTAATATTAGACATCGGGCACCAGCTATTATTGACAAATAGACACACACTCCCGCCCCTCGTCTTACCAGACGTAGCTTCTCTGTCCTGCCGATGCATGGAAAATCCCGCCAGCTCTATATTATCCATGTCGTCGTTCAGCCACGACTCTGTGAAACTTAAGATATTACAGTTAATGTCCCGTTGGTAGGATATTCTTGATCATAGATCATCCGTTTTCCAATGATTGCACGTTGACCAATAGAACGGATGGTAGTGGAGGTTTACTCACTGGCCTACGAATTCTCAGAAGGCAGCCCGACCTCCGCCCCCTTTTTCTCCGCCTTTTCTTTACGCAAATGATAGGGATTTGGGCCCGTTCCCGAGAAAGCAGCATATCCTTTGCGTCGGGCTCGTTAAATAAAAAAATCTTTGTCCAGTTCGAGACGAGAAATCCAGAAGTTATTTCCGGTGATAAAAGACGGTAGCAGCAACATTATGTACACAATAAGTTACAAAATAAGTTCCAAACAACGCAAAGAAACTAACAAAATATCACAGTTGGTTAGGAGCCCGTAAAACGGCAGCCATCCCCTCCGGCGCCATTTTCTTTGTTATCGTTGAATTTCTTTCCTTCTTAATGTGTTTGAGCCAATCAGTTGTGTTGTGACAAGAACAGCTCAAATAAGGAAAGAGAAATGGACAGTCCATCATTACTTTAAGACATGAAGGTCAGTCAATACGGAAAATGTCAAACACCATCAAACGCTATGATGAAACTGGCTCTCACGAGGACCGCCACAGGAATGGAAGACCCAGAGTTACCTCTGCTGCAGAGGATACGTTCATTAGAGTTACCAGCCTCAGAAATTGCAGCCCAAATAAATGCTTCACAGAGTTCAAGTCACAGACACATCTCAACATCAACTGTTCAGAAACTGCGTGAATCAGGCCTTCATGGTCGAATTGCTGCAAAGAAACCATTACTAAAAGGACACCAATAAGAAGAAGAGACTTGCTTGGGCCAAGAAACACGAGCAATGGACATTAGACCGGTGGAAATTTGTCCTTTGGTCTGGAGTCCAAATTGGAGATTTTTGGTTCCAACCGCTGTCTTTGTGAGACGCGGTGTGGGTGAAAGTATGATCTCCGCATGTGTATTTCCAACCGTAAAACATGGAGGGGGAGGTGTTATGGTGTGGGGGTGCTTTGCTGGTGACACTGTCTGTGATTTACATAGAATTCAAGGCACACTTAACCAGCATGGCTACCACAGCATTCTGCAGCGATACGCCATTCCATCTGGTTTGGGCTTAATGGGACTATCATTTGTTTTTCAACAGGACAATGACCCAAAACACACCCCCAGGCTGTGTAAGGGCTATTTTACCAAGAAGGAGAGTGATGGAGTGTTGCATCAGATGACCTGGCCTCCACAATCCCCCGACCTCAACCCAATTGAGATGGTTTGGGATGAGTCACACCGCAGAGTGAAGGAAAAGCAGCCAACCAGTGCTCAGCATATGTGGGATGAGCATATGTGGGAACTCCTTCAAGACTGCTGGAAAAGCATTCCAGGTGAAGCTGGTTGAGAGAATGCCATGAGTGTGCAAAGCTGTCATCAAGGCAAAGGGTAGCTATTTGAATATAAAATAAAATATGTTATGATTTGTTTAACACTTTTTTGGTTACTACATGATTCCATATGTGTTATTTCATAGTTTTGATGTCTTCACTATTATTCTGTAGAAAATAGTAAAAATAAAGAAAAACCCTTGAATGAGTAGGTGTTCTAAAACTTTTGGCCGGTAGTGTTCGTTAAGTATTCAGACCCCTGGACCTTTTCCACATTTTGTTATGTTACAGGCTTATTCTAAAATTGATTAAATTGTTTGTTCCCCCTCATCAATCTACACACAATACCCCATAATGACACAGCAAAAACAGGATTTTAGACATTTTTGCTAATTCATTCAAAATAAAAAACAGAAATATCTCATTTACATAAGTATACAGACCCTTTACTCAGTACTTTGTTGAAGCACCTTTGGCAGCGATTACAGCCTCAAGTCTTTTGGGTATGACGCTACAAGCTTGGCACAACTGCATTTGTATTTCTCTCACACACAGCTGTGGAAAAAATTAAGAGACCACTGCACATTTTTCTTAAATCAGCATCTCTACATGTATGACAGCCATTCCATTCCAGTGTCTGTTGAATTCCAACACAGGCACACCTCATTCTACTGAATTAGGTACTGATTAGGTGATCACATGAACCAAATCTTATTTAACGAGGAAAAGTATAAAAACCACTGCTGTGGTCATCACTATCCGCTTGCAATAGGACCAGCTGGATGGGAAAAACAGTGCTAATAGTACCTCAAAAGTAATATTAATCAAAAAATAACTATTGACCATGCCAAAAGAGTTGAAAAGGAAAGTTGAGAGAGAGGAAAATAAGGGTTAAATTCTGGCAGAGTGATACAGTGAGCGTCAGGTTGCTTCCATCCTTAAAATTTCAAAGACTGCGGTTCATAAGAACCAGGACAAGCAGACATTGGGGACAACAAAGCTACAGACCAGCAGAGGGCGAAAACGACTCTCTACTGACCGGGATGACCGCCAACTCATTCGAATGTCACTCAACAACCAGAGGATGACATCAAGTGACCTATAAAAAGAATGCCAACGGCAGCTGGGGTGAAGTGCACGGCGAGGACGGTTTGAAACAGGCTCCTAGGGGCAGGGCTGAAGTCGTGCAAAGCTAGAAAAAAGCCCTTCATCAATGAGAAGCAAAGAAGAGCCAGGCTGAAGTTTGCAAAAGACCATACGGATTGGACCGTAGAGGACTGGAGTAAGGTCATCTTCTCTGATGAGTCCAATTTTCAGCTTTGCCCAACACCTGGTCATCTAATGGTTAGACGGAGACCTGGAGAGGCCTACAAGCAACAGTGTCTCGCACCCACTGTGAAATTTGGTAGAGGATAAGTGATGATCTGGGGGTGCTTCGGCAAGGCTGGAATCGGGCAGATTTGTCTTTGTGAAGGACGCATGAATCAAACCACGTACAACGTTGTCCTGGAAGAAAACGTACTTTCTTTTGCTCTGACATTATTCCCCAACTCTGAGGATTGGTTTTTCCAGCAGGACAATGCACCATGCCACACAGCCAGGTCAATCAAGGTGTGGATGGAGGACCACCAGATCAAGACCCTGTCATAGCCAGCCCAATCTCCAGACCTGAACCCCATTGAAAACTTCTGGAATGTGATCAAGAGGAAGATGGATGGTCACAAGCCATTAAACAAAGCCAGGAGTGGCATAAAGTCACCCAACATCAATGTGAAAGAATGGTGGAGAGCATGCCAAGACGCATGAAAGCTGTGATTGAAAATCTGGGTTATTCCACCAAATATTGATTTCTGAACTCTTACTAAGTTAAAACATTACTATTGTGTTGTTTAAAAATGAACATGAACTTATTTTCTTTGCATTATTCGAGGTCTGTCAACACTGCATCTTTTTTGTTATTTTGACCAGTTGTCATTTTCTGCAAATAAATGCTCTAAATGACAATATTTTTATTTGGGAGAAATGTTGTCAGTAGTTTATAGAATAAAACAAAAATGTTATTTTTACCCAAACACATACCTATAAATAGTAAAACCAGAGAAAATGATAATTTTGCAGTGGTCTCTTAATTTTTTCCGCAGCTGTGTTGTGTATATAACACACACACACACACACACACACACACACACGCACAAATGTATAAACCTGTTTTCACTTTGTCATTAATCCATTTTAGAATAAGGCTGTAACGTAACAAAACGTGGAAAATGGGAAGGGGTCTGAATACTTTCCGAATGCAGTGTATATTCTTACACACACAACACCAGGGATCATCAACTAGATCCAGACACGCACCGATTTTTTCTTGAGCGTATAGTCAGGGGGCCGGAACATAATTACTAATAATTTGTAGACTGCAAGAAGCCAAAACAGATAATATTTTACTGAAACAATCATTTCAAACCTTACTTACATTTGTATACGATTACATACACTTACTGTACAACACATTAGGAACACCTGGTCTTTCCATGACAGACTGACCAGGTGAAAGCTATGCCTTATTGATGTCACTCGTTAAATCCACTTCAATCAGTGTAGATGAAGGGGAGGAGACGGGTTAAAGAAGGATTTTTAAGCCTTGAGACATGGATTGTGTATGTGTGCCATTCAGAGGGTGAATGGGAAAGAAAATATTTAAGTGCCTTTGAACAGGGTGCACCAGTTTGAATGTGTCAAGAACTGCAACATTGCTGGGTTTTTCACGCTCAACAGTTTCCTGTGTGGATCAAGAATGGTCCACCACCCAAAGGAAATCCAGCCAACTTGACACAACTGTGGGAAGCATTGGAGTCAACATGGGCCAGTGTCCCTGTGGAACACTTGACACCTTGTAGTCCATGCTCCGACGAATTGAGGCTGTTCTGAGGGCAAAAGGGGGTGCAACTCAATATTAGAAAAGGTGTTCCCAATGTTTTTCACACACACATACATACATACATACATACATACATACATACATATCCCTCTCTATATTATGCATGGGAATACTTGGGAACAAATTTTCAAAACTAAAATCACTTGGAGCTGATTTGCTGGTTTTTCAGTCTTATGTCGAACAATTAAAACTTGGGGGGCCAAATACAAATAAAAATCCATCCGCGGGCCGCCAGTTGGGGAACCCTGCACTACACTGACAGTCACAAAACCCACACACACATCCACACAATACAAACACATCATGTGCTGCTGCTACTCTGTTCTTTATTTTACTCTTATTATTATCTATCCTGGTGCCTAGTTACTTTACCTTGCCTTCATGTACACTGAACAAAAATATAAAACGCAACATGGAAAATGTTGGTCCCATGTTTCATGAGCTGAAATAAAAGATCCCAGAAATTATATATACACACAAAAAGCATATTTCTCAAATTTGTTTACATCCTTGTTAGTGAGCGTTTCTCCTTTGCCAAGATAATCCATCCACCTGACAGGTGTGGAATATCAAGAAGCTGATTAAACAGAATTATTATTACACAGGTGCACCTTGTGCTGGGGACAATAAAATGTGAAGTTGTGTCACAACACAATGCCACAGATGACTAGTTGAGGGAGCGTGCAATTGGCATGCTGACTGCAGGAATGTCCACCAGAGCTGTTGCCAGAGAATTTAAAAGTTCATTTCTCTACCATAAGCCACCGTCAGAGAATTTCGCAGTACGGCCAACCGGCCTCACAACCGCGGACCACGTGTATGGCGTCATGTGGACGAGTGGTTTTCTGATGTCAATGTTGTGAACAGAGTGCCCCATGGTGGCAGTGGGGTTATGGTATGTGCAGGCTTAAGCTACGGACAACGAACACAATTGCATTTTATCGATGGCAATTTGAATGCACAGAGATACTGTGACGAGATCCTGAGGCCCATTGTCGTGCCATTCATCTGCTGCCATAACCTCATGTTTCAGCATGATTATGCATGGCCCCATGTCGCAAGGATCTGTACACAATTCATGGATGCTGAAAATGTCCCAGTTCTTCCATGGCCTGCATACTTAAGACATGTCACTCTTTGAGCATATTTGGGATGCTCTAGATCGACAGCGTGTTACAGTTCCCGCCATTGTCCAGCAACTTCACACTGCTTCTGAAGAGGAGTGGGTCAACATTCCACAGGCAACAAACAACAGCCTGATCAACTCTACAGTGAGGGAAAAAAGTATTTGATCCCCTGCTGATTTTGTACGTTTGCCCACTGACAAAGACATGATCAGTCTATAATTGTAATGGTAGGTTTATTTGAGCAGTGAGAGACAGAATAACAACAAAATCCAGAAAAACGCATGTCAAAAATGTTATAAATTGATTTGCATTTTGAATGAGGGAAATAAGTATTTGACCCCTCTGCAAAACATGACTTAGTACTTGGTGGCAATCACAGAGGTCAGACGTTTCTTGTAGTTGGCCACAAGGTTTGCACACATCTCAGGAGGGATTTTGTTCCACTCCTCTTTGCAGATCTTCTCCAAGTCATTAAGGATTCGAGGCTGACGTTTGGCAACTCGAACCTTCAGCTCCCTCCACAGATTTTCTATGGGATTAAGGTCTGGAGACTGGCTAGGCCACTCCAGGACCTTAATGTACTTCTTCTTGAGCCACTCCTTTGTTGCCTTGGCCGTGTGTTTTGGGTCATTGTCATGCTGGAATACCCATCCACGACCCATTTTTCAATGCCCTGGCTGATTTGACGGTACATGGCCCCGTCCATCGTCCCTTTGATGCAGTGAAGTTGTCCTGTCCCCTTAGCAGAAAAACACCCCCAAAGCATAATGTTTCCACCTCCATGTTTGACGGTGAGGATGGTGTTCTTGGGGTTATAGGCAGCATTCCTCCTCCTCCAAACACGGCGAGTTGTGTTGATGCCAAAGAGCTCAATTTTGGTCTCATCTGACCACAACACTTTCACCCAGTTCTCCTCTGAATCATTCAGATGTTCATTGGCAAACTTCAGACGGCCCTGTATATGTGCTTTCTTGAGCAGGGGGACCTTGCGGGCGCTGCAGGATTTCAGTCCTTCACGGCGTAGTGTGTTACCAATTGTTTTCTTGGTGACTATGGTCCCAGCTGCCTTGAGATCATTGACAAGATCCTCCGGTGTAGTTCTGGGCTGATTCCTCACCGTTCTCATGATCATTGCAACTCCACGAGGTGAGATCTTGCATGGAGCCCCAGGCCGAGGGAGATTGACAGTTATTTTGTGTTTCTTCCATTTGCGAATAATCACACCAACTGTTGTCACCTTCTCACCAAGCTGCTTGGCGATGGTCTTGTAGCCCATTCCAGCCTTGTGTGGGTCTACAATCTTGTCCCTGACATCCTTGGAGAGCTCTTTGGTCTTGGCCATGGTGGAGAGATTGGAATCTGATTGATTGATGCCTTCTGTGGACAGGTGTCTTTTATCCAGGTAACGAACTGAGATTAGGAGCACTCCCTTTAAGAGTGTGCTCCTAATCTCAGCTCGTTACCTGTATAAAAGATACCTGGGAGCCAGAAATCTTTTTGATTGAGAGGGGGTCAAATACTTATTTCCCTCATTAAAATGCAAATCAATTTATAACATTTTTGACATGCATTTTTCTGGATTTTTTTGTTGTTATTCTGTCTCTCACTGTTCAAATAAACCTACCATAAAAATTATAGACTGATCATTTCTTTGTCAGCGGGCAAACGTACAAAATCAGCAGGGGATCAAATACTTTTTTCCCCTCACTGTATGTGAAGGAGAGGTGTTGCACTTCATGAGGCAAATGGTGGTCACACCAGATTATGACTGGTTTTCTACAGATGCATATCTGTATTCCCAGTCATGTGAAATCCATAGATTAGGGCCTAAGAAATGTATTTAAATTGACTGATTTCCTTATATGAACTGTAACTCAGTAAAATCTTTGTAATTGTTACATTTATATTTTTGTTCAGTATACATATCTACCTCAAATGCCTAGTACCTCTGCACATTGATCTGGTACTGATACTCCCTGTATAATGGCTTCATTCTTGTGTATTTTCCTCCTCGTGTTACTATTTGTATTGTTTTTTTGTTTTTTTTTAACTCTACATCGTTGGGAAAGGCTTGTTAGCAAGCATTTCAGCGTAAAGTCTACACCTGTTGTTTTCGGCGCATGTGACAAATAAAATAAAAATGTGATCCGAGTCTGTACCTTGCGGATCGGACATAAACATTTGCGTTTCCGACAGCTGACAGGTTTTCTGGAGTCAGGGTTCAGCGCTTTTTTGCAGTTAGCACAGCTCCCACAATCCTCTGTGGTAAGGCAAGCCTTACAGTTACCACAAGGAATCCACTACAACAGACAAGAAAAATTCTGGAGTTAGAGTACTCCCCTCCATTCAGACCAATGTTGATTAATCATTGTATAACTATGTAAAACTGAATGAAGTAAAGGGAAACCGTCCAAAACACAAACTATATGGAGCATGAAAGTGTGTTAAAAACAGAGAAATTATGAGAGTAGTAGACTCGTTAGTTGAGGAACACTTGTTTACCTTTCTGAATCTTTGATAAACTGGATTCTTGCCTATAGCTGGATTCTTGGCTAAAGAAATGAGAGATACTGTTAACACAATCTCAAACGGAACCTTCATTAAAACAGTAAAAAACAGGCACATTTACAATGTCTTAAAATATGTAAATGATGTTCTTCTTTAAAGGAATTTGTGAAATGGCTTTCCTTTAATTAGATTGACATTAAAAAAAGATGACATACCCCTGCATTTGGGGCAACAGGGATTCTTCATCTGCCTTTCATACTCAAAGCCTGTGTATGAATTATCACAAACGGCACAGACGCTGAAATAAAGAGTATTGAAGCAAGTTACCTAAGTTTCCAAGTGCATAACGTCACAATCATCCTCAAGATATTAACATCTACCCCTTCAATCACTCCCATGTACAGTGGGGAGAACAAGTATTTGATACACTGCCGATTTTGCAGGTTGTCCTACTTACAAAGCATGTAGAGGTCTGTAATTTTTATCATAGGTACACTTCAACTGTGAGAGACGGAATCTAAAACAAAAATCCAGAAAATCACATTGTATGATTTTTAAGTAATTCATTTGCATTTTATTGCATGACATAAGTATTTGATACATCAGAAAAGCAGAACTTAATATTTGGTACAGAAACCTTTGTTTGCAATTACAGAGATCATACGTTTCCTGTAGGTCTTGACCAGGTTTGCACACACTGCAGCAGAGATTTTGGCCCACTCCTCCATACAGACCTTCTCCAGATCCTTCAGGTTTCGGGGCTGTCGCTGGGCAATACGGACTTTCAGCTCCCTCCAAAGATGTTCTATTGGGTTCAGGTCTGGAGACTGGCTAGGCCACTCCAGGACCTTGAGATGCTTCTTACGGAGCCACTCCTTAGTTGCCCTGGCTGTGTGTTTCAGGTCGTTGTCATGCTGGAAGACCCAGCCACGACCCACCTTCAATGCTCTTACTGAGGGAAGGAGGTTGTTGGCCAAGATCTCGCGATACATGGCCCCATCCATCCTCCCCTCAATACGGTGCAGTCGTCCTGTCCCCTTTGCAGAAAAGCATCCCCAAAGAATGATGTTTCCACCTCCATACTTCACGGTTGGGATGGTGTTCTTGGGGTTGTACTCATCCTTCTTCCTCCAAACACGGTGAGTGGAGTTTAGACCAAAAAGCTCTATTTTTGTCTCATCAGACCACATGATCTTCTCCCATTCCTCCTCTGGATCATCCAGATGGTCATTGGCAAACTTCAGATGGGCCTGGACATGCGCTGGCTTGAGCAGGGGGACCTTGCGTGCGCTGCAGGATTTTAATCCATGACGACGTAGTGTGTTACTAATGGTTTTCTTTGAGACTGTGGTCCCAGCTCTCTTCAGGTCATTGACCAGGTCCTGCCGTGTAGTTCTGGGCTGATCCCTCACCTTCCTCATGATCATTGATGCCCCACGAGGTGAGATCTTGCATGGAGCCCCAGACCGGGGGTGATTGACCGTCATCTTGAACTCCTATTTTCTAATAATTGCGCCAACAGTTGTTGCCTTCTCACCAAGCTGCTTGCCTATTGTCCTGTAGCCCATCCCAGCCTTGTGGAGGTCTACAGTTTTATCCCTGATGTCCTTACACAGCTCTCTGGTCTTGGCCATTGTGGAGAGGTTGGAGTCTGTTTGATTGAGTGTGTGGACAGGTGTCTTTTATACAGGTAACGAGTTCAAACAGGTGCAGTTAATACAGGTAATGAGTGGAGAACAGGAGGGCTTCTTAAAGAAAAACTAACAGGTCTGTGAGAGCCGGAATTCTTACTGGTTGGTAGGTGATCAAATACTTGTCATGCAATGAAATGCAAATTAATTACTTAAAAATCATACAATGTGATTTTCTGGATTTTTGTTTTAGATTCCGTCTCTCACAGTTGAAGTGTACCTATGATAAAAACTACAGACCTCTACATGCTTTGTAAGTAGGAAAACCTGCAAAATCGGCAGTGTATCAAATACTTGTTCTCCCCACTGTATTCTCACAATCATCCTCAAGATATTAACATCTACCCCTTCAATCACTCCCATGTATTCTTTGCTTATTTTACGTACAAAAGCTGTCTCAGGAAGAAGAAAAAACACTCAAGCTGACATATAGCCTAAACCATGATTACGTATGAGGAATGTGTTAAACTTAAAAACCTCTTAGATATAAAGTCCCCTGTTTAGGGGACCTGAGTGGTTCTGGTACCGGCTCCGACCGAATTTTTTTTGCTTAGAAATCTGTGTACAGCGTAGATCGAAATGGCTAGCATTGAGCGATAGCCCTGGTTCCCACGGACACAGTAGTATATTGTTTTAGCCTGTGTGACGTAGGATGTGAAATCTGAAACCACTTGAAGTTGGGATGTCCCGGCTACCATTTCATTCGCTCTTCCGACTGTCCATCAACTCCTGGCTGAACCCGACCTCACAGCCACTGACAACGCACATGCCTGCCATCCTTACATCGTAACGCAGCAGGAGATAGTGGTTTCATCACTATAGAACATTCATAGATCGATTTATAGCCATTAACCTAAAATAATTAATAGACTTTAAACAAAAAACATTCTGTTTGTCATAGATCAGTGGTTACCAACCGGTCGATCACAATCAACTGGTCGATCTTCAAGGCATTCCTAGTCGATCACCAAACATTTCTGTAGAAAAGCCAATGATAAAAGCTTGCGCACTTATTATTATAATATTTTTATTGTGTTGCACTGTTGGCGGAAGGTGCACTTGATTCAGAAGCCCTGCGCACCGGGTAAGCAAAGTGTTCCTATTTTGAACCATTTAATATGTTTGAAAAGACAAACTCCGCCTACCCGGCGGACGGGGAGATCTCTGGCTAAATCGAGTGCGCCTACTGTGCTGGCCAATCGGATAGCTCAAATCACCATGCCTACAGAGCTCCCACAACCCTGGCCACAGGTTTGATACTAGCCTACGTAAGATTTAATAACTTTTAAAACCATGACCACAGAGAGACTGTTGTTTAAAAAAAATATCTGAGCGGTAGATCTCGGTTTGCTTTTTGAATGCGAAAGTGATCTTGACTGAGAAAAGGTTGGTGACCGATGTCATAGATGGACAATATTAAATATGAGATGAAAGGAGAGTTCCTAACGAGTTCAGGAAGCCAAGCTAGAGCTCTGTGTGATGTTCACAGCGGTGGGGGCTGACGTTTCGATCAAGAGAGATGTTCAGAAAATATGCACATTTTCTCTAACACTAAACATACAAATATGTATTTTACAGTTATAAGGAAGGTGAAATCTTATAGTTAGTGGTTTTATCATTTGATTATACCCTATTTAGAAAGCATATAAGTTATTTCAAGCCTTATTCATACAGTTTCGTTTGAATAGGAAATAAGTCATAAAATATTTTTATCATATTTGTACTCTGTACTTGAGCTTGAGTCCTCAAAAGTGACTACACCTCAGCAATTTATAACTATTTTCTTTCCAGAAAGGTGAAATTTCAATATTTATTGGAGTATGCAGCATAACTAGTTACTGTTTATGGTCCTCTCATGATAAATAATTACTGTCGGGGATTATGTACATTATAGATTACATTTAAGATATTTAATTCTCAGCAATAAAATTATATATATTTTTATTTTATTTAACCAGGTAAGCCAGTTGAGAACAAGTTCTCATTTACAACTGCGACCTGGCCAAGATAAAGCAAAGCAGTGCGATAAAAACAACAACACAGAGTTACATATGGGGTAAAACAAAACAAAGTCAAAAATACAACAGAAATAAATATATATACAGTGTGTGCAAATGTAGCAAGTTATGGAGGTAAGGCAATAAATAGGCTATAGTGCAAAATAATTACAATTAGTATTAACACTGGAATGATAGATGTGCAAGAGATGATGTGCAAATAGAGATACTGGGGTACAAATGATCCAAATAAATAACAAAATAGGGATGAGGTAGTTGGACGGGCTAATTTCAGATGGGCTGTGTACAGGTGCAGTGATCGGTAAGGTGCTCTGACAACTGATGCTTAAAGTTAGTGAGGGAGGTAAGTGTCTCCAGCTTCAGAGATTTTTGCAATTTGTTCCAGTCATTGGCAGCAGAGAACTGGAAGGAATGGCGGCCAAAGGAGGTGTTGGCTATATGAGATAATATAGGAGCATTTGACTCACCGAAAGCAGGGCTCTGAACCAGCCTTCCCATTGATGGAGACGGAAAGCGCTGACACAGGGCTCCAGGGCAGTTTAGTTGCACTGTGCTTCAAACCTTCCACATCATGAGCGACAGAGGCTGAACTTATCTTTGTGAGAGAGGTGTTTGGTCTTGGGGGAGTGATATGTTGGAGGTGGGGGTCTCTGCTTGGCGTGCCCATGGAGCTGCGACTTAGAGGGGTCAGTCTGTGACGGGAGTCAGGACTGTCTGCCCGGTCCCCTCTGTCCATCAAGCTAGACTCTGAGGAAAAGCCACAGTCCACGGAGGTAGAATGATCCTTCTGTATGTTCTAACAGACCATGGGTTGGAAGAGACGAGATGGAAGTTGTTAGAAAACACATTGAAATTAGTAAAGGGAAAGAAAAGGTATAATTTCAAGTGTAAATGCTGGGAGCTTTTTTTATAACCTTCTTTCTCAGGCGCACGGTCTTGGGTTGTCCAGCATCCCTGAACACCCCTGCTTTGTAATCAAACATTGTCATGTCCAGAGTATCTGCCAGGACTTTGGAAAGCTCAACCCTACTTCTCACACGCTCATTACTCGGACTTCGGGGAACAGAGAAGGGAAGAAAGATAGTGTGACCCATTAGTGGCATCAATGGTTTATAGTCACCTAAAAGCATATAATACTGACATAATAAAATGCATGTGCTGTGAGCCTGTATTATTAGGTAAATTGTTTCTACCACATTTGTGTGTGGTATATTCACACAATGGGTACAGCAGCCTTAGTAGATAACAATGAACCTCGTGTCATGAGACAATATCAGTGGTTATAAATATAAACTGGCCCTTGACTAAAAATGTAGAGTTTTGCCAGAATGTTTTTACCTCATGTAATAAACATCACTCTGGCCAACACTAGAACCCGAGCGACGAACAACCGCTTTACGCTTCCACCCCTCTCCAAGTGCCGGCCAGTCCTCCCAGCCCTCTTCAGTTGTCACTCTTTTCTTCCGTCTATAAACAGAAAACCTGGCATAAAATAAAAACAAATGTCAGCAAAGTATTTTCATCATAAGAGCATAAAACATAACAGGAAAGCATATCGACTGGCTAGTTTGTATAGTTTGACTGGCTACATATTTGCTACAAGTAAGAACATTTGGGGCCTATTTCACTGACCCAGATAAATCCTTCTTTAAATTTAGGCTACTTTTATGTTGGGGAGTAAATTATCCAACTTCTGTATTGCTTTAGTCTGGGCCTGTGAAATCCTGACGGTTTGTGCCGTCATTCTGTTACCAATCTTTGCATCTGCACTGTTCTTCAAGTAAATGTGTTTTGTAAAGATTTCTGAGTTTCAGTGTCACTATTACCGTGGAATTGCCCTATAATAACATTGCTACAACAGCAGTCAAAGCTAGTCAAATCAAGTGTCACATATCACTCAACATACAGGTTGTTGTTCTTGATGTTCCTCTCACTGCCTGCCACGCTTCCGCTCTTTTCGCTCCCTGCAACACTCTCCTCTTCGGCATCCCCTCTGCTATTCATGCGTCGCTCCCCCATAGCAAGGCCCATGTCCCAGCCCTGTGTGTCATCTTCATAATTGTCATCCTCCAGGGGTTCAAACCAGTCTATAGGGGGCTCTTCAGCAACCCCCCCTGGGATCTTCTCTGAATGGCCATGGCCTTTCATCACAGGACCTGAGGTGGCATGATCCTGAATGTCAAGGCTGTCCGAGGGAGCCAGGGCCTCCAGTGGCGATAGGACCTCTGAGGTCCTCTCGATCCCATTGTCCCCGACCTCAGTCCTCTCCTCCCTTTCTATAAGTGCATCATTTGTAGGTTTGAGTACCACTCCGTCGACCTCCATGTCTTCCTTCCCTGGCCCTCTCCCTGAAATTCAGTTATCCAGCAGTACTTCACTAATTTATGGGGCTCTATGCAGTCATGAAGCCATAGGGACTTAAGGTTCTCCAAAATGTTTTATTGAACAATGACTTCTAATGTTCACACTCTTAGGTTCACACTTCCAATACTTTGCATAACAATACAGAGGAGTGCTCACATCCAGTGGGGTCCGAGAGTAATTCAAGCAACAACTTTGCTTCACCAGGGCTTTCCAAAACCGTTATGTCTTCCCATTGAGGTATAGGAGCTGGTAATGAGAGAAAGTTGAAATAGATTACATCATCATCGGCTTTACACAGACCTTTAACAGTGTTTCACATGGGTATATCCTGAATCAATGCATCCAGATCATAATACCATCGCCAATACGGTAAACTGAGCTGGACCTTTCAACCGAGTCGAGCCACTGTCAGTCAAGCGTCGTCATCGTTCATGTCAGTCTGCTATTGTCAAAGACGGTGAGTTATTCATATTATAGCTAACGTTATATTTCGTCAAGTAAGATCATCTACGTAGTTAGCTGGATTTACAGTCAGCTGGCTAGCTATAATATATGGTAATTCAGGCATACCGTAACTTACTAGCTAACGTAAACTACAATCAGCTAACGTCAATCAATTAACTTCTAGTTAGGTAACGTTAATGCTCCGCTCTCTCTGTTGGGATTATTTTAAGTGTCGGCGTTATCAGATATTATTTTGTAGGGAACGAGATAATAAGTGCTAGTAGCATTATTATACAGCCTAGTTAGTTAATGCTACCGTACTTCACTCATTTTGGTTGCTAGCTAGCTAGATTGGTAACATAGCAGCTAGTTAGTTATTTTCAATACAACCAAGAGAGTTTTGACATTGTACTGCACAACGTGTCAAAACTCTTGGTTGCACCGCAGTTAACGTTACTAGTTAGTTAACGTTAACAAACAAGCTAACAACCCTTCACGACCACCATGGTAACGTTATGCAAAGCCAAAGAAGACAAAAGTAATTTAAATCAAGGTCACATATCAAATACAAACAACTACCAAGATACCGCAGACAAATAGGAAAACTAGCTATTACGGTTAGCTAGCTAGCTATTAGAATCATTGCTAGCGGAAGCATTGATAGCCATTAGCAGTTGTCACGTTAGCTAGCTATTTGGTTATGGTGACGTTGGTTACGAGACAACAGTGAACAGAGCTAACATGCTAACCCACCATTTGCACCGCTTGCTATGAAAGACACCATTGTGATGAAAGGACGCCGCTCCAAAACAAAACGGCAGAAAATATGTTCAAAACAGTATAAAATATCGAAAACTTACCATCGACGGTTTAAAAACCGGTAATCACCTGCAACATACCCGGAAACACAATACGCACGCGTGACGGTCTGTGCTATTCGGTATCCTTGGGACGTAGTTGACGTTTAAAATGGTTAGGGTATATGGACATCCGGATTCGTCCCAAGGGTTGACTGCTTTCAGTCGCTAGCTAGCTACTAAACTAACTTGTCGTAACTACGCCTGAATTCGTCTGGCATTGCCAAGGCTTGTCCCGCCGAATCATCATTCTGATGTCACATGCCCACTGATCTGAAATACCAGACGTGCTACATAACGATCAAGCTTTCTAATGTTGTCCTGTCCACAATATTTAATTAATGAACAGAGACTGTTGACGTAGAAAGGAGGGGCTACAACATTATACCACAGTTAGAACCATGATGGTTTAGTTATACAAATTATGACGATACGTATGCTACTACTAGCAGTGCTAGCTGTTTTCTAAGTAAAATATGTGTGGCTATCTGACGTTACCTGATCATCGCTCCAGCTAGCTAGCTTTCGCCAGGTTAGTTCTGAATAGGGCCACCAACAAGTAACGGTAGTTATTTAGCTGCCTTCAGTACTTGGTGGCTTTACTGATAGTGACAGACAAGACAAGGAGCTTATATTAAAAGCCACCAAGCATCGAGCTAACGTTATATGCTAAAGCTACCTACTGTAGTAGTTATCATACCAAACAGGTGCGTGTGTCAGTCTGTCTGTAAAGTTATACTGTACAAGGATCGCAAAAACTTATTGACATACCAAGGTTTGACCATCACCCTCTCTCTGCAATCAGGTGAGTATGAATTAATTGTCTATATGGTGTAGGTAGCTAGCTATAGGTGGTCATTCACTCCACCTAATAAAGACAGAGATGAAATGAATTAAGATTGATTGTTCATTTGTTAAATAATTCAATTATTCTCAATGGTAATTAGTAAGTATATCTGTAGAGATATTGATGGGCATGCTGAGTATGCCTGTGGATGGCCACCACTACACCTGCACCACAGGGTGAGATTGAAGCTGACAGTGTTGACAGTGACACTACACATAACAGTGCCTTGCAAAAGTATTCATCCCCCTTGGCATGTTTCCTATTTTGTTGCATTACAACCTGTAATTTAAATGGATTTTTATTTGGACTTCATGTAATGGACATACACAAATTGGTCCATATTGGTGAAGTGAAATGAAAAAAATTACTTGTTTCAAAAAATTCTGAAAAATAAATAACGGAAAAGTGGTGCGTGCATATGTATTCACCCCCTTTGCTATGAAGCCCCTAAATAAGAGCTGGTGCAACCAATTACCTTCAGAAGTCACATAATTTGTTAAATAAAGTCCACCTGTGTGCAATCTAAGTGTCACATGATCTGTCACATGATCTCAGTATATATACACCTGTTCTGAAAGGCCCCAGAGTCTGCAACACCACTAAGCAAGGGGCACCACCAAGCAAGCGGCACCATGAAGACCAAGGAGCTCTCCAAACAGGTCAGGGACAAAGTTGTGGAGAAGTACAGATCAGGGTTGGGTTATAAAAAAAGATCAGACACTTTGAACATCCCACGGAGCACCATTAAATCCATTATTAAAAAATGGATAGAATATGGCACCACAACAAACCTGCCAAGAGAGGGTTGCCCACCAAAACTCACGGACCAGGCAAGGAGGGCATTAATCAGAGGCAACAAAGAGACCAAAGATAATAATAATAATAAATAATAATAATAATATGCCATTTAGCAGACGCTTTTATCCAAAGCGACTTACAGTCATGCGTGCATACATTTTTGTGTATGGGTGGTCCCGGGGATCGAACCCACTACCTTGGCGTTACAAGCGCCGTGCTCTACCAGCTGAGCTACAGAGGACCACAAAGATAACCCTGAAGGAGCTGCAAAACTTCACAGCGGCGATTGGAGTATCTGGAGTACCACTTTAATCCGTACAGTTGTGGTCAAAAGGTTTGAGAATGACACATACTAATTTTCACAAAGTCTGCTGCCTCAGTTTTGATGATGGCAATTTGCATATACTCCAGAATGTCATGAATAGTGATCAGATGAATTGCAATTAATTGCAAAGTCACTCTTTGCCATGAAAATGAACTTAATCCCAAAAAAACATTTCCACTGCATTTCAGCCCTGCCACAAAAAGACCAGCTGCCATCATGTCAGTGATTCTCTCGTTAACACAGGTGACTGTTGACGAGGACAAGGCTGGAGATCACTCTGTCATGCTAATTGAGTTAGAATATCAGACTGGAAGCTTTAAAGGGAGGGTGGTGCTTGAAATCATTGTCCTTCCTCTGTTAACCATGGTTACCTGCAAGGAAACACGTGCCGTCATCATTGCTTTGCACAAAAAGGGCTTCACGAGCAAGGATATTGCTGCTAGTAAGATTGCACCTAAATCAACCATTTATCGGATCATCAAGAACTTCAAGGAGATAGTTTCAATTGTTGTGAAGAAGGCGTCAGGGCGCCCAAGAAAGTCCAGCATGCGGGATCGGGACACCACCAGTGCAGAGCTTGCTCAGGAATGGCAGCAGGCAGGTGTGAGTGCATCTGCACGCACAGTGAGGCGAATACTTTTGGAGGATGGCCTGGTGTCAAGAAGGACAGGAAAGAAGCTACTTCTCTCCAGGAAAAACATCAGGGACAGACTGATATTCTGCAAAAGGTACAGGGATTGGACTGCTGAGGTCTGGGGGTAAAGTCATTTTCTTTGATGAATCCCCTTTCCGATTGTTTGGGGCATCCGGAAAACACCTTGTCCGGAGAAGACAAGGTGAGCGCTACCATCAGTCCTCTGTCATACCAACAGTAAAGCATCCTGAGACCATTCATGTGTAGGGTTGCTTCTCAACCAAGGGAGTGAAAATCCAAGAACAGTTTGGTGACGAACAATGCCTTTTCCAGCATGATGGAGCACCTTGCCATAAGGCAAAAGTGATAACTAAGTGGCTCGGGGAACAAAACATCGACATTTTGGGTCCATGGCCAGGTAACTCCCCAGACCTTAATCCCATTGAGAACTTGTGGTCGATCCTCAAGAGGCGGGTGGGCAAACAAAACCCCACAAACTCCAAGCATTGATTATGCAAGAATGGGCTGCCATTAGTCAGGATGTGGCCCAGAAGTTAATTGACAGCATGCCAGGGCGGATTGCAGAGGTCTTGAAAAATGTAATTATCAATAAAAGCCTTTGACACTTATGGAATGCTTGTAATTATACTTCAGTATACCATGGTAACATCTGACAAAAATATCTCATAACACTGAAGCAGCGAACTTTGTGAAGACTTTTGACCATGACTGTACACTCCACAGAGCTGGGCTTTACAGAAGAGTGGCAGAAAAAAGCCATTGCTTAAAAAAATAAATATGCAAACATGTTTGGTGTTCGCCCAAAGGCATGTGGGAGGCTCCCCAAACATATGGAAGAAGGTACTCTGGTCAGATGAGACTAAAATTGTGCTTTTTGGCCATCAAGGAAAACGCTATGTCTGGTGCAAACACAACACCTCTCATCACCCCGAGAACACCATCCCCACAGTGAAGCATGGTGGTGGCAGCATCATGCTGTGGTGATGTTTTTCATCAGCAGGGACTGGGAAACTGGTCAGAATTGAAGGAATGATGGATGGCGCTAAATACAGGGAAATTCTTGAGGGAAACCTGTTTCAGTCTTCCAGAGATTTGAGACTGGGACGGAGGTTCACCTTCCAGCAGGACATTGACCCTAAGCATACTGCTAAAGCAACACTCGAGTGGTTTAAGGGGAAACATTTAAATGTCTTGGAATGGCCTAGTCAAATCCCAGACCTCAATCCAATTGAGAATCTGTGGTATGACTCAAAGATTGCTGTAAACCAGCGGAACCCATCCAACTTGAAGGAGCTGGAGCAGTTTTGCCTTGAAGAATGGGCAAAAATCCCAGTGGCTAGATGTGCCAAGCTTATAGAGACATACCCCAAGAGACTTGCAGCTGTAATTGCTGCAAAAGGTGGCTCTACAAAGTATTGACTTTTGGGGGGGGGTGAATAGTTATACACGCTCACATTTTCAGTTTTTTGTCTTATTTCTTGTTTGTTTCACAATAAAAAATATTTTGTATCTTCAAAGTATAAATCAAATGATACAAACCCCCCAAAAATCCATTTTAATTCCAGGTTGTAAGGCAACAAAATAGGAAAAATGCCAAGGGGGGTGAATACTTTCGCAAGCCACTGTAGGCAGGCACAACACTTCTGCCATTCCCTGCCTTACATTTTTAAATTTTTGTCATTTAGCAGACGCTCTTATCCGGAGCGACTTACAGTTAGTGAGTGCATACATTTTTAATACTGGCCCCCCGTGGAAAACGAACCCACAACCCTGGCGTTGCAAGCGCCATGCTCTACCAACTGAGCTACAGGGGATCTTCACACACGTACTGTACTATTTTATACTTGACACGTTATATACGTGACTCCCTACAATAATCATGAGTTTACGGTGGAACAGAGTTCATGTTCAGCTTGTATGATCACTGTCCTGACTAAGATATGAACAAGGGAAAGCCTGTAAGGTATGGCAGGATAGAAAAAAGCAGGGAAAGAGGAAGCACCTTGATGATAGAACACACTACAGACTTCTGTAATAAAATTACATATTCTTGTTAATGTGTTACTGCAGACTGGTATTGAACAGTGCCTCTTACTTTCGATAAGCAAGACAGCATAACACGAAAGGACAACTTCAACGTGGTTACA